>NC_086238.1:26887661-27193790 GCF_036321145.2 Pelmatolapia mariae | reverse complement strand
TATTTTTGACCACCAGATGTCACCAGAGAGGACTGTGTTAAAAAGCTTCCAGTAATGAATCGTTTTTCAACACAAGCTTCAATGCTTCAGAAAGCTTTGTTTGGCCATCACTACTATAAATACACACAGAGGGAAACGAGGAAACTGCACACAGGAGGGGGACACAGCTGAGCCTAATGAATCTGACGAGACTGAGCTGAAAGACGAGATGGATCATTCAAGTACTGTACATGATGTGGGTAGATGCTGTACGTTTATGGGCTGCAGGAGAGGCACAGATTAGGGTATTTGTGCAGACGAGGTTGTTTGGGGTGCCTGCGTGTTTGCCTGCTGGGCCTGAGCGAGCCTCTCATATCTGTGGCCCGGCGGTCTCTTCTCTTGCTGAGGATCTTAACGTAGTTGGCTGGGACGAGCATGTGGTCTCACCGTCCACACTGGCCAGGAGCCAGCCACGCACACGGGGCTGTAGCTCTAAACACGAGGGAGAGGAAAACACTGTGATAGATGTAAACATGGGGCACGCTCACACAAAAGAAGAGCCCTCATCTGTTAGTTGTAAGATAAGGAAAACAAAAATAGAAGGTTTTGGGTCAAAGCACTCAGAATCAAATGTCCCGCAGCCAGTAAAAAGCTCATCACCTTTAGGAGCGAGGTTGAGCATCTCTCCAGCTCGCATAGAAAGCTCCTCCTGAGAAGCAGCTGTCAAGTCATATTCTCCTCTGGCCACCACGTGGTCGTCCTCCTCGCTCGCCCAGTTAGTGTCTAAACCAAGCAAGGAAACTGAATTAACGACATTCATAATTTTAACTGGTCTTAACCAAAAACAAGTCCTTCTGCTTTTCCTTACACTTGTAAAGTAACTAATGGCATATGGAGCTATGGTACCCAATTTATTTGCCACAGAGTTACACAAAGGCACATATGATGTCATACAAGCAGACTCATCTTTACACGTGTACTGCAGCCCTGAACATTACCAGGTTCAGATTCTATTATCAAACTTTACAACAGCAGCCTTAATTACTTTAACTCAAAACAATTAGCACCTGCAGCCACTGTCCTGTGTTGAGTACACCTCTCAAAACAACAAAATGTACTCATGTGAATATGTAAGTGCTTGCTGTTCCATCTCTTCCACCTGCTGCACAAACCTGCTGGGGGGGACGTCTTCAAGGTGAGGTGTGTGTCTGTATCCTCCCAGGCTGTAGCCACCACCATAGCCGCCACCATAGCTGTAGCTGTAAGGCCTGTAGCCACCACAGATGGAGCTCCCATAGAGGCTGTAAGAGGGGAGAAGGAGCTGTTGGATGGACGGTAGGACTGCTGGACCTGACGAGGGGGCACCAGGAGCGCCAACCTGGGCAGGACAGAAGAGCCAGCAGGGGTGGAGGAGCCTGTAGCTTATCCCAAATCTGTAGATCTGTTTGGTGACAACATAAAGATAGAATATCAGTAAAATCCACCCATAATTCATTGCAACATTAATTGAGCAAAGCATTAGTTCGAAACGTCATGGAGTCAAGCTAAACCACAAACTGAATGAACAGCTCATAGAGTGGCTCTCTTCCACAGCGTGTCCTTTGTCCTTTCTCCCTCCCCTCAACCCCAACCAGTCCTCAGAGGCTGCCCCTCCCTATACCTGGTTCTGCTGGAAGTTTCTTCCAGTTAAAATGGTGTTTTTCCTTCCCACAGTCACCAAGTGCTCACTCAAAAGGTTTTTTTTTGATCATTTAGTTTTCTCTGTATTACAATAGGGCCTCCACCTTGCAGTATAAAGTGTCTTGAGGTGACTGTTGTTGTGATTAACGCTATATAAATAAACTGAAATTGAATTGAGTCGACACTTCCTCCTGCCTCATCTCCAGCTCTGCTACTCTTCATCTGTACAGACTGTGGAAAATACACAATAAATTCACCATCAACCAGCAGCTAGTGGCAACTTTTAGCATGGGATGTTTTCTGACATGAGCTGACATTATGAACCAGTCAACACACCTTAAATATCATTATCACAGCTCTGATTGTTCAGTTTCTCCAATCTGATGACCATATTCTCTTAACCGTAAAAAGATATGTTGATATGTCCAAAAAAGATAAAGATGTGTCCAGATTTAATTCCATTTCCTCACTTAAAGCGGAAAAAAGTGTCAGGGTGGGGGGACTGATTGAACTGTGATTGTGGAATTTGCCTCACACAGGTGCGTTCACTATTGCTTGTTTGAGAATACTGCTGTATATATACAAATGCTGACTGTACAAACAAACTGTTGTACATATATTTTTAGAATTATCGGAAAATGTTGAGAAAAAGACAAGAAAAAACAATGACTTGCAGCATCAAGCGGAGGAGTTTAATCTTCTCTGGGTCTCGTTTAGGAGTTTGGGGACAGGTGAGCAGAGGACTGACAGATGAAAAAAAATGAGCTTTCTCTAAGGGTGTTGCCTCTCCCTTAAAGACAGGCTGAGGAGTTCAGCTACTCAAAAGGGGCTCAGAGTAGAACTGCTATTCCTTCACGTTGAAGAGAGGCTGATGAGAAAAGGAGAAAGAGGCCCCAGGGCAGACCCAGGACACTCTGGAGAGGCTATATCTCTCAGCTGGCCTGAGGATGTCTTGGTGTTATCCCAGAAGAAGTGGAGGAGGTGGCTGGGGAGAGGGAGATGTGGGCTTCTCTGCTTAGGCTGCTGCCCGGGTAAACCAGTCCTTGATAAGCAGAAGAAAATGGATGGATAACAATAATAAGCAGAAGAAGCTAAAAGACACAGACACAAATTTAAAATAAAACATTATTAGTTATGAATTGAAAGATATAATTATTCAGCTATATAATAACTCAGCTTATAAATATACATGTAGGCATTTTTTTAAAGTAAATTATCGGGCAAAGGAACTGAGTTTGTTGGCAAACAGCAACAGGAAGACAGCAGCTACATTTTCTTCTGAATTGACAGTTAGCAAGTACAGAACAAACAGAAATGCAATTACAATATTTATTTTATTAATTTAACTTATTACCCAGAACTGCAACAAAACAAACAATCAAAAAACGCTCAATTAACAGAAGAGAGAGAAATCTAGCGAGACACTCTGACTAGGACACGGCCTCAGAGGACCAAACTAGCAGTCAGCCACTTGTACGGCTGTGCAGATAAATAATTAGTTGCCGTTTTTGTTTTGGGGGCTTTTTTTATTCCTGGGACTTCTGATCCTCTCCAAATACACAGGGAAGTACCTGATGCAGCTAGTTTTGGGTACTACCATCACCAAGCATTTACAAAATCTATTAGAGGATAATAAAGTGTTTTCACCAACTTGGCCCAGAAGAAAAACATATTTTAGCATATAAAATAGCAGTCTCTTCCAAACAAGTCCTTTAGCATGCTGATGTTAAAAAATATCATGTAGAGTAAGACAGGCATAGAGAACAGCACTGACTGGGAGAGGCTTTGAACAGATGACATACTCAGTTCAATTCAACATATAAGACTTTAAGAATGCACAAGCATCTATCAAAAACCTATTTAATCTATCATCTGTGATATTATTATATACAATTATAATGTATTGTTTATCTCCCTTAGATAAACAGGCAGCCTTCAGGTATGAAATATTCATTTGTCTACTGTTTCAGTGGCTGATAGTGCCCCACAGGCCTCAATGTGAGTTTGAAGCCATTATAATGTTTAAGTTGTTTAACGATAAACAGATTTTGAATGAAAGCCACGAAACTTCGGTAGCACAAAAAAGTCTATATTCTTTGTGTCCATATGGATCAGTCATATTACCATTATTTCCCCCTAAGGTTGCCAAAAGCACCAAGTTAATACTTGAAAAAACTGCAGCAATACACAAAAATATAATCAATATTCTGTTTACTTGGTGACAACGCCGCTTTTAGCCTTCAATCAGAAAGCCTTAAGTTGGCTAGTTAAGCATCGGGCTAACGTTTAAAGCTTTCACTTTGGAGAAGTAACTCGCATTACTGCTACTGCTGTGTAATCTTGGTTAAATTCACAGCATATTCCATAAATTACCCTGCAATAACTAACTGTTATAATAGCGGCACCGTATTGCATCACACTGAGTGCATTTCAATCATTTATCCCGCGAGTTTGCTAGCTAGCAAAATAATAAAAACGATTTTAAAAATTAGCATGTGTAACGTACACACTCGAGAAAATGATTTACTAGGACTTACGCAAACTCCCCCATTGTGAAAACGTACAAATCCTTCTTGTATTTTTGGTTTTCCAGCAAACACTCATTAAAACGGCCTCCAGGCACGTTAGTGCACTCACCCCCGACTGTTCGGGGAGGGGGTGGGGGGTCACAAATTGAAACAGACTGACGTGCAGAGCTACAAGGCAGCCCAGGCAGAGAAATGTTGCTTTTAGACTTTTTATTTCTCTATCTGATAAGAAAACTATTCAATCAGATAGTTATTTGTGGTGAATGAAATACAGTTTCAAGACGTTTTAAGCACAAAATCCCAAATAGAAGCACTACAATATTAAAATCCAAGATTGTTCAAGGATTTCAAGCACCCGTACGAAACCTGCATATGAAGTTGATGATTGTTAAAATAAAATAGAACATTTTCATCAATTTCTTGTACGAAATGACTATATACAGAAAAGCTCGACATGTTATGCAAAAGAAAAAAAAACAATTCTCGTAATTGTCAGTTTCGTAATTTCAAAATTCTTCAAAACTAACATTTTCTTTGATTGACTCATATTAAATTTCCTACGGTCAAATTCAGTGTGAACAATATTACACAAACAAACATGTGTGTGTGCGCCTGCGCATACATTAGAATCACTTTGATCCCTTGTGATGCGGTAACTTTGCTTTGATCCTGTATGACTGGTAGCTTTGCTTTGATCCCAAAACCCATAAATACCAGCGCTCACCTATTATACTTTATGGCATAACGGACGTTGACCTGACACCAACCCAAACCCTTTCGAGACGTTTTGAGAACATTTTAGGACAGAAACCAAAACAAGTTCAGTTTTGTTTCTAACCAATTCACAGAGCAAACAGACAGATCGTGGCTATTAAAGTCAACAAGAGCGACCCTGAAATTCTGCAACAGGCAAAACTGACCAAAGAACAATTTCAATACGAGACAGATTATCAGTCCAAGGAAAGTCGATATATAAAACCTAAGCGTTTCGATGACCTCGAACATCGACTGAAGGTTAGGCGAGGACCTGAAAATGGCCAACCATTATTTGTTAGTCTAATCAAACAGATGTTGGTCATGTTTCTGAGGTCGGTTTTCTCCTTTTTTATGTTGCTCTTTCAGTTTTTCTCCTGAGATGAGGTATGAAGTGTCTGTGGTGCAGCTGATCTGGTCTGTCTCGAGACAGTCCAGGCTGCACTCACCTGCAGCAGGTGGAGACTCACCAGAACATTCAGACCTCACAAATTTTGTCTTTCTCAACTCTTCTATAAAGGGTTTCTCTCCGGAGGAGGTCCACCTTTATAATGGGTGGCCAGGCGGCCCAGTCTGGGTTTTTTCTGCTTTCTTTCACACGCCTGAGGGGTGGTGCCACACCATCACGAGGGCTGGCTAGGCTTTCGCAGCCTGTGTGAGTGTATGTGTCTGCACGACTGTGTTTATTGTGTTATATATTTCAAAAAGATGCACATCTGCAGTTTCTTTGGTGGATCTGGTCTCGTCTGTCTTGAGACAGTCCAGGTTGCACCCACCTGTAACAGGTGGAGACTCACCAGTACATTCAGAACTCTGAATGTGTGTGCAGTGTGCGCAAAATTTCCATGTTCGGATTTCTTTTGGGGAGTTTATCTCTGGATGTGTGTAAAGTAAATGTATGTGCATTCATGTGTGCCTGCGTGGAGTCCTGAGGTTTGCTGGTAGGGTGGACGTCTACGCATAATCACAAGTGTGTGCAAACATTTCCATGTTTTAATTTCTGGGAATTTGGTTTCTTTGGGGGAGTTTATCTCTGGATGTGTGTAAATGTATGTGCATTCATGTGTGCATGCGTGGAGATCTGATGTTGGCTGGTAGGATGGACCTCTATGCATAATCACATGTGTGTGCAAGCATTTCCATGTTTGGATTTCTTTGGGGCGGTCCACCAATGTTAAGAGCGGTGAGGCGGCCCACTCCCGGTTTTTCCTGCTTTCTTTCCCGCACCTGGAGGGCGTCGCAACCTCCTCATGAGGGCTGGCTAGTTTTTGGGAGTGTGTGTGTGTGTGTATGTATAACTGTGCTTATTGTTTTGTTTATTTCAAACAGATGCGTGTCCTCACCTCTGCAGTGCTGCCGTCTCCTGTATCCCGGCATGTTTCTAAGGTACGGTTTCTCCTTTTTTATGTTGTTCTTGTGGTTTTTGCCCTCACATGAGGTTTGAAATTGGGACTATTTAACAGGACTATGACATCACATATATTTAGAATCTTACCACCAATTTGATCCTTTGATCCTTAAATCCATAAATATGGGTAAGAAGCGATGACTTTTAGTCCATTAATCACAGCATTTATGTTCGCAGAATTGAAACATTTGCCAGAGAAGTATTTTGAAACATCTGGATCCTTTTCGGAGTAACTGTTTACAGATTCCAACATGTCTCAGAGAAAACAACCCTACAGATTTTTAAGGTAAGTTTTCTTTCTTTTTTCTGTTTTTCTGTTGTTCACTAAAAGAAAAGAGACTCACACAGGCTCACCTCTACACGGCTGCCGTCTCCTCTAACCCTGCATGTTTCTAAGGCAAGTTTTCTCAATTTTTATGTTGTTCTTTTGGTTTTTGTCCTGAGATGAGGTTTGAAGTGTCTGTGGTGCACCTGGTCTGGTCTGTCTTGAGACAGTCCAGGCAGCACCCACCTGTAACAGATGGAGACTCACCAGAACATTCAGATCTCACAAGTTTTGTGTTTCTCAACTCTTCTGTTGAGGGTTTCTCTGAGAAGGGGAGGGCAGTGTGGCCTGGGGGAGGTCCACCGATATAAAGGGTGGCCATGTGTGTGTATCTGTTAATGTCTGGATGTGTGCAGACTTATGTGCATTAAGCCTGCGTGTCTTATTCCATCATGTGTCATGTATCACTCCAAATCTCACTACCTTTAACTGATAATAACTGTTTGCTTAGTGTTATGTCTAAAAGGTATTACACAATCGCCTCTAGTAGAGGATCAGGTTTGTTTTCCACTGATAATGGATTTTAACATGACTGACCAATGATTGTGGAGCACATCCATGTAGGAGCAAACTTAAATGTTTAAAAATGTTCAAAACTTAAGATATTATATTTCTGAAGTATGACGGAAGGAAAAAGTTACATTATTTCATATTTTAAAAAAATCCAATTTCATATGATCAAATTTATGTCAAAAAGTTCATATTTCTTCCCTCCTATGTCAGGTGTGAGTACTGTACTGTAAATGTCATATATATCAGATGATACTGATAACCTAATGCTAATTGCAATAACTATGCAGAGGTCTCTAGGCCTCCACTTTTATGGAGCATGTGAAGTTTGGGGCAGAGTGGACAAAGAAAAGTTTCTCAGCAGGTTCAACAGGTTGCTACAACACAGGCCGATGAAGTATTGCACTCACTCATCCAAACTGGCAAACATGTAACATACACCCTAAGACTGATCCTGCTTTTTACTCCTTTGCTATGATTTCATTTGATATTATGTAGCCTTGGAGACAGTTTGCATAGATTAGAATGTTAGATTGCTGTGATGTCATCAATGCCCGATGTTTTGTTTTAATGTCTTGTGATAGTTCTAAGTGCAGACAAAGTCAGAGTTCAAGTGAGTTTAGTACAATTTTGAACCAGTTTCTGACATGTGGTCAAAATCTTGGCCGACCTTTACCACACCACGTGCTGTGGGTGTGCGTAAATATCTAGGTGAGTAAAGTCTCCTTTACCTGTTAAATTCATCTTAATTTGGGGCTTTTACTTCAGGTGTTTTGATTCAGTAGTAACCAAGTGATCTTTGTACAAACTGCAGACCGCCACACTGATCCCTGGTTCCTCAGGATAGAGGACAGGACGTCAGATGGGCGAATCAAGAGCTCCAAACGCAAAGATTGTGCCACAGAAAGACTGGAAAAAGCTTCCAAAAGAAGCAAGGACAGCAAAAGTCCAACCCCAGGCCTCAGCCATCTTGTCTTGGAGAAGTGTAAGTGAGACATTCAGAGATTTTTTGTTTTACAGTTATTGATCATCTGTAGGCCTGTGTGGAGTTCAGAGGTCTAATTGGTTTTGGTTTTTGCAGCTGCTTTCAGAAAGAAGAGCAGCAAAGGAAAGTCAAGCAGCGATGGAACAAAACAACCACGCAGTAAAAAGAGCAAGACATCAAGCTCACAGGAGGAGGCCAGCTGCTCCGTCTACGAGTCAGATACACACAGCACATACAAAAGTCACACTAAAGGTAAGAAGTACATAGGTAAGTTCACACCACACCTGCAGTGATAGAGCCTCTTTCCCAAGCTCTCAGAGTTTAGCTGGTATCCATCTGCTAATCACTAGGAAGCTTCTAACAAAGACTGTATGAATGTGTACATTGAGGCAAAGTCAGCTTTCCTACATACAACTAATCACAACCCCTGTGTTAGTTGTGTCTCTCTGTAGAGGACTTTGAAGAAAAATACGAAGAGCAGGATAAGCTGGGTGAAGGAGGCTTTGGGACTGTCTTCTTTGGAAAACGCAGAGAAGACAATTTCCCAGTATGGCTTCTTATGTGTGCACTTTACAATTCTTCTAGTGGCAATCTTTAATGGATAATGTAAATCTGATTATTTGAACGTATTTTTCATTTGTCTGTCAGGTCATAATGAGACAGCTGGTACATGCAGCCGCTGAAATGCAATCCAAGGGTGTCTTCCATCGAGACATTAAGCCAGACAATATTGTGTTTGACACATCGCCTGATCATCCAGCATTTCTATGTGTCAAATTCATCGATTTTGGCATTGGAGTCCCTTTTAGAGCAGAAGCAGTCACACGAAGAAATGGTAGGTCGTCAGCCTCACTGTTTAAATGTCCTTGCCTGCCCACACGCTTAGTGTCCACATGAATTCCTTACCATGAATAATTACTCTCTGGATTTTAGGGACCAAATCAGCCGCTGTAAACTGGCAGGACTTTAATGCCACCACAGCAGATTGCGTCACAGTTTTGCAGCTGGGTGCGGTGTTGGATTGGCTGGTACGTCACATCATCCCTAATGACAACAACACATCTGAGATGCACACTGACATTTCAGAGGGTAAGCTGAATGTTAATTCTTTAACCTGTCACATTACAAAAACTTGAAAAAAATCCCCCAAAGAAACCAAATTCCAAGAAATCCAATCATGGAAATGTTTGCACACACTTGTGATTATGCACAGAGGTCCACCCTACCAGCCAACCTCAGATCTCCACGCATGCACAAATGAATGCACATACATCGACACACATTCTGGTATTGATATTTGACATCACAGTAGAGACGCAAATCTGGCATAGCTCTGAGGTCTTTCAGTCCCATCTCTGGCTAACAGGCCAAAAATTAAGTCTACTAGGAGACGGGGGTGTCGACCATACAAGAGGTAGTGGGGTGAAAAGCCTGTTGCCTCATGCCTGGTGCAGTTGTATGCATGTACTATCTGAGGCAGATGCTCTTTCCAGCTGCTTTTTGCCTTCTCCTCCAGTGTCCTTAGCATTTGAAGAAATATCCAATTAAATGGCTCAGCTGGAAATGGGTTGCCATTTGGATGGTATGGTGTTGTCCTTGAGTGAGCATCTCCAGCCAGGTGTCCCCACTTTGCAGTTATTTATTTGTAAAAAATGTTTGGTATCATGTATGATTTTCGTTCCACTTCTCAAGTGTACACCACTTTGTATTGGTCTTTCACGTGGAATTCCAATAAAACTGATTCATGTTTGTGGCTGTAATGTGACAAAATGTGGAAAAGTTCAAGGGGGCCGAATACTTTTGCAAGCCACTGTATATCAGATGACACTGATAACCTAATGCTAATTGCAATAACTATGCAGAGGTCTCTAGGCCTCGACTTTAATGGAGCATGTGAAGTTTGGGGCAGAGTGGACAAAGAAAAGTTTCTCAGCAGGTTCAACAGCTTGCTACAACACAGGCCGATGAAGTATTGCACTCACTCATCCAAACTGGCAAACATGTAACATACACCCTA
Organism: Pelmatolapia mariae; assembly: GCF_036321145.2. Classification (NCBI taxonomy): domain Eukaryota; kingdom Metazoa; phylum Chordata; class Actinopteri; order Cichliformes; family Cichlidae; genus Pelmatolapia; species Pelmatolapia mariae. The sequence goes on along the minus strand of NC_086238.1, from coordinate 27,183,605 downwards.
AGACTGATCCTGCTTTTTACTCCTTTGCTATGATTTAATTTGATATTATGTAGCCTTGGAGACAGTTTGCATAGATTAGAATGTTAGATTGCTGTGATGTCATCAATGCCCGATGTTTTGTTTTAATGTCTTGTGATAGTTCTAAGTGCAGACAAAGTCAGAGTTCAAGTGAGTTTAGTACAATTTTGAACCAGTTTCTGACATGTGGTCAAAATCTTGGCCGACCTTTACCACACCACGTGCTGTGGGTGTGCGTAAATATCTAGGTGAGTAAAGTCTCCTTTACCTGTTAAATTCATCTTAATTTGGGGCTTTTACTTCAGGTGTTTTGATTCAGTAGTAACCAAGTGATCTTTGTACAAACTGCAGACCGCCACACTGATCCCTGGTTCCTCAGGATAGAGGACAGGACGTCAGATGGGCGAATCAAGAGCTCCAAACGCAAAGCTTGTGCCACAGAAAGACTGGAAAAAGCTTCCAAAAGAAGCAAGGACAGCAAAAGTCCAACCCCAGGCCTCAGCCATCTTGTCTTGGAGAAGTGTAAGTGAGACATTCAGAGATTTTTTGTTTTACAGTTATTGATCATCTGTAGGCCTGTGTGGAGTTCAGAGGTCTAATTGGTTTTGGTTTTTGCAGCTGCTTTCAGAAAGAAGAGCAGCAAAGGAAAGTCAAGCAGCGATGGAACAAAACAACCACGCAGTAAAAAGAGCAAGACATCAAGCTCACAGGAGGAGGCCAGCTGCTCCGTCTACGAGTCAGATACACACAGCACATACAAAAGTCACACTAAAGGTAAGAAGTACATAGGTAAGTTCACACCACACCTGCAGTGATAGAGCCTCTTTCCCAAGCTCTCAGAGTTTAGCTGGTATCCATCTGCTAATCACTAGGAAGCTTCTAACAAAGACTGTATGAATGTGTACATTGAGGCAAAGTCAGCTTTCCTACATACAACTAATCACAACCCCTGTGTTAGTTTTGTCTCTCTGTAGAGGACTTTGAAGAAAAATACGAAGAGCAGGATAAGCTGGGTGAAGGAGGCTTTGGGACTGTCTTCTTTGGAAAAAGCAGAGAAGACAATTTCCCAGTATGGCTTCTTATGTGTGCACTTTACAATTCTTCTAGTGGCAATCTTTAATGGATAATGTAAATCTGATTATTTGAACGTATTTTTCATTTGTCTGTCAGGTCATAATGAGACAGCTGGTACATGCAGCCGCTGAAATGCAATCCAAGGGTGTCTTCCATCGAGACATTAAGCCAGACAATATTGTGTTTGACACATCGCCTGATCATCCAGCATTTCTATGTGTCAAATTCATCGATTTTGGCATTGGAGTCCCTTTTAGAGCAGAAGCAGTCACACGAAGAAATGGTAGGTCGTCAGCCTCACCGTTTAAATGTCCTTGCCTGCCCACACGCTTAGTGTCCACATGAATTCCTTACCATGAATAATTACTCTCTGGATTTTAGGGACCAAATCAGCCGCTGTAAACTGGCAGGACTTTAATGCCACCACAGCAGATTGCGTCACAGTTTTGCAGCTGGGTGCGGTGATGGATTGGCTGGTACGTCACATCATCCCTGATGACAACAACACATCTGAGATGCACTCTGACATTTCAGAGGGTAAGCTGAATGTTAATTCTTTAACCTGTCACATTACAAAAACTTGAAAAAATCCCCCAAAGAAACCAAATTCCAAGAAATCCAATCATGGAAATGTTTGCACACACTTGTGAATATGCACAGAGGTCCACCCTACCAGCCAACCTCAGATCTCCACGCATGCACAAATGAATGCACATACATCGACACACATTCTGGTATTGATATTTGACATCACAGTAGAGACGCAAATCTGGCATAGCTCTGAGGTCTTTCAGTCCCATCTCTGGCTAACAGTCCAAAAATTAAGTCTACTAGGAGACGGGGGTGTCGACCATACAAGAGGTAGTGGGGTGAAAAGCCTGTTGCCTCATGCCTGGTGCAGTTGTATGCATGTACTATCTGAGGCAGATGCTCTTTCCAGCTGCTCTTTGCCTTCTCCTCCAGTGTCCTTAGCATTTGAAGAAATATCCAATTAAATGGCTCAGCTGGAAATGGGTTGCCATTTGGATGGTATGGTGTTGTCCTTGAGTGAGCATCTCCAGCCAGGTGTCCCCACTTTGCAGTTATTTATTTGTAAAAAATGTTTGGTATCATGTATGATTTTCGTTCCACTTCTCAAGTGTACACCACTTTGTATTGGTCTTTCACGTGGAATTCCAATAAAACTGATTCATGTTTGTGGCTGTAATGTGACAAAATGTGGAAAAGTTCAAGGGGGCCGAATACTTTTGCAAGCCACTGTATATCAGATGACACTGATAACCTAATGCTAATTGCAATAACTATGCAGAGGTCTCTAGGCCTCGACCTTTATGGAGCATGTGAAGTTTGGGGCAGAGTGGACAAAGAAAAGTTTCTCAGCAGGTTCAACAGGTTGCTACAACACAGGCCGATGAAGTATTGCACTCACTCATCCAAACTGGCAAACATGTAACATACACCCTAAGACTGATCCTGCTTTTTACTCCTTTGCTATGATTTAATTTGATATTATGTAGCCTTGGAGACAGTTTGCATAGATTAGAATGTTAGATTGCTGTGATGTCATCAATGCCCGATGTTTTGTTTTAATGTCTTGTGATAGTTCTAAGTGCAGACAAAGTCAGAGTTCAAGTGAGTTTAGTACAATTTTGAACCAGTTTCTGACATGTGGTCAAAATCTTGGCCGACCTTTACCACACCACGTGCTGTGGGTGTACGTAAATATCTAGGTGAGTAAAGTCTCCTTTACCTGTTAAATTCATCATAATTTGGGGCTTTTACTTCAGGTGTTTTGATTCAGTAGTAACCAAGTGATCTTTGTACAAACTGCAGACCGCCACACTGATCCCTGGTTCCTCAGGATAGAGGACAGGACGTCAGATGGGCGAATCAAGAGCTCCAAACGCAAAGATTGTGCCACAGAAAGACTGGAAAAAGCTTCCAAAAGAAGCAAGGACAGCAAAAGTCCAACCCCAGGCCTCAGCCATCTTGTCTTGGAGAAGTGTAAGTGAGACATTCAGAGATTTTTTGTTTTACAGTTATTGATCATCTGTAGGCCTGTGTGGAGTTCAGAGGTCTAATTGGTTTTGGTTTTTGCAGCTGCTTTCAGAAAGAAGAGCAGCAAAGGAAAGTCAAGCAGCGATGGAACAAAACAACCACGCAGTAAAAAGAGCAAGACATCAAGCTCACAGGAGGAGGCCAGCTGCTCCGTCTACGAGTCAGATACACACAGCACATACAAAAGTCACACTAAAGGTAAGAAGTACATAGGTAAGTTCACACCACACCTGCAGTGATAGAGCCTCTTTCCCAAGCTCTCAGAGTTTAGCTGGTATCCATCTGCTAATCACTAGGAAGCTTCTAACAAAGACTGTATGAATGTGTACATTGAGGCAAAGTCAGCTTTCCTACATACAACTAATCACAACCCCTGTGTTAGTTTTGTCTCTCTGTAGAGGACTTTGAAGAAAAATACGAAGAGCAGGATAAGCTGGGTGAAGGAGGCTTTGGGACTGTCTTCTTTGGATAACGCAGAGAAGACAATTTCCCAGTATGGCTTCTTATGTGTGCACTTTACAATTCTTCTAGTGGCAATCTTTAATGGATAATGTAAATCTGATTATTTGAACGTATTTTTCATTTGTCTGTCAGGTCATAATGAGACAGCTGGTACATGCAGCCGCTGAAATGCAATCCAAGGGTGTCTTCCATCGAGACATTAAGCCAGACAATATTGTGTTTGACACATCGCCTGATCATCCAGCATTTCTATGTGTCAAATTCATCGATTTTGGCATTGGAGTCCCTTTTAGAGCAGAAGCAGTCACACGAAGAAATGGTAGGTCGTCAGCCTCACTGTTTAAATGTCCTTGCCTGCCCACACGCTTAGTGTCCACATGAATTCCTTACCATGAATAATTACTCTCTGGATTTTAGGGACCAAATCAGCCGCTGTAAACTGGCAGGACTTTAATGCCACCACAGCAGATTGCGTCACAGTTTTGCAGCTGGGTGCGGTGATGGATTGGCTGGTACGTCACATCATCCCTGATGACAACAACACATCTGAGATGCACACTGACATTTCAGAGGGTAAGCTGAATGGTAATTCTTTAACCTGTCACATTACAAAAACTTGAAAAAATCCCCCAAAGAAACCAAATTCCAAGAAATCCAATCATGGAAATGTTTGCACACACTTGTGATTATGCACAGAGGTCCACCCTACCAGCCAACCTCAGATCTCCACGCATGCACAAATGAATGCACATACATCGACACACATTCTGGTATTGATATTTGACATCACAGTAGAGACGCAAATCTGGCATAGCTCTGAGGTCTTTCAGTCCCATCTCTGGCTAACAGGCCAAAAATTAAGTCTACTAGGAGACGGGGGTGTCGACCATACAAGAGGTAGTGGGGTGAAAAGCCTGTTGCCTCATGCCTGGTGCAGTTGTATGCATGTACTATCTGAGGCAGATGCTCTTTCCAGCTGCTCTTTGCCTTCTCCTCCAGTGTCCTTAGCATTTGAAGAAATATCCAATTAAATGGCTCAGCTGGAAATGGGTTGCCATTTGGATGGTATGGTGTTGTCCTTGAGTGAGCATCTCCAGCCAGGTGTCCCCACTTTGCAGTTATTTATTTGTAAAAAATGTTTGGTATCATGTATGATTTTCGTTCCACTTCTCAAGTGTACACCACTTTGTATTGGTCTTTCACGTGGAATTCCAAAAAAACTGATTCATGTTTGTGGCTGTAATGTGACAAAATGTGGAAAAGTTCAAGGGGGCCGAATACTTTTGCAAGCCACTGTATATCAGATGACACTGATAACCTAATGCTAATTGCAATAACTATGCAGAGGTCTCTAGGCCTCGACCATTATGGAGCATGTGAAGTTTGGGGCAGAGTGGACAAAGAAAAGTTTCTCAGCAGGTTCAACAGCTTGCTACAACACAGGCCGATGAAGTATTGCACTCACTCATCCAAACTGGCAAACATGTAACATACACCCTAAGACTGATCCTGCTTTTTACTCCTTTGCTATGATTTAATTTGATATTATGTAGCCTTGGAGACAGTTTGCATAGATTAGAATGTTAGATTGCTGTGATGTCATCAATGCCCGATGTTTTGTTTTAATGTCTTGTGATAGTTCTAAGTGCATACAAAGTCAGAGTTCAAGTGAGTTTAGTACAATTTTGAACCAGTTTCTGACATGTGGTCAAAATCTTGGACGACCTTTACCACACCACGTGCTGTGGGTGTGCGTAAATATCTAGGTGAGTAAAGTCTCCTTTACCTGTTAAATTCATCTTAATTTGGGGCTTTTACTTCAGGTGTTTTGATTCAGTAGTAACCAAGTGATCTTTGTACAAACTGCAGACCGCCACACTGATCCCTGGTTCCTCAGGATAGAGGACAGGACGTCAGATGGGCGAATCAAGAGCTCCAAACGCAAAGATTGTGCCACAGAAAGACTGGAAAAAGCTTCCAAAAGAAGCAAGGACAGCAAAAGTCCAACCCCAGGCCTCAGCCATCTTGTCTTGGAGAAGTGTAAGTGAGACATTCAGAGATTTTTTGTTTTACAGTTTGTCAAGAGATTTATTCTAAAGACACTTCTTCAGCTGAGAGTCTAAGAGGAGAAACACACACAGACGCTGCAGCATTTGCTTGTATACAAGGGCGATCACAGAACGCTCACACCAGAGTGGGGGCCCTGCGATGCGCGCTCTGCTCTTGCACTTGTCTTTATTTATACACAAGAAAAATGAATACATTTGACGTGAGCATATGCGTATGTGATTGTGTGTGTGTGAGTGTGTGTGTGTTGTGTGTGTGTGTGTGTGTGTGTGTGTGTGTGTGTTCGAGGTCAGAACTGCTTGTTATTCTTCTTACTATCGCTGTGAGAAGACTCAGATACAAATATCAGAACACGTGTTATGAAGAAGAATCAGTCCTGAACAATGAAAAGAACAATCAGTTCTAAGCAAGGAAATGATCATCATGCAGCATTCTATCACAAGCAAACTTATATCATTAAAAGCTTATACTGACTAAAAAATACAATTTTCTATTGACATTCCCTCCTGTTGTCAGTATAACCTTTAAGTGAGATATCAGTATGTAACATCTTGTTGCACATTTTCTGTCACATCATCATTAATCACGCAAAGTTGGAGTCATCATCATCATCATTTGTCACGGCTATGTATGCAGCTACAGTGGAAATGATTATGCGGTTAATCATGAGTTTTATACATGGCAGGATACATGTTACAAAAACACAAAATAAAAGTAAAAATACTCCAACTCCGATGAGTAGTCTCTTTAGCACCTGTAGCCAGGAGCCAGTGTCCAAAACGGTAGTCCAAAGTTTCAATTCTTAACATGTTCTTTCCGGTGCCCACCCATGGAAACAGTGAGTGGAGAACCTTTTGTCCGGTGGTCCAAAGCTTAAATTCCTCTGGCACATCACTGCCATAGATGGGGTCATGTGGTTGTAGTGTGGAGACGTCTCGTCGTCGTCTTGTAGTCTGAGAGTCATTTACAGCTGACATCCTGAAGGTGTGGTCTGAGATGAAGATTGGGGCACAGGTGCCCGTCCATCCGGGTGGCAGTATGAAGTAGGCATGTTGTCCACACAGCCAGGCCATTCCCTGCACCCAGTAGGTGCCGTTGCTGGGCGCGGACGTGTTTACAGGTGCACCCTCTCCATTGGCTGCGGTTTGGTTACAGTTGGTGGTGTTGCCTAGGGGTCTGTTACCGTTGTCTTGTCGGTAGCACATGGAGTGGTTCTTCCCTGGGGTTTGGTCCAAAAACACTGGGAAGTGAATGGACGTGTTCCGATTCGTCACGTTGAAGTTGATCCAGAAGAGCCGGTCACACGTTCCGTTGTCAAGTCCAGCGTTTTCGACGATGATTACCTCGTGTCGGGGTTTCCTGGGACCTCAACCTTTTTGCAGTGGCTCTGATGTATCCAGGAGGGTCTCTCTGCTATTTTGCAGGCAGTTGGAGTGGTGGTGAGCACTTGGTAGGGACCTTCCCAGCGGGGCGAGCTCCAATTTTTCCTTTGGAGTACTCGGACAAGGATCCAATCACCTGGCTTCAACCTGCAGGAAATAGGTGAAAAAGAGTCTTGCGGCGGTTTATTGTTCAAAACGACTTCTCTGTTTGTCAACAATTGAGTCATCCAATCTGCCAGAGTGGTTTCACGGATTGACTTATCTAGTGGCTCGCTAATAACTGGCAATGGAAAAGGTCGCCCATGTATGATTTCAAATGGGGACAGTTTGTTATTTCCTTGTGTTATTCTCATCCACATTTTGACTAGGCCTACACATTCTGGCCATGGTCTGCCAGTTTCTTCCATTGTTTTCTGAGCCTTTGTTTTATAGTGCCATTTGTTTTCTCCACTAATCCTGCACTTTTTGGATGTTTCAAAGTTTCAAAATTAATAGTGTAAAATTGTCGGTTTCTAATAAGGACCATTCCTTGGATCACCCCTCCTGATGAGCCATGGCTCAAAACTATGACTCACTAGAGCGGCTGTTTTGTGTAATGATTTGGGAAGAATGGGCTTTCCTGCTATTTTCAATATGTCATCAGTGTCTAGTACTGCTCTGTGTTTTAGCCATTGTTTTCTGTTCTTTAGGTGGTGCTGCTTTTTGTTCGTCCTGCAGTACAGACAGTCGAATGGTCTGATTTTCACGAGTTGTTAATAAAACTGTGGTTTTTTTTGCTGCTGCTGGTTTTCAGCTTTGTCAGCAAAATTGTTTCCCTTTCTAATTTCAGAGTCATCCTTCTGATGTGCTGAACATCAGAAGCATATTGCTAAACGTCATATCACATGACGAGTTTTCTCCCATGTAAACAGATGTGTGCCATGATAAAATCTTCCTCCACACACTAGAAATAAGAAACTAATTTCAACCGTTGTTATATTTTATTCATTTATTTATAATCCAGTCATTCCTTCGAATCTAGTATCAATCAACTAATTTGCATATCAGCTCATAATGCACTAAGTTGACAGGTCAACAGAAATGCACGTTCAAAATATTATCACAAAAGAGAATTTCCTTCATACAGTAAATTACTTGTTTTGCATCAATCAAACAGAAAGCATTTCACAATTTATTGTATTACCAACTAAATTTATTGTCTGATTACTGCTTGGTCATACCAGGCTCTCTCTGTCTTTATTTATGCTTCTCTGTTTTCACAAACGTTTCACCTATTGTCAAGCTGAAGAGTTAAATGTCAGCGGTGGATAAGTTCAGCATTTGATAAAAAAACTCTGTTAAGTTTTTCCTGCTTTAACACCAATGAGAGATATAGAGGCGCATGTATATAGTGTGTGCTATAGTGTAAGCTGTTCTTCATTGTTCTTCATGTGTGTTAGTATGCTTGCATGCAGGGCCTCTGGGCCTGTCTCACCCAGAAGGGCATTTTCTTAACAGTTGCCTTTCTCTCATGTGTGTTACAAAAAGGCAAATGTGCTATTAGCAGCTGTGAGATTATTATGCTGTTATACATTACATTATACCTGTAATCAAAATGAGTGAATCATGACACCGCTGTAGGCCACATCAGACTTCTTGTGTAATCAGTATGTAGTAAAAAAGTGTAACCTGCTCATCAGCTTAGCAGTGACCACATATTTAATTCAGCTTCTCAATTTTGTAGCGTTAGCCATTGTATACAGGTTTTAAATTATTAGTTGTTAGTATAGGTGTGCTCTATATTTCAGCAATGTCTCATCTAGGATGACAGGTTTTCAAGTAGGTCAAGTGCCTCTATGCACTTAATTGGTTTAGATAATGTCTTTATTTTCATCCTCTCATATGTCATTGTACTGAATTTGAGCAACCTTAAGTTTGATGCAGACTACTTCCAACAATTATCCACCTCACATCATAACTGACTAAGGTGCCTCTTCATATTAATATTATTTCATTATTAATGTTATTATCTCTTTATATAACAGCAATAGTGTATCACAATATTTATTTATTTTTTATTTGTATCCACCAAGGGCTGAGGGTGATCTGCAGTTTCACCCCCTCCCAAGCTGGAGACATTTTCCTTTTCACACACTTTCCTTGGCTGAACAATATTTATTTAATATGTGGTTGTGTGAATCTTGCTTGATTCACACAACCTGTTCATCCTGGGCATGGTCTTCATCCCAACTATGTGCCATTGTTAATACCAGTTTACAGGTTGTTATCCTTGCTATCATCAACTTGAATACATTACAGTTAAGTTCTAATTCAATTTAGCCTTTTGTTTATTTAACTTTATTCCTCTTGTATTTACATGTATTGAGTCGGGTCTGTTTCCAGCCCTTTTAAACTTCTACTTTGGTCTTGAATTTTTCACTTGGTGAGGGATTATTATGTCCTTCCTGATCTGAACTATTCTCTTCACCTGAGCTGCTATCCTGTTCTGAGTCACTGTCTTCTTTGTTTGTTAATGCTTTTACTCTTTGTTGCCTGTCTTCCTCTCCATTCCTCTCTCCTTCTTTTGGATTATTCCTGCTCCGGCTTGTTGTTTGTCTAACCATCCCTCATCAGGTGTTAATTTTGCTTGTTTATTCCCCATTTTTAAAGATTTTGCTGGGCCATCACTGGCACGCTCGACTTCAGAGTGGTTACTGATACGGCCTTCGACTTGACCCTAAAGGTCAAGCGGTATCAGTGTTACGAGACGAAGCCCAACCGTTCTCCAATGTCACCAGTACGTGAGCCTCAGCAAAGAAAACAAAATAAAATAGAAGTAGTTCAGCAGCGTATTGTGCTGTAAAATCAACTTACTTCTAGACACATACACACATAGACATTTGCGCGCTTTTACAATTTGTTATGAAGTAATTACGGCTACTTCTAAAACCTAAATCTAATTCGGTTCATTTTGGCGAATCCTAACCTATTTTATTTTTCTATTTTGTTTGTTCTTCGGTTCATTACGGCGATTCCTAACCAAAATAGCGTTTCTCTCACCCTCAGACGTCTCACTGGTGGTTCGGATCGTCAGACTGAATCCCACCGCCGTGTACCAGACTAAAAACACCGGCCTGGACCCGAATTTTAGCGTCCCAGGTCTTTCGGCCTCGTCTAAGAGGGCTGTGCACAGACTTCGGTGCTGGCTTCCCACGGCGTCGGGAGGCAGTGCTGGATCCTGGAACAGAGTCACAGATAACAGTTCTGATGTTTCTGCCCCGGCTTCGAAGGACCAAAATAAATGTCAAGAGATTTATTCTAAAGACACTTCTTCAGCTGAGAGTCTAAGAGGAGAAACACACACAGACGCTGCAGCATTTGCTTGTATACAAGGGCGATCACAGAACGCTCACACCAGAGTGGGGGCCCTGCGATGCGCGCTCTGCTCTTGCACTTGTCTTTATTTATACACAAGAAAAATGAATACATTTGACGTGAGCATATGCGTATGTGATTGTGAGTGTGTGTGTGTGTGTTGTGTGTGTGTGTGTGTGTTCGAGGTCAGAACTGCTTGTTATTCTTCTTACTATCGCTGTGAGAAGACTCAGATACAAATATCAGAACACGTGTTATGAAGAAGAATCAATCCTGAACAATGAAAAGAACAATCAGTTCTAAGCAAGGAAATGATCATCATGCAGCATTCTATCACAAGCAAACTTATATCATTAAAAGCTTATACTGACTAAAAAATACAATTTTCTATTGACACAGTTATTGATCATCTGTAGGCCTGTGTGGAGTTCAGAGGTCTAATTGGTTTTGGTTTTTGCAGCTGCTTTCAGAAAGAAGAGCAGCAAAGGAAAGTCAAGCAGCGATGGAACAAAACAACCACGCAGTAAAAAGAGCAAGACATCAAGCTCACAGGAGGAGGCCAGCTGCTCCGTCTACGAGTCAGATACACACAGCACATACAAAAGTCACACTAAAGGTAAGAAGTACATAGGTAAGTTCACACCACACCTGCAGTGATAGAGCCTCTTTCCCAAGCTCTCAGAGTTTAGCTGGTATCCATCTGCTAATCACTAGGAAGCTTCTAACAAAGACTGTATGAATGTGTACATTGAGGCAAAGTCAGCTTTCCTACATACAACTAATCACAACCCCTGTGTTAGTTTTGTCTCTCTGTAGAGGACTTTGAAGAAAAATACGAAGAGCAGGATAAGCTGGGTGAAGGAGGCTTTGGAAAACGCAGAGAAGACAATTTCCCAGTATGGCTTCTTATGTGTGCACTTTACAATTCTTCTAGTGGCAATCTTTAATGGATAATGTAAATCTGATTATTTGAACGTATTTTTCATTTGTCTGTCAGGTCATAATGAGACAGCTGGTACATGCAGCCGCTGAAATGCAATCCAAGGGTGTCTTCCATCGAGACATTAAGCCAGACAATATTGTGTTTGACACATCGCCTGATCATCCAGCATTTCTACGTGTCAAATTCATCGATTTTGGCATTGGAGTCCCTTTTAGAGCAGAAGCAGTCACACGAAGAAATGGTAGGTCGTCAGCCTCACTGTTTAAATGTCCTTGCCTGCCCACACGCTTAGTGTCCACATGAATTCCTTACCATGAATAATTACTCTCTGGATTTTAGGGACCAAATCAGCCGCTGTAAACTGGCAGGACTTTAATGCCACCACAGCAGATTGCGTCACAGTTTTGCAGCTGGGTGCGGTGATGGATTGGCTGGTACGTCACATCATCCCTGATGACAACAACACATCTGAGATGCACTCTGACATTTCAGAGGGTAAGCTGAATGTTAATTCTTTAACCTGTCACATTACAAAAACTTGAAAAAATCCCCCAAAGAAACCAAATTCCAAGAAATCCAATCATGGAAATGTTTGCACACACTTGTGATTATGCACAGAGGTCCACCCTACCAGCCAACCTCAGATCTCCACGCATGCACAAATGAATGCACATACATCGACACACATTCTGGTATTGATATTTGACATCACAGTAGAGACGCAAATCTGGCATAGCTCTGAGGTCTTTCAGTCCCATCTCTGGCTAACAGGCCAAAAATTAAGTCTACTAGGAGACGGGGGTGTCGACCATACAAGAGGTAGTGGGGTGAAAAGCCTGTTGCCTCATGCCTGGTGCAGTTGTATGCATGTACTATCTGAGGCAGATGCTCTTTCCAGCTGCTCTTTGCCTTCTCCTCCAGTGTCCTTAGCATTTGAAGAAATATCCAATTAAATGGCTCAGCTGGAAATGGGTTGCCATTTGGATGGTATGGTGTTGTCCTTGAGTGAGCATCTCCAGCCAGGTGTCCCCACTTTGCAGTTATTTATTTGTAAAAAATGTTTGGTATCATGTATGATTTTCGTTCCACTTCTCAAGTGTACACCACTTTGTATTGGTCTTTCACGTGGAATTCCAATAAAATTGATTCATGTTTGTGGCTGTAATGTGACAAAATGTGGAAAAGTTCAAGGGGCCGAATACTTTTGCAAGCCACTGTATATCAGATGATACTGATAACCTAATGCTAATTGCAATAACTATGCAGAGGTCTCTAGGCCTCCACTTTTATGGAGCATGTGAAGTTTGGGGCAGAGTGGACAAAGAAAAGTTTCTCAGCAGGTTCAACAGCTTGCTACAACACAGGCCGATGAAGTATTGCACTCACTCATCCAAACTGGCAAACATGTAACATACACCCTAAGACTGATCCTGCTTTTTACTCCTTTGCTATGATTTCATTTGATATTATGTAGCCTTGGAGACAGTTTGCATAGATTAGAATGTTAGATTGCTGTGATGTCATCAATGCCCGATGTTTTGTTTTAATGTCTTGTGATAGTTCTAAGTGCAGACAAAGTCAGAGTTCAAGTGAGTTTAGTACAATTTTGAACCAGTTTCTGACATGTGGTCAAAATCTTGGACGACCTTTACCACACCACGTGCTGTGGGTGTGCGTAAATATCTAGGTGAGTAAAGTCTCCTTTACCTGTTAAATTCATCTTAATTTGGGGCTTTTACTTCAGGTGTTTTGATTCAGTAGTAACCAAGTGATCTTTGTACAAACTGCAGACCGCCACACTGATCCCTGGTTCCTCAGGATAGAGGACAGGACGTCAGATGGGCGAATCAAGAGCTCCAAACGCAAAGATTGTGCCACAGAAAGACTGGAAAAAGCTTCCAAAAGAAGCAAGGACAGCAAAAGTCCAACCCCAGGCCTCAGCCATCTTGTCTTGGAGAAGTGTAAGTGAGACATTCAGAGATTTTTTGTTTTACAGTTATTGATCATCTGTAGGCCTGTGTGGAGTTCAGAGGTCTAATTGGTTTTGGTTTTTGCAGCTGCTTTCAGAAAGAAGAGCAGCAAAGGAAAGTCAAGCAGCGATGGAACAAAACAACCACGCAGTAAAAAGAGCAAGACATCAAGCTCACAGGAGGAGGCCAGCTGCTCCGTCTACGAGTCAGATACACACAGCACATACAAAAGTCACACTAAAGGTAAGAAGTACATAGGTAAGTTCACACCACACCTGCAGTGATAGAGCCTCTTTCCCAAGCTCTCAGAGTTTAGCTGGTATCCATCTGCTAATCACTAGGAAGCTTCTAACAAAGACTGTATGAATGTGTACATTGAGGCAAAGTCAGCTTTCCTACATACAACTAATCACAACCCCTGTGTTAGTTTTGTCTCTCTGTAGAGGACTTTGAAGAAAAATACGAAGAGCAGGATAAGCTGGGTGAAGGAGGCTTTGGGACTGTCTTCTTTGGAAAACGCAGAGAAGACAATTTCCCAGTATGGCTTCTTATGTGTGCACTTTACAATTCTTCTAGTGGCAATCTTTAATGGATAATGTAAATCTGATTATTTGAACGTATTTTTCATTTGTCTGTCAGGTCATAATGAGACAGCTGGTACATGCAGCCGCTGAAATGCAATCCAAGGGTGTCTTCCATCGAGACATTAAGCCAGACAATATTGTGTTTGACACATCGCCTGATCATCCAGCATTTCTATGTGTCAAATTCATCGATTTTGGCATTGGAGTCCCTTTTAGAGCAGAAGCAGTCACACGAAGAAATGGTAGGTCGTCAGCCTCACTGTTTAAATGTCCTTGCCTGCCCACGCGCTTAGTGTCCACATGAATTCCTTACCATGAATAATTACTCTCTGGATTTTAGGGACCAAATCAGCCGCTGTAAACTGGCAGGACTTTAATGCCACCACAGCAGATTGCGTCACAGTTTTGCAGCTGGGTGCGGTGATGGATTGGCTGGTACGTCACATCATCCCTGATGACAACAACACATCTGAGATGCACTCTGACATTTCAGAGGGTAAGCTGAATGTTAATTCTTTAACCTGTCACATTACAAAAACTTGAAAAAATCCCCCAAAGAAACCAAATTCCAAGAAATCCAATCATGGAAATGTTTGCACACACTTGTGATTATGCACAGAGGTCCACCCTACCAGCCAACCTCAGATCTCCACGCATGCACAAATGAATGCACATACATCGACACACATTCTGGTATTGATATTTGACATCACAGTAGAGACGCAAATCTGGCATAGCTCTGAGGTCTTTCAGTCCCATCTCTGGCTAACAGGCCAAAAATTAAGTCTACTAGGAGACGGGGGTGTCGACCATACAAGAGGTAGTGGGGTGAAAAGCCTGTTGCCTCATGCCTGGTGCAGTTGTATGCATGTACTATCTGAGGCAGATGCTCTTTCCAGCTGCTCTTTGCCTTCTCCTCCAGTGTCCTTAGCATTTGAAGAAATATCCAATTAAATGGCTCAGCTGGAAATGGGTTGCCATTTGGATGGTATGGTGTTGTCCTTGAGTGAGCATCTCCAGCCAGGTGTCCCCACTTTGCAGTTATTTATTTGTAAAAAATGTTTGGTATCATGTATGATTTTCGTTCCACTTCTCAAGTGTACACCACTTTGTATTGGTCTTTCACGTGGAATTCCAATAAAATTGATTCATGTTTGTGGCTGTAATGTGACAAAATGTGGAAAAGTTCAAGGGGGCCGAATACTTTTGCAAGCCACTGTATATCAGATGACACTGATAACCTAATGCTAATTGCAATAACTATGCAGAGGTCTCTAGGCCTCCACTTTTATGGAGCATGTGAAGTTTGGGGCAGAGTGGACAAAGAAAAGTTTCTCAGCAGGTTCAACAGGTTGCTACAACACAGGCCGATGAAGTATTGCACTCACTCATCCAAACTGGCAAACATGTAACATACACCCTAAGACTGATCCTGCTTTTTACTCCTTTGCTATGATTTAATTTGATATTATGTAGCCTTGGAGACAGTTTGCATAGATTAGAATGTTAGATTGCTGTGATGTCATCAATGCCCGATGTTTTGTTTTAATGTCTTGTGATAGTTCTAAGTGCAGACAAAGTCAGAGTTCAAGTGAGTTTAGTACAATTTTGAACCAGTTTCTGACATGTGGTCAAAATCTTGGACGACCTTTACCACACCACGTGCTGTGGGTGTGCGTAAATATCTAGGTGAGTAAAGTCTCCTTTACCTGTTAAATTCATCTTAATTTGGGGCTTTTACTTCAGGTGTTTTGATTCAGTAGTAACCAAGTGATCTTTGTACAAACTGCAGACCGCCACACTGATCCCTGGTTCCTCAGGATAGAGGACAGGACGTCAGATGGGCGAATCAAGAGCTCCAAACGCAAAGATTGTGCCACAGAAAGACTGGAAAAAGCTTCCAAAAGAAGCAAGGACAGCAAAAGTCCAACCCCAGGCCTCAGCCATCTTGTCTTGGAGAAGTGTAAGTGAGACATTCAGAGATTTTTTGTTTTACAGTTTGTCAAGAGATTTATTCTAAAGACACTTCTTCAGCTGAGAGTCTAAGAGGAGAAACACACACAGACGCTGCAGCATTTGCTTGTATACAAGGGCGATCACAGAACGCTCACACCAGAGTGGGGGCCCTGCGATGCGCGCTCTGCTCTTGCACTTGTCTTTATTTATACACAAGAAAAATGAATACATTTGACGTGAGCATATGCGTATGTGATTGTGTGTGTGTGTGTGTGTGTGTGTTGTGTGTGTGTGTGTGTGTGTGTTCGAGGTCAGAACTGCTTGTTATTCTTCTTACTATCGCTGTGAGAAGACTCAGATACAAATATCAGAACACGTGTTATGAAGAAGAATCAGTCCTGAACAATGAAAAGAACAATCAGTTCTAAGCAAGGAAATGATCATCATGCAGCATTCTATCACAAGCAAACTTATATCATTAAAAGCTTATACTGACTAAAAAATACAATTTTCTATTGACATTCCCTCCTGTTGTCAGTATAACCTTTAAGTGAGATATCAGTATGTAACATCTTGTTGCACATTTTCTGTCACATCATCATTAATCACGCAAAGTCTTCACATTCCAACAGGTCGGAGTCATCATCATCATCATTTGTCACGGCTATGTATGCAGCTACAGTGGAAATGATTATGCGGTTAATCATGAGTTTTATACATGGCAGGATACATGTTACAAAAACACAAAATAAAAGTAAAAATACTCCAACTCCGATGAGTAGTCTCTTTAGCACCTGTAGCCAGGAGCCAGTGTCCAAAACGGTAGTCCAAAGTTTCAATTCTTAACATGTTCTTTCCGGTGCCCACCCATGGAAACAGTGAGTGGAGAACCTTTTGTCCGGTGGTCCAAAGCTTAAATTCCTCTGGCACATCACTGCCATAGATGGGGTCATGTGGTTGTAGTGTGGAGACGTCTCGTCGTCGTCTTGTAGTCTGAGAGTCATTTACAGCTGACATCCTGAAGGTGTGGTCTGAGATGAAGATTGGGGCACAGGTGCCCGTCCATCCGGGTGGCAGTATGAAGTAGGCATGTTGTCCACACAGCCAGGCCATTCCCTGCACCCAGTAGGTGCCGTTGCTGGGCGCGGACGTGTTTACAGGTGCACCCTCTCCATTGGCTGCGGTTTGGTTACAGTTGGTGGTGTTGCCTAGGGGTCTGTTACCGTTGTCTTGTCGGTAGCACATGGAGTGGTTCTTCCCTGGGGTTTGGTCCAAAAACACTGGGAAGTGAATGGACGTGTTCCGATTCGTCACGTTGAAGTTGATCCAGAAGAGCCGGTCACACGTTCCGTTGTCAAGTCCAGCGTTTTCGACGATGATTACCTCGTGTCGGGGTTTCCTGGGACCTCAACCTTTTTGCAGTGGCTCTGATGTATCCAGGAGGGTCTCTCTGCTATTTTGCAGGCAGTTGGAGTGGTGGTGAGCACTTGGTAGGGACCTTCCCAGCGGGGCGAGCTCCAATTTTTCCTTTGGAGTACTCGGACAAGGATCCAATCACCTGGCTTCAACCTGCAGGAAATAGGTGAAAAAGAGTCTTGCGGCGGTTTATTGTTCAAAACGACTTCTCTGTTTGTCAACAATTGAGTCATCCAATCTGCCAGAGTGGTTTCACGGATTGACTTATCTAGTGGCTCGCTAATAACTGGCAATGGAAAAGGTCGCCCATGTATGATTTCAAATGGGGACAGTTTGTTATTTCCTTGTGTTATTCTCATCCACATTTTGACTAGGCCTACACATTCTGGCCATGGTCTGCCAGTTTCTTCCATTGTTTTCTGAGCCTTTGTTTTATAGTGCCATTTGTTTTCTCCACTAATCCTGCACTTTTTGGATGTTTCAAAGTTTCAAAATTAATAGTGTAAAATTGTCGGTTTCTAATAAGGACCATTCCTTGGATCACCCCTCCTGATGAGCCATGGCTCAAAACTATGACTCACTAGAGCGGCTGTTTTGTGTAATGATTTGGGAAGAATGGGCTTTCCTGCTATTTTCAATATGTCATCAGTGTCTAGTACTGCTCTGTGTTTTAGCCATTGTTTTCTGTTCTTTAGGTGGTGCTGCTTTTTGTTCGTCCTGCAGTACAGACAGTCGAATGGTCTGATTTTCACGAGTTGTTAATAAAACTGTGGTTTTTTTTGCTGCTGCTGTTTTTTCAGCTTTGTCAGCAAAATTGTTTCCCTTTCTAATTTCAGAGTCATCCTTCTGATGTGCTGAACATCAGAAGCATATTGCTAAACGTCATATCACATGACGAGTTTTCTCCCATGTAAACAGATGTGTGCCATGATAAAATCTTCCTCCACACACTAGAAATAAGAAACTAATTTCAACCGTTGTTATATTTTATTCATTTATTTATAATCCAGTCATTCCTTCGAATCTAGTATCAATCAACTAATTTGCATATCAGCTCATAATGCACTAAGTTGACAGGTCAACAGAAATGCACGTTCAAAATATTATCACAAAAGAGAATTTCCTTCATACAGTAAATTACTTGTTTTGCATCAATCAAACAGAAAGCATTTCACAATTTATTGTATTACCAACTAAATTTATTGTCTGATTACTGCTTGGTCATACCAGGCTCTCTCTGTCTTTATTTATGCTTCTCTGTTTTCACAAACGTTTCACCTATTGTCAAGCTGAAGAGTTAAATGTCAGCGGTGGATAAGTTCAGCATTTGATAAAAAAACTCTGTTAAGTTTTTCCTGCTTTAACACCAATGAGAGATATAGAGGCGCATGTATATAGTGTGTGCTATAGTGTAAGCTGTTCTTCATTGTTCTTCATGTGTGTTAGTATGCTTGCATGCAGGGCCTCTGGGCCTGTCTCACCCAGAAGGGCATTTTCTTAACAGTTGCCTTTCTCTCATGTGTGTTACAAAAAGGCAAATGTGCTATTAGCAGCTGTGAGATTATTATGCTGTTATACATTACATTATACCTGTAATCAAAATGAGTGAATCATGACACCGCTGTAGGCCACATCAGACTTCTTGTGTAATCAGTATGTAGTAAAAAAGTGTAACCTGCTCATCAGCTTAGCAGTGACCACATATTTAATTCAGCTTCTCAATTTTGTAGCGTTAGCCATTGTATACAGGTTTTAAATTATTAGTTGTTAGTATAGGTGTGCTCTATATTTCAGCAATGTCTCATCTAGGATGACAGGTTTTCAAGTAGGTCAAGTGCCTCTATGCACTTAATTGGTTTAGATAATGTCTTTATTTTCATCCTCTCATATGTCATTGTACTGAATTTGAGCAACCTTAAGTTTGATGCAGACTACTTCCAACAATTATCCACCTCACATCATAACTGACTAAGGTGCCTCTTCATATTAATATTATTTCATTATTAATGTTATTATCTCTTTATATAACAGCAATAGTGTATCACAATATTTATTTATTTTTTATTTGTATCCACCAAGGGCTGAGGGTGATCTGCAGTTTCACCCCCTCCCAAGCTGGAGACATTTTCCTTTTCACACACTTTCCTTGGCTGAACAATATTTATTTAATATGTGGTTGTGTGAATCTTGCTTGATTCACACAACCTGTTCATCCTGGGCATGGTCTTCATCCCAACTATGTGCCATTGTTAATACCAGTTTACAGGTTGTTATCCTTGCTATCATCAACTTGAATACATTACAGTTAAGTTCTAATTCAATTTAGCCTTTTGTTTATTTAACTTTATTCCTCTTGTATTTACATGTATTGAGTCGGGTCTGTTTCCAGCCCTTTTAAACTTCTACTTTGGTCTTGAATTTTTCACTTGGTGAGGGATTATTATGTCCTTCCTGATCTGAACTATTCTCTTCACCTGAGCTGCTATCCTGTTCTGAGTCACTGTCTTCTTTGTTTGTTAATGCTTTTACTCTTTGTTGCCTGTCTTCCTCTCCATTCCTCTCTCCTTCTTTTGGATTATTCCTGCTCCGGCTTGTTGTTTGTCTAACCATCCCTCATCAGGTGTTAATTTTGCTTGTTTATTCCCCATTTTTAAAGATTTTGCTGGGCCATCACTGGCACGCTCGACTTCAGAGTGGTTACTGATACGGCCTTCGACTTGACCCTAAAGGTCAAGCGGTATCAGTGTTACGAGACGAAGCCCAACCGTTCTCCAATGTCACCAGTACGTGAGCCTCAGCAAAGAAAACAAAATAAAATAGAAGTAGTTCAGCAGCGTATTGTGCTGTAAAATCAACTTACTTCTAGACACATACACACATAGACATTTGCGCGCTTTTACAATTTGTTATGAAGTAATTACGGCTACTTCTAAAACCTAAATCTAATTCGGTTCATTTTGGCGAATCCTAACCTATTTTATTTTTCTATTTTGTTTGTTCTTCGGTTCATTACGGCGATTCCTAACCAAAATAGCGTTTCTCTCACCCTCAGACGTCTCACTGGTGGTTCGGATCGTCAGACTGAATCCCACCGCCGTGTACCAGACTAAAAACACCGGCCTGGACCCGAA
This sequence comes from Pelmatolapia mariae, assembly GCF_036321145.2. Lineage (NCBI taxonomy): Eukaryota > Metazoa > Chordata > Actinopteri > Cichliformes > Cichlidae > Pelmatolapia > Pelmatolapia mariae. The sequence continues at coordinate 27,163,190 of NC_086238.1, read as the reverse complement.
TTTTAGCGTCCCAGGTCTTTCGGCCTCGTCTAAGAGGGCTGTGCACAGACTTCGGTGCTGGCTTCCCACGGCGTCGGGAGGCAGTGCTGGATCCTGGAACAGAGTCACAGATAACAGTTCTGATGTTTCTGCCCCGGCTTCGAAGGACCAAAATAAATGTCAAGAGATTTATTCTAAAGACACTTCTTCAGCTGAGAGTCTAAGAGGAGAAACACACACAGACGCTGCAGCATTTGCTTGTATACAAGGGCGATCACAGAACGCTCACACCAGAGTGGGGGCCCTGCGATGCGCGCTCTGCTCTTGCACTTGTCTTTATTTATACACAAGAAAAATGAATACATTTGACGTGAGCATATGCGTATGTGATTGTGAGTGTGTGTGTGTGTGTTGTGTGTGTGTGTGTGTGTTCGAGGTCAGAACTGCTTGTTATTCTTCTTACTATCGCTGTGAGAAGACTCAGATACAAATATCAGAACACGTGTTATGAAGAAGAATCAATCCTGAACAATGAAAAGAACAATCAGTTCTAAGCAAGGAAATGATCATCATGCAGCATTCTATCACAAGCAAACTTATATCATTAAAAGCTTATACTGACTAAAAAATACAATTTTCTATTGACACAGTTATTGATCATCTGTAGGCCTGTGTGGAGTTCAGAGGTCTAATTGGTTTTGGTTTTTGCAGCTGCTTTCAGAAAGAAGAGCAGCAAAGGAAAGTCAAGCAGCGATGGAACAAAACAACCACGCAGTAAAAAGAGCAAGACATCAAGCTCACAGGAGGAGGCCAGCTGCTCCGTCTACGAGTCAGATACACACAGCACATACAAAAGTCACACTAAAGGTAAGAAGTACATAGGTAAGTTCACACCACACCTGCAGTGATAGAGCCTCTTTCCCAAGCTCTCAGAGTTTAGCTGGTATCCATCTGCTAATCACTAGGAAGCTTCTAACAAAGACTGTATGAATGTGTACATTGAGGCAAAGTCAGCTTTCCTACATACAACTAATCACAACCCCTGTGTTAGTTTTGTCTCTCTGTAGAGGACTTTGAAGAAAAATACGAAGAGCAGGATAAGCTGGGTGAAGGAGGCTTTGGAAAACGCAGAGAAGACAATTTCCCAGTATGGCTTCTTATGTGTGCACTTTACAATTCTTCTAGTGGCAATCTTTAATGGATAATGTAAATCTGATTATTTGAACGTATTTTTCATTTGTCTGTCAGGTCATAATGAGACAGCTGGTACATGCAGCCGCTGAAATGCAATCCAAGGGTGTCTTCCATCGAGACATTAAGCCAGACAATATTGTGTTTGACACATCGCCTGATCATCCAGCATTTCTACGTGTCAAATTCATCGATTTTGGCATTGGAGTCCCTTTTAGAGCAGAAGCAGTCACACGAAGAAATGGTAGGTCGTCAGCCTCACTGTTTAAATGTCCTTGCCTGCCCACACGCTTAGTGTCCACATGAATTCCTTACCATGAATAATTACTCTCTGGATTTTAGGGACCAAATCAGCCGCTGTAAACTGGCAGGACTTTAATGCCACCACAGCAGATTGCGTCACAGTTTTGCAGCTGGGTGCGGTGATGGATTGGCTGGTACGTCACATCATCCCTGATGACAACAACACATCTGAGATGCACTCTGACATTTCAGAGGGTAAGCTGAATGTTAATTCTTTAACCTGTCACATTACAAAAACTTGAAAAAATCCCCCAAAGAAACCAAATTCCAAGAAATCCAATCATGGAAATGTTTGCACACACTTGTGATTATGCACAGAGGTCCACCCTACCAGCCAACCTCAGATCTCCACGCATGCACAAATGAATGCACATACATCGACACACATTCTGGTATTGATATTTGACATCACAGTAGAGACGCAAATCTGGCATAGCTCTGAGGTCTTTCAGTCCCATCTCTGGCTAACAGGCCAAAAATTAAGTCTACTAGGAGACGGGGGTGTCGACCATACAAGAGGTAGTGGGGTGAAAAGCCTGTTGCCTCATGCCTGGTGCAGTTGTATGCATGTACTATCTGAGGCAGATGCTCTTTCCAGCTGCTCTTTGCCTTCTCCTCCAGTGTCCTTAGCATTTGAAGAAATATCCAATTAAATGGCTCAGCTGGAAATGGGTTGCCATTTGGATGGTATGGTGTTGTCCTTGAGTGAGCATCTCCAGCCAGGTGTCCCCACTTTGCAGTTATTTATTTGTAAAAAATGTTTGGTATCATGTATGATTTTCGTTCCACTTCTCAAGTGTACACCACTTTGTATTGGTCTTTCACGTGGAATTCCAATAAAATTGATTCATGTTTGTGGCTGTAATGTGACAAAATGTGGAAAAGTTCAAGGGGCCGAATACTTTTGCAAGCCACTGTATATCAGATGATACTGATAACCTAATGCTAATTGCAATAACTATGCAGAGGTCTCTAGGCCTCCACTTTTATGGAGCATGTGAAGTTTGGGGCAGAGTGGACAAAGAAAAGTTTCTCAGCAGGTTCAACAGCTTGCTACAACACAGGCCGATGAAGTATTGCACTCACTCATCCAAACTGGCAAACATGTAACATACACCCTAAGACTGATCCTGCTTTTTACTCCTTTGCTATGATTTCATTTGATATTATGTAGCCTTGGAGACAGTTTGCATAGATTAGAATGTTAGATTGCTGTGATGTCATCAATGCCCGATGTTTTGTTTTAATGTCTTGTGATAGTTCTAAGTGCAGACAAAGTCAGAGTTCAAGTGAGTTTAGTACAATTTTGAACCAGTTTCTGACATGTGGTCAAAATCTTGGACGACCTTTACCACACCACGTGCTGTGGGTGTGCGTAAATATCTAGGTGAGTAAAGTCTCCTTTACCTGTTAAATTCATCTTAATTTGGGGCTTTTACTTCAGGTGTTTTGATTCAGTAGTAACCAAGTGATCTTTGTACAAACTGCAGACCGCCACACTGATCCCTGGTTCCTCAGGATAGAGGACAGGACGTCAGATGGGCGAATCAAGAGCTCCAAACGCAAAGATTGTGCCACAGAAAGACTGGAAAAAGCTTCCAAAAGAAGCAAGGACAGCAAAAGTCCAACCCCAGGCCTCAGCCATCTTGTCTTGGAGAAGTGTAAGTGAGACATTCAGAGATTTTTTGTTTTACAGTTATTGATCATCTGTAGGCCTGTGTGGAGTTCAGAGGTCTAATTGGTTTTGGTTTTTGCAGCTGCTTTCAGAAAGAAGAGCAGCAAAGGAAAGTCAAGCAGCGATGGAACAAAACAACTACGCAGTAAAAAGAGCAAGACATCAAGCTCACAGGAGGAGGCCAGCTGCTCCGTCTACGAGTCAGATACACACAGCACATACAAAAGTCACACTAAAGGTAAGAAGTACATAGGTAAGTTCACACCACACCTGCAGTGATAGAGCCTCTTTCCCAAGCTCTCAGAGTTTAGCTGGTATCCATCTGCTAATCACTAGGACGCTTCTAACAAAGACTGTATGAATGTGTACATTGAGGCAAAGTCAGCTTTCCTACATACAACTAATCACAACCCCTGTGTTAGTTTTGTCTCTCTGTAGAGGACTTTGAAGAAAAATACGAAGAGCAGGATAAGCTGGGTGAAGGAGGCTTTGGGACTGTCTTCTTTGGAAAACGCAGAGAAGACAATTTCCCAGTATGGCTTCTTATGTGTGCACTTTACAATTCTTCTAGTGGCAATCTTTAATGGATAATGTAAATCTGATTATTTGAACGTATTTTTCATTTGTCTGTCAGGTCATAATGAGACAGCTGGTACATGCAGCCGCTGAAATGCAATCCAAGGGTGTCTTCCATCGAGACATTAAGCCAGACAATATTGTGTTTGACACATCGCCTGATCATCCAGCATTTCTATGTGTCAAATTCATCGATTTTGGCATTGGAGTCCCTTTTAGAGCAGAAGCAGTCACACGAAGAAATGGTAGGTCGTCAGCCTCACTGTTTAAATGTCCTTGCCTGCCCACGCGCTTAGTGTCCACATGAATTCCTTACCATGAATAATTACTCTCTGGATTTTAGGGACCAAATCAGCCGCTGTAAACTGGCAGGACTTTAATGCCACCACAGCAGATTGCGTCACAGTTTTGCAGCTGGGTGCGGTGATGGATTGGCTGGTACGTCACATCATCCCTGATGACAACAACACATCTGAGATGCACTCTGACATTTCAGAGGGTAAGCTGAATGTTAATTCTTTAACCTGTCACATTACAAAAACTTGAAAAAATCCCCCAAAGAAACCAAATTCCAAGAAATCCAATCATGGAAATGTTTGCACACACTTGTGATTATGCACAGAGGTCCACCCTACCAGCCAACCTCAGATCTCCACGCATGCACAAATGAATGCACATACATCGACACACATTCTGGTATTGATATTTGACATCACAGTAGAGACGCAAATCTGGCATAGCTCTGAGGTCTTTCAGTCCCATCTCTGGCTAACAGGCCAAAAATTAAGTCTACTAGGAGACGGGGGTGTCGACCATACAAGAGGTAGTGGGGTGAAAAGCCTGTTGCCTCATGCCTGGTGCAGTTGTATGCATGTACTATCTGAGGCAGATGCTCTTTCCAGCTGCTCTTTGCCTTCTCCTCCAGTGTCCTTAGCATTTGAAGAAATATCCAATTAAATGGCTCAGCTGGAAATGGGTTGCCATTTGGATGGTATGGTGTTGTCCTTGAGTGAGCATCTCCAGCCAGGTGTCCCCACTTTGCAGTTATTTATTTGTAAAAAATGTTTGGTATCATGTATGATTTTCGTTCCACTTCTCAAGTGTACACCACTTTGTATTGGTCTTTCACGTGGAATTCCAATAAAATTGATTCATGTTTGTGGCTGTAATGTGACAAAATGTGGAAAAGTTCAAGGGGGCCGAATACTTTTGCAAGCCACTGTATATCAGATGACACTGATAACCTAATGCTAATTGCAATAACTATGCAGAGGTCTCTAGGCCTCCACTTTTATGGAGCATGTGAAGTTTGGGGCAGAGTGGACAAAGAAAAGTTTCTCAGCAGGTTCAACAGGTTGCTACAACACAGGCCGATGAAGTATTGCACTCACTCATCCAAACTGGCAAACATGTAACATACACCCTAAGACTGATCCTGCTTTTTACTCCTTTGCTATGATTTAATTTGATATTATGTAGCCTTGGAGACAGTTTGCATAGATTAGAATGTTAGATTGCTGTGATGTCATCAATGCCCGATGTTTTGTTTTAATGTCTTGTGATAGTTCTAAGTGCAGACAAAGTCAGAGTTCAAGTGAGTTTAGTACAATTTTGAACCAGTTTCTGACATGTGGTCAAAATCTTGGCCGACCTTTACCACACCACGTGCTGTGGGTGTGCGTAAATATCTAGGTGAGTAAAGTCTCCTTTACCTGTTAAATTCATCTTAATTTGGGGCTTTTACTTCAGGTGTTTTGATTCAGTAGTAACCAAGTGATCTTTGTACAAACTGCAGACCGCCACACTGATCCCTGGTTCCTCAGGATAGAGGACAGGACGTCAGATGGGCGAATCAAGAGCTCCAAACGCAAAGATTGTGCCACAGAAAGACTGGAAAAAGCTTCCAAAAGAAGCAAGGACAGCAAAAGTCCAACCCCAGGCCTCAGCCATCTTGTCTTGGAGAAGTGTAAGTGAGACATTCAGAGATTTTTTGTTTTACAGTTATTGATCATCTGTAGGCCTGTGTGGAGTTCAGAGGTCTAATTGGTTTTGGTTTTTGCAGCTGCTTTCAGAAAGAAGAGCAGCAAAGGAAAGTCAAGCAGCGATGGAACAAAACAACCACGCAGTAAAAAGAGCAAGACATCAAGCTCACAGGAGGAGGCCAGCTGCTCCGTCTACGAGTCAGATACACACAGCACATACAAAAGTCACACTAAAGGTAAGAAGTACATAGGTAAGTTCACACCACACCTGCAGTGATAGAGCCTCTTTCCCAAGCTCTCAGAGTTTAGCTGGTATCCATCTGCTAATCACTAGGAAGCTTCTAACAAAGACTGTATGAATGTGTACATTGAGGCAAAGTCAGCTTTCCTACATACAACTAATCACAACCCCTGTGTTAGTTTTGTCTCTCTGTAGAGGACTTTGAAGAAAAATACGAAGAGCAGGATAAGCTGGGTGAAGGAGGCTTTGGGACTGTCTTCTTTGGAAAACGCAGAGAAGACAATTTCCCAGTATGGCTTCTTATGTGTGCACTTTACAATTCTTCTAGTGGCAATCTTTAATGGATAATGTAAATCTGATTATTTGAACGTATTTTTCATTTGTCTGTCAGGTCATAATGAGACAGCTGGTACATGCAGCCGCTGAAATGCAATCCAAGGGTGTCTTCCATCGAGACATTAAGCCAGACAATATTGTGTTTGACACATCGCCTGATCATCCAGCATTTCTATGTGTCAAATTCATCGATTTTGGCATTGGAGTCCCTTTTAGAGCAGAAGCAGTCACACGAAGAAATGGTAGGTCGTCAGCCTCACTGTTTAAATGTCCTTGCCTGCCCACACGCTTAGTGTCCACATGAATTCCTTACCATGAATAATTACTCTCTGGATTTTAGGGACCAAATCAGCCGCTGTAAACTGGCAGGACTTTAATGCCACCACAGCAGATTGCGTCACAGTTTTGCAGCTGGGTGCGGTGATGGATTGGCTGGTACGTCACATCATCCCTGATGACAACAACACATCTGAGATGCACACTGACATTTCAGAGGGTAAGCTGAATGTTAATTCTTTAACCTGTCACATTACAAAAACTTGAAAAAATCCCCCAAAGAAACCAAATTCCAAGAAATCCAATCATGGAAATGTTTGCACACACTTGTGATTATGCACAGAGGTCCACCCTACCAGCCAACCTCAGATCTCCACGCATGCACAAATGAATGCACATACATCGACACACATTCTGGTATTGATATTTGACATCACAGTAGAGACGCAAATCTGGCATAGCTCTGAGGTCTTTCAGTCCCATCTCTGGCTAACAGGCCAAAAATTAAGTCTACTAGGAGACGGGGGTGTCGACCATACAAGAGGTAGTGGGGTGAAAAGCCTGTTGTCTCATGCCTGGTGCAGTTGTATGCATGTACTATCTGAGGCAGATGCTCTTTCCAGCTGCTCTTTGCCTTCTCCTCCAGTGTCCTTAGCATTTGAAGAAATATCCAATTAAATGGCTCAGCTGGAAATGGGTTGCCATTTGGATGGTATGGTGTTGTCCTTGAGTGAGCATCTCCAGCCAGGTGTCCCCACTTTGCAGTTATTTATTTGTAAAAAATGTTTGGTATCATGTATGATTTTCGTTCCACTTCTCAAGTGTACACCACTTTGTATTGGTCTTTCACGTGGAATTCCAATAAAACTGATTCATGTTTGTGGCTGTAATGTGACAAAATGTGGAAAAGTTCAAGGGGGCCGAATACTTTTGCAAGCCACTGTATATCAGATGACACTGATAACCTAATGCTAATTGCAATAACTATGCAGAGGTCTCTAGGCCTCGACCTTTATGGAGCATGTGAAGTTTGGGGCAGAGTGGACAAAGAAAAGTTTCTCAGCAGGTTCAACAGCTTGCTACAACACAGGCCGATGAAGTATTGCACTCACTCATCCAAACTGGCAAACATGTAACATACACCCTAAGACTGATCCTGCTTTTTACTCCTTTGCTATGATTTCATTTGATATTATGTAGCCTTGGAGACAGTTTGCATAGATTAGAATGTTAGATTGCTGTGATGTCATCAATGCCCGATGTTTTGTTTTAATGTCTTGTGATAGTTCTAAGTGCAGACAAAGTCAGAGTTCAAGTGAGTTTAGTACAATTTTGAACCAGTTTCTGACATGTGGTCAAAATCTTGGCCGACCTTTACCACACCACGTGCTGTGGGTGTGCGTAAATATCTAGGTGAGTAAAGTCTCCTTTACCTGTTAAATTCATCTTAATTTGGGGCTTTTACTTCAGGTGTTTTGATTCAGTAGTAACCAAGTGATCTTTGTACAAACTGCAGACCGCCACACTGATCCCTGGTTCCTCAGGATAGAGGACAGGACGTCAGATGGGCGAATCAAGAGCTCCAAACACAAAGATTGTGCCACAGAAAGACTGGAAAAAGCTTCCAAAAGAAGCAAGGACAGCAAAAGTCCAACCCCAGGCCTCAGCCATCTTGTCTTGGAGAAGTGTAAGTGAGACATTCAGAGATTTTTTGTTTTACAGTTATTGATCATCTGTAGGCCTGTGTGGAGTTCAGAGGTCTAATTGGTTTTGGTTTTTGCAGCTGCTTTCAGAAAGAAGAGCAGCAAAGGAAAGTCAAGCAGCGATGGAACAAAACAACCACGCAGTAAAAAGAGCAAGACATCAAGCTCACAGGAGGAGGCCAGCTGCTCCGTCTACGAGTCAGATACACACAGCACATACAAAAGTCACACTAAAGGTAAGAAGTACATAGGTAAGTTCACACCACACCTGCAGTGATAGAGCCTCTTTCCCAAGCTCTCAGAGTTTAGCTGGTATCCATCTGCTAATCACTAGGAAGCTTCTAACAAAGACTGTATGAATGTGTACATTGAGGCAAAGTCAGCTTTTCTACATACAAGTAATCACAACCCCTGTGTTTGTTTTGTCTCTCTGTAGAGGACTTTGAAGAAAAATACGAAGAGCAGGATAAGCTGGGTGAAGGAGGCTTTGGGACTGTCTTCTTTGGAAAACGCAGAGAAGACAATTTCCCAGTATGGCTTCTTATGTGTGCACTTTACAATTCTTCTAGTGGCAATCTTTAATGGATAATGTAAATCTGATTATTTGAACGTATTTTTCATTTGTCTGTCAGGTCATAATGAGACAGCTGGTACATGCAGCCGCTGAAATGCAATCCAAGGGTGTCTTCCATCGAGACATTAAGCCAGACAATATTGTGTTTGACACATCGCCTGATCATCCAGCATTTCTATGTGTCAAATTCATCGATTTTGGCATTGGAGTCCCTTTTAGAGCAGAAGCAGTCACACGAAGAAATGGTAGGTCGTCAGCCTCACTGTTTAAATGTCCTTGCCTGCCCACACGCTTAGTGTCCACATGAATTCCTTACCATGAATAATTACTCTCTGGATTTTAGGGACCAAATCAGCCGCTGTAAACTGGCAGGACTTTAATGCCACCACAGCAGATTGCGTAACAGTTTTGCAGCTGGGTGCGGTGATGGATTGGCTGGTACGTCACATCATCCCTGATGACAACAACACATCTGAGATGCACACTGACATTTCAGAGGGTAAGCTGAATGTTAATTCTTTAACCTGTCACATTACAAAAACTTGAAAAAAATCCCCCAAAGAAACCAAATTCCAAGAAATCCAATCATGGAAATGTTTGCACACACTTGTGATTATGCACAGAGGTCCACCCTACCAGCCAACCTCAGATCTCCACGCATGCACAAATGAATGCACATACATCGACACACATTCTGGTATTGATATTTGACATCACAGTAGAGACGCAAATCTGGCATAGCTCTGAGGTCTTTCAGTCCCATCTCTGGCTAACAGGCCAAAAATTAAGTCTACTAGGAGACGGGGGTGTCGACCATACAAGAGGTAGTGGGGTGAAAAGCCTGTTGCCTCATGCCTGGTGCAGTTGTATGCATGTACTATCTGAGGCAGATGCTCTTTCCAGCTGCTCTTTGCCTTCTCCTCCAGTGTCCTTAGCATTTGAAGAAATATCCAATTAAATGGCTCAGCTGGAAATGGGTTGCCATTTGGATGGTATGGTGTTGTCCTTGAGTGAGCATCTCCAGCCAGGTGTCCCCACTTTGCAGTTATTTATTTGTAAAAAATGTTTGGTATCATGTATGAATTTCGTTCCACTTCTCAAGTGTACACCACTTTGTATTGGTCTTTCACGTGGAATTCCAATAAAACTGATTCATGTTTGTGGCTGTAATGTGACAAAATGTGGAAAAGTTCAAGGGGGCCGAATACTTTTGCAAGCCACTGTATATCAGATGACACTGATAACCTAATGCTAATTGCAATAACTATGCAGAGGTCTCTAGGCCTCGACCTTTATGGAGCATGTGAAGTTTGGGGCAGAGTGGACAAAGAAAAGTTTCTCAGCAGGTTCAACAGCTTGCTACAACACAGGCCGATGAAGTATTGCACTCACTCATCCAAACTGGCAAACATGTAACATACACCCTAAGACTGATCCTGCTTTTTACTCCTTTGCTATGATTTCATTTGATATTATGTAGCCTTGGAGACAGTTTGCATAGATTAGAATGTTAGATTGCTGTGATGTCATCAATGCCCGATGTTTTGTTTTAATGTCTTGTGATAGTTCTAAGTGCATACAAAGTCAGAGTTCAAGTGAGTTTAGTACAATTTTGAACCAGTTTCTGACATGTGGTCAAAATCTTGGCCGACCTTTACCACACCACGTGCTGTGGGTGTGCGTAAATATCTAGGTGAGTAAAGTCTCCTTTACCTGTTAAATTCATCTTAATTTGGGGCTTTTACTTCAGGTGTTTTGATTCAGTAGTAACCAAGTGATCTTTGTACAAACTGCAGACCGCCACACTGATCCCTGGTTCCTCAGGATAGAGGACAGGACGTCAGATGGGCGAATCAAGAGCTCCAAACGCAAAGATTGTGCCACAGAAAGACTGGAAAAAGCTTCCAAAAGAAGCAAGGACAGCAAAAGTCCAACCCCAGGCCTCAGCCATCTTGTCTTGGAGAAGTGTAAGTGAGACATTCAGAGATTTTTTGTTTTACAGTTATTGATCATCTGTAGGCCTGTGTGGAGTTCAGAGGTCTAATTGGTTTTGGTTTTTGCAGCTGCTTTCAGAAAGAAGAGCAGCAAAGGAAAGTCAAGCAGCGATGGAACAAAACAACCACGCAGTAAAAAGAGCAAGACATCAAGCTCACAGGAGGAGGCCAGCTGCTCCGTCTACGAGTCAGATACACACAGCACATACAAAAGTCACACTAAAGGTAAGAAGTACATAGGTAAGTTCACACCACACCTGCAGTGATAGAGCCTCTTTCCCAAGCTCTCAGAGTTTAGCTGGTATCCATCTGCTAATCACTAGGAAGCTTCTAACAAAGACTGTATGAATGTGTACATTGAGGCAAAGTCAGCTTTCCTACATACAACTAATCACAACCCCTGTGTTAGTTTTGTCTCTCTGTAGAGGACTTTGAAGAAAAATACGAAGAGCAGGATAAGCTGGGTGAAGGAGGCTTTGGGACTGTCTTCTTTGGAAAACGCAGAGAAGACAATTTCCCAGTATGGCTTCTTATGTGTGCACTTTACAATTCTTCTAGTGGCAATCTTTAATGGATAATGTAAATCTGATTATTTGAACGTATTTTTCATTTGTCTGTCGGGTCATAATGAGACAGCTGGTACATGCAGCCGCTGAAATGCAATCCAAGGGTGTCTTCCATCGAGACATTAAGCCAGACAATATTGTGTTTGACACATCGCCTGATCATCCAGCATTTCTATGTGTCAAATTCATCGATTTTGGCATTGGAGTCCCTTTTAGAGCAGAAGCAGTCACACGAAGAAATGGTAGGTCGTCAGCCTCGCTGTTTAAATGTCCTTGCCTGCCCACACGCTTAGTGTCCACATGAATTCCTTACCATGAATAATTACTCTCTGGATTTTAGGGACCAAATCAGCCGCTGTAAACTGGCAGGACTTTAATGCCACCACAGCAGATTGCGTCACAGTTTTGCAGCTGGGTGCGGTGATGGATTGGCTGGTACGTCACATCATCCCTGATGACAACAACACATCTGAGATGCACACTGACATTTCAGAGGGTAAGCTGAATGTTAATTCTTTAAGAACGGCAGGGTGATTTAAAGAAATCCCCTGTCATTTAAATTGGTCCTTCGAGCCTAGAGATGGAAACACCAGACACGTTTCTGTGACTCCAATAAGGTCTGATTGCTGCATCCTGACGTCGTGGGAAAGCCAGAACCGAAGTCTGTCGACAGCCCTCTCCATGTAGAGGTGAAAGCCCTGGGCGTAAATTCGTATCCAGGCCGGGCCTGGTCCACGACGTTGGGGTCCAGCCAGATGACCTGAACAACCAGCAAAAGACGACTGAGGGTGAGAAAACACTTTTTAGGTCTAACCCGCCGCAAGGGTTTGAAAAGAGAAGCGCATAGGTCTTATCCGCCGCAAGGATTAATAGCGCATTAGGCTGACCCACTGCACGGGTGCACAAAAGTTAAAACTGGCCTGGTCCGCCGCAAGGACCCGCGCGCGTAAAGAAACAAGAGTGAATATATGTGTTTTGTGTATGTCATTTTTCTGTCTGTTGGAGGTAAACTAATCTTACAGCACAATACGCTGCTGAGTTGCTTCCAGTTGTTATTGTTGTTTTATTTGCTATAAGACGCTGAAGTACTGGTGACAAAGGAAAAGTAGGTTGGGCTCCGTCCGGTAAAACTGACACTGTTCCGCGGAAGTAGTCCCGGAGTAGAAGGGCGTGTCAGCAACCACTCCTGAGTCTCATACCAGAGAAAGCTCTGCAGTTGTGTTGTACCAATGGGGAATCAGCCCAAGAAAACTCACTGCTGACGAGCAGTGGCTAGAAAACAATTGTCCAGGCGCCGGACAAATTAGTGCTTGTAGATGGAGAAATTCCAAAAAAAAAAAAAAGTCCCAGTTGGGAAGGGAAATGCAGCCCCTCAACACTTACACAGTTGAAAGAAGCTCTTTTGCAAGAAATAGCAGAAACAAAAAACTTAAAAAAGAAAGGAAAACTCTCGCAAGAATCACAATATTTCCAGGCCTGGAAAGAAGAAGCAGTAAGACGAGAATGGAGAATAAACAAGCAAAATTAACACCTGATGAGAAATGTTTAGAAAAACAACAAACCAGATCAGGCCTAATCCAAGAGAAAGACAGAGGAATGCTTAGTGGAACAGCAAGAGGTAGAGGTAGGCCTATACACACACCAAAAAATAGCTTTAAAACTGCATGCTGGAGATGTGGAAAAGAGGGACATTTTGTACGTGATTGTAAGAAACAAAGAAGCAGTTCAGACTAGGAAGTACTTAATAATCCCTGGTTAAATTAAAGATTGGAAATCAAAGTAGAAGTTTAAAAAGGGTTGGATACAGACCCAACTGAATATATATATATAAATACTCTTAGGAATAAAGTGGAATAAACAAAAGTTTAAATCAAATTAGAGCTTATCTCTACTATATTCAAACTAATAATAGGGAGCATAGCAACCTGTAAATTGGCATTACCAAATGAAACAAAATTGGTTAAATAACCATGCCCAGAATGAATAGAATGAATGAAAGTAGATAATTCACACGAAAACATTTTAAAATAAAATAGAGAGATGCATAAGGTATATTAAGGCTGCGTCATTGTTCAGCCAAGGACAGAGTGTGAGAAGGTAGATGTCTCCAGCTTGGGAGGGGGTGAAACTGCAGATCACCCCCAAGCCCTGGATGGACACATAACAAAATATAAAATAATAATTTGTGTATATTAGTAGTATAGTAGTATATTCTAATGTACTAATAAATATTGTAATGTACTATTGCTGTTATAAAACAAAAAAATAACATTAATAATATTAATATTAAATAATAAGAGGCACCTCAGTCAGTTATGATGTGAGGTGGATAATTGTTAAAAGTAGTCTGATTCAAGCTTAAGGTTTGCTCAAACTCAGTACAATGATATATGAGATGAAGAAAATAGGGAAAACACCTAATCTAATCAAGTGCATAGAGACACTTGACCTGTTTGTAAACCTGTCATCCTAGATGAGACTTTGTTGTGATGAAGAGCAATCCTATACTAACAACTAATAAGCCAAACCCGGTATACAACAGCTAAAGCTACAGGTTTGAGAAGCAGAAATAAATATGTGGACACTACTAAGCTAATGAGCAAGTTACACACTTTTTATTTTTATTTCATTTGTCTTTTAGAGCAGAAGCTGCATATTAAAAGCTCACACATGCAGCTGTGAGCTCAGATTTTTTCCTCACATTTCTGCTTTGTTACTGGCAGCAACTTTTTTCTTTTTGCGTCCTGACTCGTGTGTAAAGCCTTAATGACATCGGCAATTTGTTTTTGTTTTTGTTTGTTTGTTTTGTTGGTTTGAAAAATAACTTTGTGATCATACTTGTGGATCACAGTGACACACAATGGTTAGGCATATGACTTCCTAATGCTTAGTTTTAGAGCTGTGAGCTATGAGCTGTAAGCAATGCAAAGTTTTTTCCTAAGTTAAAAGTTTGAAATATGTAAGATGTGTGAGTTCTTTGGATAAAAATAGAAATGACCTAAATGCCTTAAGTCAAAATGGAGTCTTGCATCTACAAAGAAAAGAAATCAGAGGAAGCATTGAGTAACTTGAAAATAGCCTTTCTACTTACATGTAGATGGAGGTGCAGGTTACATAAAAGCAGTTTTAACACAGGCATTTGGTGAAAAACAATGTCCGCTTGCATTTTACTCCTGCAAATTAGACTCTGTTGTTTGCATGCCTGTGCAGCTGCAGCAGAGGCAGTAGAAAAGTCAGCTGACATTGTTTTAGGCCACACTTTGATCATCCAAGTACCCCACACAGTGACTTCAATTTACACTTATTGTCGCTATATGGAAAGTTCGACAGAGAGTTCGATTAGTCTGCAAAAACTAACTAATGCAAAAACAGGAAATATGTGTGCCTGTGGTGTGTCTGTGACAGGAAATCGTGTGTGTAACAGGAACTACATGCCCATAAAAGGAGCTGTCTGTGTCTAAGAAGCAGACAGAGAGACGCACAGAAAGTCAGTATGTTTTTTTTAGCAGTGCATCGTTTTGCATTTGGCAGCATAGAGGAATGATTAAATCTACTGGAAACCCAGTACAACATGGAGATATTCTAAAGACACAATTAGAAGACACTATTAGAAGTGATTACATTGCCAAAACAGTTAGCATTGTGTAAATGTGCTGCACATCAGAAAGATAAATCAGAAATAACTAAAGGTAACAACTTTTCAGATCAAGCAGCTAAGTTAGCCGAACAACAAACTGTAGACACATTAATGTCTGCATCCATTATGCAAATATGAACAAAGAGCAGCACCGACTACAGAACAGGAGAAATGGTTAAAGTGTGGAGCACAACTATAATATAATTTGACGTTGTGAAGGTAAACCGATACTCCCCAAGTCCCTGTGCAGAACAGCAGCATTAGTGACACATGGGGTGACCCATGTGTCCTCAGGGCGGATAGTCCAGGTCCTTAATACACACTTTTATACTCTAGTGATTATAGATTTATTCACAAAATGGCCAGAGATTTATCTAGTGTAAAAAGCAGATGCAATCTCAGTTGCAAAAAGTGACCCTTAGAAAAATCTGTCGGAGAGACAGCTCTGGCAGAATGGATGGCAAAACTACTAGAAAATAAGGATATTGTTTTGAACAATAAACTGCCGTAAGACTCTTCTCCAGTCTCTTGCAGGTTGAAACCAAGTGCTATTGACAACACCCATAGCCTGTAAAATTGCAGAGAGACCATTTTGGGTACATCAGAGCCACTGCAAAAAGGTTGAGGTCCCGGGAAGCCCAGACACCAAGGAGGAAGCGCCTATGCCTGGTTGTTTCGGGGGTGAGGGTGGTAAGTGCGTTCTTGGGCCCCCGTGGGGTAAGCCCGCACTCCGCTCTCTATCCGATCAACTTTAGGCAGCCAGGTGTAGGTGTGAAGGGGAACCCTGGTGGTTACCTCGACTACAAGGCTCACCCTTACAGGACCCCGGCTGATGCCAACAGCAGCCGAGCCACGAGGCAGAAAGAGAAGATGGACGTACGACAACTTATACCTAATGGACATGACACAAGATCACATCCATCTATGGATGAAAAATGCCTGATACAGATATGTGTTTAACAAAACCACAGAGAAAGACTGTTACGTCTGCTCGCACATGCCGAGCACATTAACACAACCATATATGGGAAACACCCTGGGACAGGTGCACTAATTCTGATCTCCGACCACCTTCAGAGTGACTTTTGTAAAGTGCACAACAACAACAACAACAACATCGTCATCCTGATCCAGGAAGAAACGCTCAACTTCAACAGTCAGACCACATGACTCAACCTGGGAAACCGATGTACCTGAAGAATTCAAACTTTGGACAATTGGACAAAAGGTACTCAACTCACTCTTCCTGTGGGCAGGAGTTGGAAAACATGTTCTCAGAAGTGAGATACTGGACTATAGATTCGGCTTGTTTCTCAAAGCATGCTGCAAGGTCAACGAGGGACAACATCAAGAAATAGCCGCTCTCAGAATTGCTGTAATGCATCATCGTGTAGCACTGCACATGATTTTGGCTGATAAAGGAGGATTGTGTTTTATTCAACACAAACACCACATGCTGCACCTACGTACCAGATAATGTACATTCTTTAAACATGGCTTCAGATGCTATAGAGACTGTTGATTGTCGTTGGACTCTTCCTGATTTTATTTTGTTTTCGTTATTTGAGTTATTCCTTGTTTAAAAGCTGTAATTTCACAGATGATAAGTTTATCATTCACAGCATACGCAGATGTACTGAAATCTATGAAGATCATGAAGACTTCTTTTCCTGTTTGTATCATGAAGGTGAAGTGTAACAAATGATGTACTAACTGAGAATGTGAAAGACAAGTAGTTACTTATTGTACATTTCATTTTTCTGATAAACAGGGCCGGATGTCAGAAGATAATTATGTTTTGATCAGTTACATGAAATGTATTCTTTATATTTATCAGTGAAGCATATTTCTACATGACTTTTCACCTAGTAACTTGTGTGCTGAACTTCTGCAGATACTAACCGCATCCTGTTGTTTTTAACACTTAGATGTAGAGAAGACCAAGCTCAGCTCTTTTACGAGAACATACAGATGTAGAAAAGGGAAAGTCCCGCTACTGGAGTGACGTTGTTATATTTGTACCACACACACACACACACACACACAGACAGAGACTTGTATAAATAAAGAACGCAGGCAGTGATGAGACGCAGGTCGTGCGTCCATGGCTGCCCTCGCGAGTAAAAATGGCACTGCAGTGTTTGTATGTTTTCTAACTCAGACGTCTCAGCTGAAGAACGGCAGGGTGATTTAAAGAAATCCCCTGTCACTGTCACATTACAAAAACTTGAAAAAATCCCCCAAAGAAACCAAATTCCAAGAAATCCAATCATGGAAATGTTTGCACACACTTGTGATTATGCACAGAGGTCCACCCTACCAGCCAACCTCAGATCTCCACGCATGCACAAATGAATGCACATACATCGACACACATTCTGGTATTGATATTTGACATCACAGTAGAGACGCAAATCTGGCATAGCTCTGAGGTCTTTCAGTCCCATCTCTGGCTAACAGGCCAAAAATTAAGTCTACTAGGAGACGGGGGTGTCGACCATACAAGAGGTAGTGGGGTGAAAAGCCTGTTGCCTCATGCCTGGTGCAGTTGTATGCATGTACTATCTGAGGCAGATGCTCTTTCCAGCTGCTCTTTGCCTTCTCCTCCAGTGTCCTTAGCATTTGAAGAAATATCCAATTAAATGGCTCAGCTGGAAATGGGTTGCCATTTGGATGGTATGGTGTTGTCCTTGAGTGAGCATCTCCAGCCAGGTGTCCCCACTTTGCAGTTATTTATTTGTAAAAAATGTTTGGTATCATGTATGATTTTCGTTCCACTTCTCAAGTGTACACCACTTTGTATTGGTCTTTCATGTGGAATTCCAATAAAACTGATTCATGTTTGTGGCTGTAATGTGACAAAATGTGGAAAAGTTCAAGGGGGCCGAATACTTTTGCAAGCCACTGTATATCAGATGACACTGATAACCTAATGCTAATTGCAATAACTATGCAGAGGTCTCTAGGCCTCCACTTTTATGGAGCATGTGAAGTTTGGGGCAGAGTGGACAAAGAAAAGTTTCTCAGCAGGTTCAACAGGTTGCTACAACACAGGCCGATGAAGTATTGCACTCACTCATCCAAACTGGCAAACATGTAACATACACCCTAAGACTGATCCTGCTTTTTACTCCTTTGCTATGATTTCATTTGATATTATGTAGCCTTGGAGACAGTTTGCATAGATTAGAATGTTAGATTGCTGTGATGTCATCAATGCGCGATGTTTTGTTTTAATGTCTTGTGATAGTTCTAAGTGCAGACAAAGTCAGAGTTCAAGTGAGTTTAGTACAATTTTGAACCAGTTTCTGACATGTGGTCAAAATCTTGGCCGACCTTTACCACACCACGTGCTGTGGGTGTGCGTAAATATCTAGGTGAGTAAAGTCTCCTTTACCTGTTAAATTCATCTTAATTTGGGGCTTTTACTTCAGGTGTTTTGATTCAGTAGTAACCAAGTGATCTTTGTACAAACTGCAGACCGCCACACTGATCCCTGGTTCCTCAGGATAGAGGACAGGACGTCAGATGGGCGAATCAAGAGCTCCAAACGCAAAGATTGTGCCACAGAAAGACTGGAAAAAGCTTCCAAAAGAAGCAAGGACAGCAAAAGTCCAACCCCAGGCCTCAGCCATCTTGTCTTGGAGAAGTGTAAGTGAGACATTCAGAGATTTTTTGTTTTACAGTTATTGATCATCTGTAGGCCTGTGTGGAGTTCAGAGGTCTAATTGGTTTTGGTTTTTGCAGCTGCTTTCAGAAAGAAGAGCAGCAAAGGAAAGTCAAGCAGCGATGGAACAAAACATCCAAAAAGAGCAAGACATCAAGCTCACAGGAGGAGGCCAGCTGCTCCGTCTACGAGTCAGATACACACAGCACATACAAAAGTCACACTAAAGGTAAGAAGTACATAGGTAAGTTCACACCACACCTGCAGTGATAGAGCCTCTTTCCCAAGCTCTCAGAGTTTAGCTGGTATCCATCTGCTAATCACTAGGAAGCTTCTAACAAAGACTGTATGAATGTGTACATTGAGGCAAAGTCAGCTTTCCTACATACAACTAATCACAACCCCTGTGTTAGTTTTGTCTCTCTGTAGAGGACTTTGAAGAAAAATACGAAGAGCAGGATAAGCTGGGTGAAGGAGGCTTTGGGACTGTCTTCTTTGGAAAACGCAGAGAAGACAATTTCCCAGTATGGCTTCTTATGTGTGCACTTTACAATTCTTCTAGTGGCAATCTTTAATGGATAATGTAAATCTGATTATTTGAACGTATTTTTCATTTGTCTGTCAGGTCATAATGAGACAGCTGGTACATGCAGCCGCTGAAATGCAATCCAAGGGTGTCTTCCATCGAGACATTAAGCCAGACAATATTGTGTTTGACACATCGCCTGATCATCCAGCATTTCTATGTGTCAAATTCATCGATTTTGGCATTGGAGTCCCTTTTAGAGCAGAAGCAGTCACACGAAGAAATGGTAGGTCGTCAGCCTCACTGTTTAAATGTCCTTGCCTGCCCACACGCTTAGTGTCCACATGAATTCCTTACCATGAATAATTACTCTCTGGATTTTAGGGACCAAATCAGCCGCTGTAAACTGGCAGGACTTTAATGCCACCACAGCAGATTGCGTCACAGTTTTGCAGCTGGGTGCGGTGATGGATTGGCTGGTACGTCACATCATCCCTGATGACAACAACACATCTGAGATGCACTCTGACATTTCAGAGGGGAAGCTGAATGTTAATTCTTTAACCTGTCACATTACAAAAACTTGAAAAAATCCCCCAAAGAAACCAAATTCCAAGAAATCCAATCATGGAAATGTTTGCACACACTTGTGATTATGCACAGAGGTCCACCATACCAGCCAACCTCAGATCTCCACGCATGCACAAATGAATGCACATACATCGACACACATTCTGGTATTGATATTTGACACCACAGTAGAGACGCAAATCTGGCATAGCTCTGAGGTCTTTAAGTCCCATCTCTGGCTAACAGGCCAAAAATTAAGTCTACTAGGAGACGGGGGTGTCGACCATACAAGAGGTAGTGGGGTGAAAAGCCTGTTGCCTCATGCCTGGTGCAGTTGTACGCATGTACTATCTGAGGCAGATGCTCTTTCCAGCTGCTCTTTGCCTTCTCCTCCAGTGTCCTTAGCATTTGAAGAAATATCCAATTAAAACGCTCAGCTGGAAATGGGTTGCCATTTGGATGGTATGGTGTTGTACTTGAGTGAGCATCTCCAGCCAGGTGTCCCCACTTTGCAGTTATTTATTTGTAAAAAATAAATAAGAATTTCGTTCCACTTCTCAAGTGTACACCACTTTGTATTGGTCTTTCACGTGGAATTCCAATAAAACTGATTCATGTTTGTGGCTGTAATGTGACAAAATGTGGAAAAGTTCAAGGGGGCCGAATACTTTTGCAAGCCACTGTATATCAGATGATACTGATAACCTAATGCTAATTGCAATAACTATGCAGAGGTCTCTAGGCCTCGACCTTTATGGAGCATGTGAAGTTTGGGGCAGAGTGGACAAAGAAAAGTTTCTCAGCAGGTTCAACAGCTTGCTACAACACAGGCCGATGAAGTATTGCACTCACTCATCCAAACTGGCAAACATGTAACATACACCCTAAGACTGATCCTGCTTTTTACTCCTTTGCTATGATTTCATTTGATATTATGTAGCCTTGGAGACAGTTTGCATAGATTAGAATGTTAGATTGCTGTGATGTCATCAATGCCCGATGTTTTGTTTTAATGTCTTGTGATAGTTCTAAGTGCAGACAAAGTCAGAGTTCAAGTGAGTTTAGTACAATTTTGAACCAGTTTCTGACATGTGGTCAAAATCTTGGCCGACCTTTACCACACCACGTGCTGTGGGTGTGCGTAAATATCTAGGTGAGTAAAGTCTCCTTTACCTGTTAAATTCATCTTAATTTGGGGCTTTTACTTCAGGTGTTTTGATTCAGTAGTAACCAAGTGATCTTTGTACAAACTGCAGACCGCCACACTGATCCCTGGTTCCTCAGGATAGAGGACAGGACGTCAGATGGGCGAATCAAGAGCTCCAAACACAAAGATTGTGCCACAGAAAGACTGGAAAAAGCTTCCAAAAGAAGCAAGGACAGCAAAAGTCCAACCCCAGGCCTCAGCCATCTTGTCTTGGAGAAGTGTAAGTGAGACATTCAGAGATTTTTTGTTTTACAGTTATTGATCATCTGTAGGCCTGTGTGGAGTTCAGAGGTCTAATTGGTTTTGGTTTTTGCAGCTGCTTTCAGAAAGAAGAGCAGCAAAGGAAAGTCAAGCAGCGATGGAACAAAACAACCACGCAGTAAAAAGAGCAAGACATCAAGCTCACAGGAGGAGGCCAGCTGCTCCGTCTACGAGTCAGATACACACAGCACATACAAAAGTCACACTAAAGGTAAGAAGTACATAGGTAAGTTCACACCACACCTGCAGTGATAGAGCCTCTTTCCCAAGCTCTCAGAGTTTAGCTGGTATCCATCTGCTAATCACTAGGAAGCTTCTAACAAAGACTGTATGAATGTGTACATTGAGGCAAAGTCAGCTTTTCTACATACAAGTAATCACAACCCCTGTGTTTGTTTTGTCTCTCTGTAGAGGACTTTGAAGAAAAATACGAAGAGCAGGATAAGCTGGGTGAAGGAGGCTTTGGGACTGTCTTCTTTGGAAAACGCAGAGAAGACAATTTCCCAGTATGGCTTCTTATGTGTGCACTTTACAATTCTTCTAGTGGCAATCTTTAATGGATAATGTAAATCTGATTATTTGAACGTATTTTTCATTTGTCTGTCAGGTCATAATGAGACAGCTGGTACATGCAGCCGCTGAAATGCAATCCAAGGGTGTCTTCCATCGAGACATTAAGCCAGACAATATTGTGTTTGACACATCGCCTGATCATCCAGCATTTCTATGTGTCAAATTCATCGATTTTGGCATTGGAGTCCCTTTTAGAGCAGAAGCAGTCACACGAAGAAATGGTAGGTCGTCAGCCTCACTGTTTAAATGTCCTTGCCTGCCCACACGCTTAGTGTCCACATGAATTCCTTACCATGAATAATTACTCTCTGGATTTTAGGGACCAAATCAGCCGCTGTAAACTGGCAGGACTTTAATGCCACCACAGCAGATTGCGTAACAGTTTTGCAGCTGGGTGCGGTGATGGATTGGCTGGTACGTCACATCATCCCTGATGACAACAACACATCTGAGATGCACACTGACATTTCAGAGGGTAAGCTGAATGTTAATTCTTTAACCTGTCACATTACAAAAACTTGAAAAAATCCCCCAAAGAAACCAAATTCCAAGAAATCCAATCATGGAAATGTTTGCACACACTTGTGATTATGCACAGAGGTCCACCCTACCAGCCAACCTCAGATCTCCACGCATGCACAAATGAATGCACATACATCGACACACATTCTGGTATTGATATTTGACATCACAGTAGAGACGCAAATCTGGCATAGCTCTGAGGTCTTTCAGTCCCATCTCTGGCTAACAGGCCAAAAATTAAGTCTACTAGGAGACGGGGGTGTCGACCATACAAGAGGTAGTGGGGTGAAAAGCCTGTTGCCTCATGCCTGGTGCAGTTGTATGCATGTACTATCTGAGGCAGATGCTCTTTCCAGCTGCTCTTTGCCTTCTCCTCCAGTGTCCTTAGCATTTGAAGAAATATCCAATTAAATGGCTCAGCTGGAAATGGGTTGCCATTTGGATGGTATGGTGTTGTCCTTGAGTGAGCATCTCCAGCCAGGTGTCCCCACTTTGCAGTTATTTATTTGTAAAAAATGTTTGGTATCATGTATGAATTTCGTTCCACTTCTCAAGTGTACACCACTTTGTATTGGTCTTTCACGTGGAATTCCAATAAAACTGATTCATGTTTGTGGCTGTAATGTGACAAAATGTGGAAAAGTTCAAGGGGGCCGAATACTTTTGCAAGCCACTGTATATCAGATGACACTGATAACCTAATGCTAATTGCAATAACTATGCAGAGGTCTCTAGGCCTCGACCTTTATGGAGCATGTGAAGTTTGGGGCAGAGTGGACAAAGAAAAGTTTCTCAGCAGGTTCAACAGCTTGCTACAACACAGGCCGATGAAGTATTGCACTCACTCATCCAAACTGGCAAACATGTAACATACACCCTAAGACTGATCCTGCTTTTTACTCCTTTGCTATGATTTCATTTGATATTATGTAGCCTTGGAGACAGTTTGCATAGATTAGAATGTTAGATTGCTGTGATGTCATCAATGCCCGATGTTTTGTTTTAATGTCTTGTGATAGTTCTAAGTGCAGACAAAGTCAGAGTTCAAGTGAGTTTAGTACAATTTTGAACCAGTTTCTGACATGTGGTCAAAATCTTGGCCGACCTTTACCACACCACGTGCTGTGGGTGTGCGTAAATATCTAGGTGAGTAAAGTCTCCTTTACCTGTTAAATTCATCTTAATTTGGGGCTTTTACTTCAGGTGTTTTGATTCAGTAGTAACCAAGTGATCTTTGTACAAACTGCAGACCGCCACACTGATCCCTGGTTCCTCAGGATAGAGGACAGGACGTCAGATGGGCGAATCAAGAGCTCCAAACGCAAAGATTGTGCCACAGAAAGACTGGAAAAAGCTTCCAAAAGAAGCAAGGACAGCAAAAGTCCAACCCCAGGCCTCAGCCATCTTGTCTTGGAGAAGTGTAAGTGAGACATTCAGAGATTTTTTGTTTTACAGTTATTGATCATCTGTAGGCCTGTGTGGAGTTCAGAGGTCTAATTGGTTTTGGTTTTTGCAGCTGCTTTCAGAAAGAAGAGCAGCAAAGGAAAGTCAAGCAGCGATGGAACAAAACAACCACGCAGTAAAAAGAGCAAGACATCAAGCTCACAGGAGGAGGCCAGCTGCTCCGTCTACGAGTCAGATACACACAGCACATACAAAAGTCACACTAAAGGTAAGAAGTACATAGGTAAGTTCACACCACACCTGCAGTGATAGAGCCTCTTTCCCAAGCTCTCAGAGTTTAGCTGGTATCCATCTGCTAATCACTAGGAAGCTTCTAACAAAGACTGTATGAATGTGTACATTGAGGCAAAGTCAGCTTTCCTACATACAACTAATCACAACCCCTGTGTTAGTTTTGTCTCTCTGTAGAGGACTTTGAAGAAAAATACGAAGAGCAGGATAAGCTGGGTGAAGGAGGCTTTGGGACTGTCTTCTTTGGAAAACGCAGAGAAGACAATTTCCCAGTATGGCTTCTTATGTGTGCACTTTACAATTCTTCTAGTGGCAATCTTTAATGGATAATGTAAATCTGATTATTTGAACGTATTTTTCATTTGTCTGTCGGGTCATAATGAGACAGCTGGTACATGCAGCCGCTGAAATGCAATCCAAGGGTGTCTTCCATCGAGACATTAAGCCAGACAATATTGTGTTTGACACATCGCCTGATCATCCAGCATTTCTATGTGTCAAATTCATCGATTTTGGCATTGGAGTCCCTTTTAGAGCAGAAGCAGTCACACGAAGAAATGGTAGGTCGTCAGCCTCGCTGTTTAAATGTCCTTGCCTGCCCACACGCTTAGTGTCCACATGAATTCCTTACCATGAATAATTACTCTCTGGATTTTAGGGACCAAATCAGCCGCTGTAAACTGGCAGGACTTTAATGCCACCACAGCAGATTGCGTCACAGTTTTGCAGCTGGGTGCGGTGATGGATTGGCTGGTACGTCACATCATCCCTGATGACAACAACACATCTGAGATGCACACTGACATTTCAGAGGGTAAGCTGAATGTTAATTCTTTAAGAACGGCAGGGTGATTTAAAGAAATCCCCTGTCATTTAAATTGGTCCTTCGAGCCTAGAGATGGAAACACCAGACACGTTTCTGTGACTCCAATAAGGTCTGATTGCTGCATCCTGACGTCGTGGGAAAGCCAGAACCGAAGTCTGTCGACAGCCCTCTCCATGTAGAGGTGAAAGCCCTGGGCGTAAATTCGTATCCAGGCCGGGCCTGGTCCACGACGTTGGGGTCCAGCCAGATGACCTGAACAACCAGCAAAAGACGACTGAGGGTGAGAAAACACTTTTTAGGTCTAACCCGCCGCAAGGGTTTGAAAAGAGAAGCGCATAGGTCTTATCCGCCGCAAGGATTAATAGCGCATTAGGCTGACCCACTGCACGGGTGCACAAAAGTTAAAACTGGCCTGGTCCGCCGCAAGGACCCGCGCGCGTAAAGAAACAAGAGTGAATATATGTGTTTTGTGTATGTCATTTTTCTGTCTGTTGGAGGTAAACTAATCTTACAGCACAATACGCTGCTGAGTTGCTTCCAGTTGTTATTGTTGTTTTATTTGCTATAAGACGCTGAAGTACTGGTGACAAAGGAAAAGTAGGTTGGGCTCCGTCCGGTAAAACTGACACTGTTCCGCGGAAGTAGTCCCGGAGTAGAAGGGCGTGTCAGCAACCACTCCTGAGTCTCATACCAGAGAAAGCTCTGCAGTTGTGTTGTACCAATGGGGAATCAGCCCAAGAAAACTCACTGCTGACGAGCAGTGGCTAGAAAACAATTGTCCAGGCGCCGGACAAATTAGTGCTTGTAGATGGAGAAATTCCAAAAAAAAAAAAAAGTCCCAGTTGGGAAGGGAAATGCAGCCCCTCAACACTTACACAGTTGAAAGAAGCTCTTTTGCAAGAAATAGCAGAAACAAAAAACTTAAAAAAGAAAGGAAAACTCTCGCAAGAATCACAATATTTCCAGGCCTGGAAAGAAGAAGCAGTAAGACGAGAATGGAGAATAAACAAGCAAAATTAACACCTGATGAGAAATGTTTAGAAAAACAACAAACCAGATCAGGCCTAATCCAAGAGAAAGACAGAGGAATGCTTAGTGGAACAGCAAGAGGTAGAGGTAGGCCTATACACACACCAAAAAATAGCTTTAAAACTGCATGCTGGAGATGTGGAAAAGAGGGACATTTTGTACGTGATTGTAAGAAACAAAGAAGCAGTTCAGACTAGGAAGTACTTAATAATCCCTGGTTAAATTAAAGATTGGAAATCAAAGTAGAAGTTTAAAAAGGGTTGGATACAGACCCAACTGAATATATATATATAAATACTCTTAGGAATAAAGTGGAATAAACAAAAGTTTAAATCAAATTAGAGCTTATCTCTACTATATTCAAACTAATAATAGGGAGCATAGCAACCTGTAAATTGGCATTACCAAATGAAACAAAATTGGTTAAATAACCATGCCCAGAATGAATAGAATGAATGAAAGTAGATAATTCACACGAAAACATTTTAAAATAAAATAGAGAGATGCATAAGGTATATTAAGGCTGCGTCATTGTTCAGCCAAGGACAGAGTGTGAGAAGGTAGATGTCTCCAGCTTGGGAGGGGGTGAAACTGCAGATCACCCCCAAGCCCTGGATGGACACATAACAAAATATAAAATAATAATTTGTGTATATTAGTAGTATAGTAGTATATTCTAATGTACTAATAAATATTGTAATGTACTATTGCTGTTATAAAACAAAAAAATAACATTAATAATATTAATATTAAATAATAAGAGGCACCTCAGTCAGTTATGATGTGAGGTGGATAATTGTTAAAAGTAGTCTGATTCAAGCTTAAGGTTTGCTCAAACTCAGTACAATGATATATGAGATGAAGAAAATAGGGAAAACACCTAATCTAATCAAGTGCATAGAGACACTTGACCTGTTTGTAAACCTGTCATCCTAGATGAGACTTTGTTGTGATGAAGAGCAATCCTATACTAACAACTAATAAGCCAAACCCGGTATACAACAGCTAAAGCTACAGGTTTGAGAAGCAGAAATAAATATGTGGACACTACTAAGCTAATGAGCAAGTTACACACTTTTTATTTTTATTTCATTTGTCTTTTAGAGCAGAAGCTGCATATTAAAAGCTCACACATGCAGCTGTGAGCTCAGATTTTTTCCTCACATTTCTGCTTTGTTACTGGCAGCAACTTTTTTCTTTTTGCGTCCTGACTCGTGTGTAAAGCCTTAATGACATCGGCAATTTGTTTTTGTTTTTGTTTGTTTGTTTTGTTGGTTTGAAAAATAACTTTGTGATCATACTTGTGGATCACAGTGACACACAATGGTTAGGCATATGACTTCCTAATGCTTAGTTTTAGAGCTGTGAGCTATGAGCTGTAAGCAATGCAAAGTTTTTTCCTAAGTTAAAAGTTTGAAATATGTAAGATGTGTGAGTTCTTTGGATAAAAATAGAAATGACCTAAATGCCTTAAGTCAAAATGGAGTCTTGCATCTACAAAGAAAAGAAATCAGAGGAAGCATTGAGTAACTTGAAAATAGCCTTTCTACTTACATGTAGATGGAGGTGCAGGTTACATAAAAGCAGTTTTAACACAGGCATTTGGTGAAAAACAATGTCCGCTTGCATTTTACTCCTGCAAATTAGACTCTGTTGTTTGCATGCCTGTGCAGCTGCAGCAGAGGCAGTAGAAAAGTCAGCTGACATTGTTTTAGGCCACACTTTGATCATCCAAGTACCCCACACAGTGACTTCAATTTACACTTATTGTCGCTATATGGAAAGTTCGACAGAGAGTTCGATTAGTCTGCAAAAACTAACTAATGCAAAAACAGGAAATATGTGTGCCTGTGGTGTGTCTGTGACAGGAAATCGTGTGTGTAACAGGAACTACATGCCCATAAAAGGAGCTGTCTGTGTCTAAGAAGCAGACAGAGAGACGCACAGAAAGTCAGTATGTTTTTTTTAGCAGTGCATCGTTTTGCATTTGGCAGCATAGAGGAATGATTAAATCTACTGGAAACCCAGTACAACATGGAGATATTCTAAAGACACAATTAGAAGACACTATTAGAAGTGATTACATTGCCAAAACAGTTAGCATTGTGTAAATGTGCTGCACATCAGAAAGATAAATCAGAAATAACTAAAGGTAACAACTTTTCAGATCAAGCAGCTAAGTTAGCCGAACAACAAACTGTAGACACATTAATGTCTGCATCCATTATGCAAATATGAACAAAGAGCAGCACCGACTACAGAACAGGAGAAATGGTTAAAGTGTGGAGCACAACTATAATATAATTTGACGTTGTGAAGGTAAACCGATACTCCCCAAGTCCCTGTGCAGAACAGCAGCATTAGTGACACATGGGGTGACCCATGTGTCCTCAGGGCGGATAGTCCAGGTCCTTAATACACACTTTTATACTCTAGTGATTATAGATTTATTCACAAAATGGCCAGAGATTTATCTAGTGTAAAAAGCAGATGCAATCTCAGTTGCAAAAAGTGACCCTTAGAAAAATCTGTCGGAGAGACAGCTCTGGCAGAATGGATGGCAAAACTACTAGAAAATAAGGATATTGTTTTGAACAATAAACTGCCGTAAGACTCTTCTCCAGTCTCTTGCAGGTTGAAACCAAGTGCTATTGACAACACCCATAGCCTGTAAAATTGCAGAGAGACCATTTTGGGTACATCAGAGCCACTGCAAAAAGGTTGAGGTCCCGGGAAGCCCAGACACCAAGGAGGAAGCGCCTATGCCTGGTTGTTTCGGGGGTGAGGGTGGTAAGTGCGTTCTTGGGCCCCCGTGGGGTAAGCCCGCACTCCGCTCTCTATCCGATCAACTTTAGGCAGCCAGGTGTAGGTGTGAAGGGGAACCCTGGTGGTTACCTCGACTACAAGGCTCACCCTTACAGGACCCCGGCTGATGCCAACAGCAGCCGAGCCACGAGGCAGAAAGAGAAGATGGACGTACGACAACTTATACCTAATGGACATGACACAAGATCACATCCATCTATGGATGAAAAATGCCTGATACAGATATGTGTTTAACAAAACCACAGAGAAAGACTGTTACGTCTGCTCGCACATGCCGAGCACATTAACACAACCATATATGGGAAACACCCTGGGACAGGTGCACTAATTCTGATCTCCGACCACCTTCAGAGTGACTTTTGTAAAGTGCACAACAACAACAACAACAACATCGTCATCCTGATCCAGGAAGAAACGCTCAACTTCAACAGTCAGACCACATGACTCAACCTGGGAAACCGATGTACCTGAAGAATTCAAACTTTGGACAATTGGACAAAAGGTACTCAACTCACTCTTCCTGTGGGCAGGAGTTGGAAAACATGTTCTCAGAAGTGAGATACTGGACTATAGATTCGGCTTGTTTCTCAAAGCATGCTGCAAGGTCAACGAGGGACAACATCAAGAAATAGCCGCTCTCAGAATTGCTGTAATGCATCATCGTGTAGCACTGCACATGATTTTGGCTGATAAAGGAGGATTGTGTTTTATTCAACACAAACACCACATGCTGCACCTACGTACCAGATAATGTACATTCTTTAAACATGGCTTCAGATGCTATAGAGACTGTTGATTGTCGTTGGACTCTTCCTGATTTTATTTTGTTTTCGTTATTTGAGTTATTCCTTGTTTAAAAGCTGTAATTTCACAGATGATAAGTTTATCATTCACAGCATACGCAGATGTACTGAAATCTATGAAGATCATGAAGACTTCTTTTCCTGTTTGTATCATGAAGGTGAAGTGTAACAAATGATGTACTAACTGAGAATGTGAAAGACAAGTAGTTACTTATTGTACATTTCATTTTTCTGATAAACAGGGCCGGATGTCAGAAGATAATTATGTTTTGATCAGTTACATGAAATGTATTCTTTATATTTATCAGTGAAGCATATTTCTACATGACTTTTCACCTAGTAACTTGTGTGCTGAACTTCTGCAGATACTAACCGCATCCTGTTGTTTTTAACACTTAGATGTAGAGAAGACCAAGCTCAGCTCTTTTACGAGAACATACAGATGTAGAAAAGGGAAAGTCCCGCTACTGGAGTGACGTTGTTATATTTGTACCACACACACACACACACACACACAGACAGAGACTTGTATAAATAAAGAACGCAGGCAGTGATGAGACGCAGGTCGTGCGTCCATGGCTGCCCTCGCGAGTAAAAATGGCACTGCAGTGTTTGTATGTTTTCTAACTCAGACGTCTCAGCTGAAGAACGGCAGGGTGATTTAAAGAAATCCCCTGTCACTGTCACATTACAAAAACTTGAAAAAATCCCCCAAAGAAACCAAATTCCAAGAAATCCAATCATGGAAATGTTTGCACACACTTGTGATTATGCACAGAGGTCCACCCTACCAGCCAACCTCAGATCTCCACGCATGCACAAATGAATGCACATACATCGACACACATTCTGGTATTGATATTTGACATCACAGTAGAGACGCAAATCTGGCATAGCTCTGAGGTCTTTCAGTCCCATCTCTGGCTAACAGGCCAAAAATTAAGTCTACTAGGAGACGGGGGTGTCGACCATACAAGAGGTAGTGGGGTGAAAAGCCTGTTGCCTCATGCCTGGTGCAGTTGTATGCATGTACTATCTGAGGCAGATGCTCTTTCCAGCTGCTCTTTGCCTTCTCCTCCAGTGTCCTTAGCATTTGAAGAAATATCCAATTAAATGGCTCAGCTGGAAATGGGTTGCCATTTGGATGGTATGGTGTTGTCCTTGAGTGAGCATCTCCAGCCAGGTGTCCCCACTTTGCAGTTATTTATTTGTAAAAAATGTTTGGTATCATGTATGATTTTCGTTCCACTTCTCAAGTGTACACCACTTTGTATTGGTCTTTCATGTGGAATTCCAATAAAACTGATTCATGTTTGTGGCTGTAATGTGACAAAATGTGGAAAAGTTCAAGGGGGCCGAATACTTTTGCAAGCCACTGTATATCAGATGACACTGATAACCTAATGCTAATTGCAATAACTATGCAGAGGTCTCTAGGCCTCCACTTTTATGGAGCATGTGAAGTTTGGGGCAGAGTGGACAAAGAAAAGTTTCTCAGCAGGTTCAACAGCTTGCTACAACACAGGCCGATGAAGTATTGCACTCACTCATCCAAACTGGCAAACATGTAACATACACCCTAAGACTGATCCTGCTTTTTACTCCTTTGCTATGATTTCATTTGATATTATGTAGCCTTGGAGACAGTTTGCATAGATTAGAATGTTAGATTGCTGTGATGTCATCAATGCGCGATGTTTTGTTTTAATGTCTTGTGATAGTTCTAAGTGCAGACAAAGTCAGAGTTCAAGTGAGTTTAGTACAATTTTGAACCAGTTTCTGACATGTGGTCAAAATCTTGGCCGACCTTTACCACACCACGTGCTGTGGGTGTGCGTAAATATCTAGGTGAGTAAAGTCTCCTTTACCTGTTAAATTCATCTTAATTTGGGGCTTTTACTTCAGGTGTTTTGATTCAGTAGTAACCAAGTGATCTTTGTACAAACTGCAGACCGCCACACTGATCCCTGGTTCCTCAGGATAGAGGACAGGACGTCAGATGGGCGAATCAAGAGCTCCAAACGCAAAGATTGTGCCACAGAAAGACTGGAAAAAGCTTCCAAAAGAAGCAAGGACAGCAAAAGTCCAACCCCAGGCCTCAGCCATCTTGTCTTGGAGAAGTGTAAGTGAGACATTCAGAGATTTTTTGTTTTACAGTTATTGATCATCTGTAGGCCTGTGTGGAGTTCAGAGGTCTAATTGGTTTTGGTTTTTGCAGCTGCTTTCAGAAAGAAGAGCAGCAAAGGAAAGTCAAGCAGCGATGGAACAAAACATCCAAAAAGAGCAAGACATCAAGCTCACAGGAGGAGGCCAGCTGCTCCGTCTACGAGTCAGATACACACAGCACATACAAAAGTCACACTAAAGGTAAGAAGTACATAGGTAAGTTCACACCACACCTGCAGTGATAGAGCCTCTTTCCCAAGCTCTCAGAGTTTAGCTGTTATCCATCTGCTAATCACTAGGAAGCTTCTAACAAAGACTGTATGAATGTGTACATTGAGGCAAAGTCAGCTTTCCTACATACAACTAATCACAACCCCTGTGTTAGTTGTGTCTCTCTGTAGAGGACTTTGAAGAAAAATACGAAGAGCAGGATAAGCTGGGTGAAGGAGGCTTTGGGACTGTCTTCTTTGGAAAACGCAGAGAAGACAATTTCCCAGTATGGCTTCTTATGTGTGCACTTTACAATTCTTCTAGTGGCAATCTTTAATGGATAATGTAAATCTGATTATTTGAACGTATTTTTCATTTGTCTGTCAGGTCATAATGAGACAGCTGGTACATGCAGCCGCTGAAATGCAATCCAAGGGTGTCTTCCATCGAGACA
The DNA here is from genome assembly GCF_036321145.2 of Pelmatolapia mariae. NCBI lineage: Eukaryota > Metazoa > Chordata > Actinopteri > Cichliformes > Cichlidae > Pelmatolapia > Pelmatolapia mariae. The sequence continues at coordinate 27,130,822 of NC_086238.1, read as the reverse complement.
TTAAGCCAGACAATATTGTGTTTGACACATCGCCTGATCATCCAGCATTTCTATGTGTCAAATTCATCGATTTTGGCATTGGAGTCCCTTTTAGAGCAGAAGCAGTCACACGAAGAAATGGTAGGTCGTCAGCCTCACTGTTTAAATGTCCTTGCCTGCCCACACGCTTAGTGTCCACATGAATTCCTTACCATGAATAATTACTCTCTGGATTTTAGGGACCAAATCAGCCGCTGTAAACTGGCAGGACTTTAATGCCACCACAGCAGATTGCGTCACAGTTTTGCAGCTGGGTGCGGTGATGGATTGGCTGGTACGTCACATCATCCCTGATGACAACAACACATCTGAGATGCACTCTGACATTTCAGAGGGGAAGCTGAATGTTAATTCTTTAACCTGTCACATTACAAAAACTTGAAAAAATCCCCCAAAGAAACCAAATTCCAAGAAATCCAATCATGGAAATGTTTGCACACACTTGTGATTATGCACAGAGGTCCACCATACCAGCCAACCTCAGATCTCCACGCATGCACAAATGAATGCACATACATCGACACACATTCTGGTATTGATATTTGACACCACAGTAGAGACGCAAATCTGGCATAGCTCTGAGGTCTTTAAGTCCCATCTCTGGCTAACAGGCCAAAAATTAAGTCTACTAGGAGACGGGGGTGTCGACCATACAAGAGGTAGTGGGGTGAAAAGCCTGTTGCCTCATGCCTGGTGCAGTTGTATTCATGTACTATCTGAGGCAGATGCTCTTTCCAGCTGCTCTTTGCCTTCTCCTCCAGTGTCCTTAGCATTTGAAGAAATATCCAATTAAAACGCTCAGCTGGAAATGGGTTGCCATTTGGATGGTATGGTGTTGTACTTGAGTGAGCATCTCCAGCCAGGTGTCCCCACTTTGCAGTTATTTATTTGTAAAAAATAAATAAGAATTTCGTTCCACTTCTCAAGTGTACACCACTTTGTATTGGTCTTTCACGTGGAATTCCAATAAAATTGATTCATGTTTGTGGCTGTAATGTGACAAAATGTGGAAAAGTTCAAGGGGGCCGAATACTTTTGCAAGCCACTGTATATCAGATGATACTGATAACCTAATGCTAATTGCAATAACTATGCAGAGGTCTCTAGGCCTCGACCTTTATGGAGCATGTGAAGTTTGGGGCAGAGTGGACAAAGAAAAGTTTCTCAGCAGGTTCAACAGCTTGCTACAACACAGGCCGATGAAGTATTGCACTCACTCATCCAAACTGGCAAACATGTAACATACACCCTAAGACTGATCCTGCTTTTTACTCCTTTGCTATGATTTCATTTGATATTATGTAGCCTTGGAGACAGTTTGCATAGATTAGAATGTTAGATTGCTGTGATGTCATCAATGCCCGATGTTTTGTTTTAATGTCTTGTGATAGTTCTAAGTGCAGACAAAGTCAGAGTTCAAGTGAGTTTAGTACAATTTTGAACCAGTTTCTGACATGTGGTCAAAATCTTGGCCGACCTTTACCACACCACGTGCTGTGGGTGTTCGTAAATATCTAGGTGAGTAAAGTCTCCTTTACCTGTTAAATTCATCTTAACCCTTAGATGCACACGTGGGGTCAAAGATGACCCCACGGGTTGTTTTTTTTCAAAATCTTTAAAATGCAAAGTTGTAATATATTCATATTCCAGGTATTCATCATAAAATATGTTTGTAACATGAGGCCATTTGCATTTTTATTTATTTTTTCATTAATTTAAACAAAATGCAGTTTTTGTATCACTACCCCACTCTTCCACAAGTGGGGTCAAAAATGACCCCAAGCAGTTCCTATGGAATCTTCTATGAAACTTTCATTCTTAGCAACTCTGACTGACCCACTTACACTTCTGATGGATCAAGAATTAATTTTTACACAATAACATACATGATTTATAGTCAGGGCTGCACATAAGTGGTCTGCAGGTGTGCATTCACTGTCAAAATAAAAGTATTCCCGGAAATTCAGAGAATACGCGCTTCTTTTGTGGTGGAGGAACACCAAAGTAATTTCTTACGGAGCTTGCTTCTTCGACATCTTAAGAGTTCTGAACAAATGTCTGTCCTCCTCCAGAACATCTTATGTACGCAAACACGCGTTCCAACTTCTTATCTGGTGCGCGTCTTTTATTTTGACAGCGAATGCGCACCTGCGCACCATTTATGTGCAGCCCTGTTTATAATTTCCTCTGCATTTCAAACATTGTCCTTTCTGATGTTTTTTTTAATATCTAAAGTAACATGGCTGCTATGAGGCCAGCTAGGATCCCTGTAGACCTTGCCCTACAAATGATCCAAGACGGATGGGATGAAGGGCCCATCGGAGGCACTGACTCAGAATCTGACATCTAAGATATAGAGGACCCAGACTATTGTCCCCCCCACTGAACAAGGCCAGTCAGATACAGAGGAGTCCTCTGATGAGTCCTCTGAAGAGGAAATGGATATTGAGTCTAACAGAATGATCCTCCCTTTTACTGCTCTAGCCACAATATTCTGAATTAGTCGGCCAGGGCTTGCACCTGGGTTTAGTCTCCCCAATAGATGCATGGAAGATGTTCATGTCTGATAATATAATAGAAGAGGTTCTGACATGCACAAACAAGGAGGCATGAAGAGTAGCCATTGACAGGGGAAAAGAGTAGAAAAAAGTAATCAAACATAAGCTCCTAGCCTTCATTTGATTGATCATTCTTGCAGGAAGTGAGAAGAACTGGGATGTACCAGTCAGTGTGTTTTTTGGGAGTCCTCTGCATAACCCATTGTACAAGGCCACTATGTCAATTCAAAGATTTAAAGATATTCGCCGTTTCTTGCACTTTGATGACAAGAGGACCAGAGCCTACTGACTGAAAACAAATCACATGGCAGCTTTCCGCTACATATGGGGCCTGTTCCTGGTCAACTGCAGGCAGAAATTCATCCTCAGTGATTGTGTTACAGTGGATGAACAATTTGTGCCTTTCAGAGGGAAGACCCAGCTTCTGCAGTATATGCAGAGCAAGCATACAAAAGTGATACAAGTGATACAAAAACTGCAATTTCTTAAAATTAATAAAACAATAAATAAAAATGCAAAGGGCCTCATGTCACAAACATGTTTTATGAGGAATACCTCAAATATGAAAATATTACAACTCTTCGTTTTAAAGATTTTGAAGAATAACAACCGAGTTTATAGCAAAATGCATTGTTTCTATTTGGGGTCATTTTTGACCCCACTTCTGGAAGAGTGTAGGTATTGGTAGGTTGTGCATCCAAGGGTTAATTTGGGGCTTTTACTTCAGGTGTTTTGATTCAGTAGTAACCAAGTGATCTTTGTACAAACTGCAGACCGCCACACTGATCCCTGGTTCCTCAGGATAGAGGACAGGACGTCAGATGGGCGAATCAAGAGCTCCAAACGCAAAGATTGTGCCACAGAAAGACTGGAAAAAGCTTCCAAAAGAAGCAAGGACAGCAAAAGTCCAACCCCAGGCCTCAGCCATCTTGTCTTGGAGAAGTGTAAGTGAGACATTCAGAGATTTTTTGTTTTACAGTTATTGATCATCTGTAGGCCTGTGTGGAGTTCAGAGGTCTAATTGGTTTTGGTTTTTCCAGCTGCTTTCAGAAAGAAGAGCAGCAAAGGAAAGTCAAGCAGCGATGGAACAAAACAACCACGCAGTAAAAAGAGCAAGACATCAAGCTCACAGGAGGAGGCCAGCTGCTCCGTCTACGAGTCAGATACACACAGCACATACAAAAGTCACACTAAAGGTAAGAAGTACATAGGTAAGTTCACACCACACCTGCAGTGATAGAGCCTCTTTCCCAAGCTCTCAGAGTTTAGCTGGTATCCATCTGCTAATCACTAGGAAGCTTCTAACAAAGACTGTATGAATGTGTACATTGAGGCAAAGTCAGCTTTCCTACATACAACTAATCACAACCCCTGTGTTTGTTTTGTCTCTCTGTAGAGGACTTTGAAGAAAAATACGAAGAGCAGGATAAGCTGGGTGAAGGAGGCTTTGGGACTGTCTTCTTTGGAAAACGCAGAGAAGACAATTTCCCAGTATGGCTTCTTATGTGTGCACTTTACAATTCTTCTAGTGGCAATCTTTAATGGATAATGTAAATCTGATTATTTGAATGTATTTTTCATTTGTCTGTCGGGTCATAATGAGACAGCTGGTACATGCAGCCGCTGAAATGCAATCCAAGGGTGTCTTCCATCGAGACATTAAGCCAGACAATATTGTGTTTGACACATCGCCTGATCATCCAGCATTTCTATGTGTCAAATTCATCGATTTTGGCATTGGAGTCCCTTTTAGAGCAGAAGCAGTCACACGAAGAAATGGTAGGTCGTCAGCCTCACTGTTTAAATGTCCTTGCCTGCCCACACGCTTAGTGTCCACATGAATTCCTTACCATGAATAATTACTCTCTGGATTTTAGGGACCAAATCAGCCGCTGTAAACTGGCAGGACTTTAATGCCACCACAGCAGATTGCGTAACAGTTTTGCAGCTGGGTGCGGTGATGGATTGGCTGGTACGTCACATCATCCCTGATGACAACAACACATCTGAGATGCACTCTGACATTTCAGAGGGTAAGCTGAATGTTAATTCTTTAACCTGTCGCATTACAAGGCTTGAAAATTCTGTTTTCGGTGTTATCTGTCTTTATCTGTATCACTTATGCACACGCAGACTTATATAAACACCAACGTGATAAACTCAAACCCCTCTGTTGTATTTCTGAACAGACTGCAAGTGTTTTCTGTTGGGTTGTTACTGTCAGAACCATGAAGACCGCCTCACCCTAGAGGAACTTCAGAATCATCCCTGGCTCAAATGACTTATTGATGCCAAGCAAAACAGGGTCACAGAGCAGAAGCTCTAACAGAGCCTGAGTCAGCCTGAGTTATGAATACAGTTGTGGTCTAATGTTTTGTCAGTGGTACAAAGTTTGCTTTTGTGCACTTTGCCACTTCAGTTTGTATTTAGAGCCACAACTGTATACACAACAGACCGAACATGCTCAGCTTTGCCAAAGCTTGCAGGAATTGGAGTTTAATTTGATCAATGAATTATTTCTGAATCAACAAAAAAATGGGCAAATGTAAAGAAATGTATCAATCAGGGAATTAGTAGCAACATTAATTGGACAATCTAAATTTGTTGGTTAATTATTAAATGAATCTGGATAACTCATCCTGCATCTCCTGTGATTTTAAGTCACTGATATTGATTTATTAACGATTATTTGTTTGTACTAATGTGTCACAATTTCCTTGAACGTTAAAGGGTCTGGATTTCTTCTCTTAAGCGCCTCAGGGTGATCATCCTGTCCTGTCAGACTAAGAAATGCAGTTGTGAGTTTTTCATTGCTTCGCCTGCACAAAATACCTAGGCACCAAAAATGGTCCAGCTCTCTCCTGCTGTCCTGTTGTATAAGGCGCACACAATTCACCGTGATGAGAGGATAACTTTTGTCACTGCTCCTGTCCTTGATCCTCTGAGCCACTTAAACACCAAACTACTTGTGCGCTGTAGGGGCTTTTCTAATGGTCGTGCTAAGGAGTCCTTTCCCTCCCATCAGTTGCAGAATGCACTCAGAGTTGTACAACACTGGTGTAAATATCAAGATGATGCAACTTTGAACATATTTAGGTCAACAGACTTTTGACTAAAGTAAGAAGAAAAGTGAATCTAACAAATAATATGAATTGGTGTTAAATAGTTACTAGTTACTAGACAGTAACTAGGCCAGGGGATGCTAATCACCTGCCAAGGGATATTAGTGACTGACTTATTGATGCTAGTTAATAGCTTAGGTATTCTATGTGGTAACCTGGCAAGTAATCACTTGCCTTAAAAGTCTCGCCAGTCCCCTAGGGACACTTGTTGGTGGTATTTATTTGTTCATGTTACAGGCCTTGCTGTAGTGGGCGTGACCACAGATTACAATCCTGTAAAACAGGAGAGATAATGAACAGAGGAAATTTGTTCTTGTTCAGTTTCCCTTTCAGGTGAGGTAACTCTGGGTTGCTCTGACATATAAAATGTGTATTTATTTTCTGGACTCTCTCTGGATTCCTCTGCAGCTGATATGTTGCTCTCAGATTCACTGTTTGATGCTGAGCTTGTGGTGAAATATGATATCATACTGTATGCCTATATGACATCATACTGTATGCCTATATGACATCATACTGTATGCCTATATGACATCAATCTGTATGCCTATATGACATCAATCTGAATGCATATACGATATCAAGCTGTCTCCTTCCAGGACTTCAAGCTGAGTGCATACATGAGACAAGGCTGTATGACATAAATGACACCAAGCTGTATGCCATATATGACATCTGTCACGGCCCAGCGGCACGAGGTAAATGGGATGGACACAAGTGCAAGATCCAAACCGGATTGTTGCTCTCATATTCACTGTTTGATGCTGAGCTTGTGGTGATACTCTAAGCCAGTACTGTACTCTGGCTGTTTCAGAGTTTTCACAGTCACTGGTTTCGTAGGGTTACTGATGTGTTTGACTGGTTTCTTTTGCTTAATACAGGGGTGTTTTCTGGTCACATACGCCTCAATGTCCTTCTTCATAAAAGGTCAGTAGAAACGGTCCCGTGCCAAGTGAATGACCCTCTCTGCCCTGCGTGACCCAAGTCATCATGGAGATGTTTAAGCACTAGGAGATGATATTGTGCTGGCAGCACAAGCTGCCTTCGCTGAGCCGCTGTACGATGTTGCAGCTGATTTTCCATATGAAGCTTTCCCCACTCGTGCATAAGCTCTCTCACAGGGCCACTGGCTCTCCTTCTGCCATCATTAGTTATTACTGATTTTGTTTCTTTCAGTTTGATAAGTTAACTGATAGAGGGATCCTTCCTTTGGGATTTTACCAGGTCACTGTGACAGGCTGCAATGGTGACATGTTCACAGGTGTCTCTGGCTGGGCATGTTAGGCACAGGGCAGCGACATATGCAGCATCTTGTCTCTTTGCAGACTCACAACCCTCCCATGTAGCCTGAATGGCCTCTCTCGTCAGCTCTTCAGTACACTTTGTGAGGTAGGTGTCAATGTCAAGTGGAAACCGAGAGAATGAGTCTGCATCGATGTTCACCTTCCCCGGCCTGTATTTGACATCAAACCTGAAATCTGCCAGCTCACCTACCCAGCGGTGGCCTACTGCATTCAGCTTTGCAGTACTCATCACATATGTGAGGGGATTATTGTCTGTATAGACCAGGGGTGACCCAGCATTTTTCCAAATACAGCAGCGCTAACCAACATCATTTTTTCAAGTAATATAGAAACTATTTTATATATTACCTTTTTAAACATCCCATTTTTCTTTCTAATGTCATTAAAACAAGTTTGCACATTTGTATAACAACAGTCAGACCTCCAGATCTTTTAAGCGTTCAGTTTTTTTCTCAGTGTCACACATAGATTAGTTTTCGTCTCTTTCAATAAGAAAGTCAAATCTTCAAACCCTAAAGCAATCTTTGTTTCTTTCAATCATTCCAATATTTTTCATCTCCTGTAATATAATTGCTGTTAACCAGGGCTTAGCTACTCTGATCCACAGTGATTTTGGGGGTGTGGATACTTGTTTTTTTTCACAGGTGCAGAGCCTTTTTCTACAAAATTACGAATAAACTGCATTTTTTAAAAGTACCATTAACATTAATGTAGACTGACAAGTAACTCAACATTTAACACAGTGATCAGTAGAGAAGAAAGAAAATAACCCATTTTACAATTTCTAGTTCAGATCAAAATTATTGTTCTGATTAAGGAAACAGTAAATCTGGCCACATTATTGTCCCGATCCTCCAATTTTCCCTTTCCAATGTGACGAAATAAAATTCAACCTTTTTAAATAAAAGCAGATGCACACCCAGATATTTCTTACAGTAAGAATCCTCCAACAACCTTTCAAAAGAAACATTTTTTGTCTTTCCTTAATTTTTAGACCAACTGAATCCACAAACCTGAAGCTGCAGACCCCAAACTAACCAAATTTAATGTTTCCTTAATCAGCACAGTAATTTTTAGCTCTTTGTGTGTTATGTTTACTCACAGTTTTGATGCTTGCTTCTTCGACTTGATCCATGATTGGCTCTGCACCATCGCTCTGCTGTTTTCTCTCTCCTCATGCTTCTCCTTCATGCGTCCTGTCCTCAGATATAATCCAACGAGCTGCCTCCTTGTTTTCTTCTTGACTTGTATTCGCAAAATTTCCAGTTAAATTAAGAGAAATCCAGAAAAGTTTTCCTGCTTCAAAAGCTCTTCCAATTGCCTGTCTTCTTGTCCTCCTTTAAATGTGCATTTTTGTATATTTGTATTTATTTGACTTCATATTGCCATGACAACATAACACAGAGCATCTTGGTAGATTAAAGCAGGGAGTTCTGTCCTCTGCAGAAATGCTGGTGTTCCATAGTGATGTAAAAGTATGTTAATAATCTTTAAACAGACACTCACTGATCCTGTAAGAGCAGGAATTTAACTACAAACCCTCTTAGTCCCCATCAGTATCATTCATTCTGCTCTGCCGCAATGGTCACAGTGGCTGGTTTAAGTACGTTTGCCCCATAGAAAGCCACTGATGTTCAGTGAGCCCCTTTGATACATATTTAGACCTTCATAATTTTCAGGGTGCATGAGTGTTATATCTCCATCTCATCCTAAATATTTTGCCAACATGTAAAAGGCATACGTCCACAAGATTTTGATTTCTTTAATTTTAATTTAAACTTGTTTTATTCTGTGTTGCATGTTTTGAATAATCTTCTTCAGAGTAGACTTTTGGTGTAAGCTGATAGTGAATGAAAAAAACTATAAAAAGCTGCTGTGGTTTTAATTTTCCAAGAGAGGTAATGCACATAATGCAGAGACGAGCGCACGGGGGATATCCAAATTCTAGGAAGGCAGTCTGCTGCTGTACACAGGCACATCCTTCTCAGTCATAGTTCTTAACAACTTGACTGTTTTCTCAAACCACACAAGGAGTGCTGTTTCCATTCTGGGAAGTCTACTCATTGGTGTAGGCAGCTCTTCAAATTATAAGTAGCTATATATGAGCAGCTATATTAGCTTTGACTTAACATATGTTAAATAGTATACTTTCCTCTTTTAAAATTTATGATGGCTCAAAATTCAAACCTTACAAATTAAAACCCTGAATCATCACCACTTGTGTGAACTACAAGGGTGCCATCATTTTTCTTTTCAATCCATTAAGTACCACATTTTACACACTGAGCAAGAAAGGAAGTAAGCTCTTCATGGTGACCCCAGGAATTTTAATGTATCACTTTCTAGCATACGGCTGACACTGCTCGACATCTTACAGTGCAGTATAAGAGTCCCGCCACAAGGAGACACTGAAGGCTTTCAAACCAACAGTTTCTGCTTCCAAAGTGGCGCCAACCGTCACCACCGATCATCGTACTTATGTAACACAGACCATGGATGCATGTTTGAGTTGATACATCACTTAAAGCCACCACTGTTCAGGCATCACATCTGTCCATTAGGTTTCCCTTTCATACACAACATTTTTATCCCTGGGTACTAACTTTTTTGTTGTTGTTGACTGTTTATTTATTTGTTTGTTTGTTTGTCCGATGCTCCTTTTGCACTGCTAAATAGGCTGTAGCCAACATGATTTATAAAGGGATTATAAAACTAAGAATTTACTGCATTATTTTACCTACTCCTATTAAACTCACTTTCCTAAAAACTGATTGCAGCTTCTGCTTTGTGATGTCAATGTTATGTCTCTAAATGATTTCATATCATTCATGGGAGATATGCTTGACAAATGAGAAGTTAACAAGTCACTGCTACAAGCTGAATCAATTCATTGAGGCGACCTGCGTGTTGTGTTGCATTGTCTGATTTGGTCATAGTGTGTTTTTTTTTTTATTATTAGTAAAGATAACATACAAATAAAATGCACCATATATTATACATTCAGAGAATAAACATTCCTTACATATTAACAACTTTCATACATAGGAAAAAATATATATATAAAGATGGGGTCACATAATTTAACAGATTATTAACTCACTAAATCAAAATCTTCCACAAAGGAGACAAAAAAAGCAGCCTTTTTCTTTTTAACTAAAGTCAAAGATTTAACCAACAGGTTTAAGTCGTTTTTCCAGTAAGCTAGTGTTGGTTTGGTCTTAAAAAAACGACATTTATGTATAAATTGCTTGCACAAGATTAATAACACATTAACACCATAATTAGCTTTCTTTTCTTTCAAAAACACTCCAAACATGATCATATTTAAGGTAAGTGGGGTAATTTGAATCCCACTGGAAAAAAGCCAGGTATGAAAATCCAACCAAAATATTTGTATAAAATTGCACAAAAAGAATAGATGGTCCAAATCCTCCTCTTCTGTTTCACAAAATACACAATTACCAGTTTCTATTTTGAATCTATCACCAAGGAGTCTATTTGTCGGGTAAATTTTATTCAAAATTTTAAATTGGACTTCTTTCCCTTTAGGAGGGATAGGGAAGGTGATATAATCAGTTCTTATTTTTTCAATTTCTTCCCTTTGGAAATCTTTTAATATGTAATTACGTCTAAGTAAATTTGGAGAATAAAGACTCCTTAATGAAGATCTTAGAAACTTATTATTGCATTTAACATCACAAAATCGAATATCATCTATATATAAATGCCTTAACTTGGGGGATATGTCAGAATATATTATATCATTTACAACTATGTTTTTAAGTGACAATGGAATGGATTTTATAACCCGATTAAATTTACTTTTAGAACATTGGATATTAAACTTTTGGCAAAAATCTTGATGTTCTAGAACATGTCCTTCCTCATCTACAAAATGGGCAATTGCCCAAACACCTTTTGATAACCAATCTTGAATAAAAATAGATTTTCTGTTCATTAGTATATATCTATTGTTCCAAATTGGGCTATTATGTGGAGTGAAATTATGTTTAAATAACATTTTCCAATAAAGAAGGACCTGTTTATGGAATTCAGAGAGTTTAACAGGTAGCTTAGTAATTTCAAAGTCACACTTTAGGAGAAAATCGATACCCCCCAATGTGTTAAAGACCTTACTTGGTATAAAAAACCAAATGGAGTGTGGATTATTTAGGAAGGATTTTAACCATTTAAGTTTCAAAACACCATTCATTATATCGAAGTCAATTGCGTTTCCACCACCTTCAATGTACAAAAAGAATCATTATATATCATCTTTAGATATATAATGGCACTTATTCCTCCAAATAAAATTAAAATTCAAGCTATTAATTGTTTTAATAACTTTATTTGATATTGATAAAGAGTAAGCTGGCTATATAAATCTAGATAAACTATCCATTTTGGTTAATAATATTCTTCCAAAAATTGTGATGTCTCTTTGTAACCACTTATTTAAGATTGTCTTACATTTGTCAACATTATCTGAAATATTTACTTTTTCTAAGACTTTGTGATCTTTTGAAATTGTGATGCCCAAATATTTTACCTCCTTCTTCACCTTTATATCGTACAGTAATTGTGAATGACACTCCTTTAACGCCAATAGTTCACATTTATTTAAATTTAACTTTAAGCCTGAAGCTTTTGAGAATGTAGTGATTATTTGTTTTACCAGGGGAATCTGATGTTCATTTTTTAAGAAAAGAGTACACTCTAAGAAATGACACACTGATGTTGGTAGCATTATGTAAATGTTTCATGTTAAAACTAATGCCACCAATTGATTTTTAACTTTAAACACAAGTATGTTGTTTTGAATTTAATTAACAACATAATATTTCAATACAACAAAATGCAGTAAATTAAATCCAACGTAAAAAGTTCATTTAAAATGAAGAGCACTTTAATTTAAAGAGGATTGTCCTAATAGGCTCTCCGTACTTCTGAGTTTGCACATGTGCAGTGTGGAAGTTTGATCATCCGCCATTTTCAACTGAGACTTGCATATGCTTAGCATCCTGGATAGAATCCATCGCCATCCGAGGATTATTTGGTAAGTACAACAATTTAAGGATGACAAATTTGATTAATGTATACTAACTGATAAACATCTGACACTTTCGGGAATACTTTTGCATTTTTTTTAAACAAATGATGCCTGGTAAATTTCTTAACACTCTAGCTTGTATACCTCTCTCACATGTTAGAAGTATGAAAACATTTAACAAATATTGTTGAACCTGCTTCGGTGTAATTTTCCAAAATCTTTTGCGATTCCTGTTAAGGTGAGAATTGCCTACTAAGACCGACAGTTTTAAAATTACTCCCAACATCTACCGCACCTGCTCCCTGACATCAGTAATGACCACCGGGATCGCCAGCGATCCTGTAGTTTGAAGAATGAAATAAATGTGTAGTGTATTTTAGAAATGTGCATCAATTAAGTTGCTACATTGTTTAAAAAAATTTGACTCCATGTTTATTTCTGGTTTAGTGTCAAACGCAGGGATTTAAGCGATTAACACTTTGATTTGTAAAGTATAAGACATGCGTTCATCTGTTGTCATTGAAGTGCAGAATAATGTGTAATACTGTTATATATAATGCATTTAACTCCTTGTATCAGTTTCCATTGGTTATCATCGCTACCGAAGACAGGAAATCATCAAAGACATGCCATTCATTGCAGAGGTCAACAACAGACGGCCTGCCCTGTTTTCAGAGACTGAGGTAATTCTTATTAACTTTGTTATTGCAAGTCATTTTCATAAGAACCTGTATTTGAAGAAGAACAAAGTACTGTAAATTATTAATTTTAAAAGATACAAAATGTTTGACTGAAAGTTGTAACATTCTTGCATGTGGCCTCTAATAAAATTAACAGAGAATATTCTCTAGTTGTAATATTTAATATGTTTCATGTTGTTGCAGAGTTCACCCACATCACCATGGTCCCTTTGTTGTCGACTTTCATGGCCAAGCTGGACCGCTATGCTGACCACCTTCTTAGAGTGTTCAAAAAGAAGGGTGGGACAGCTAAACGCAATATCAACTTAATCATGACAGCCATGGATGGGGTATGTATTTTAGTTGACCTTGATTGAGCTCTGAAATTATTTGAATGCTTCTTAAACTTCTGTCTGTCATTAATCAGAATTTTTTTTCAACTGAATATGTGTGTATTTGAATATTTTGTAGATATGTGTGAATCAGTGACATGCAGTCAAGTGAGGCACCTTAATGAGAAGTAAAATACTAACAAAAGAGAAATTCAATTTGTACACTAGATTTTAAATTTGCTTTCTGTGTGATTTCAATATTTTTATGCTCAAAATTGATAGGTTTATAGGCAAAAATACTATTATGATCTTTTATTGTAACTCTTTTTGTTAAGAAGCTTGGAAAGAAAAGCGTCTGGACTTCTTTAAGTTCCTTGAAGACGTTTCATCTCTCATCCGAGAAGCTTCTTCACTGAAGAAGCTTCACTTTTCTTTCCAAGCTCCTTAGACTACGATGACCTGGATGACCTTCACAGACTTATTGTTATCCACAGAGTGTCATGATAGGATTTTAAGTCCATATTGCCCAGTTCTAATCTTCTATTTAAATTTAATATTTTTAGGGGCACAATTATTAAATATGTTGTTGAACAATCTAGAATTGATTAAAGCAAAAATGAAAGCTTTCACGTAATGTCAAATTTGAAAAGCTTTGAGGAGTCAGTGCCTTACCAATCATGAACCTCACTGCATGTCACTGATGTGAGTTATGAAACATTGCTTAATCACTTATCTGCATTATGTGTTAATATTTTTGACTTTGTTTTGTAAAGAGGTTGAAAGGAACCAGAATAGGAAACTTCTCTCATATTGAGTTCTTATCTCCACCAGAATCCCAGTGTTGATGTTTGACGGGAATGCATTCTGAAAGCTGTCTGTGTCTACTTAAATGAAAAGCCAGATGACCTGTTCAAGGAATTCTTGGACTTCTTGGTAAGTTAAAAAAGGAAAACGATCAGTTATTTTCCTTTTTTTAATTTGGGATTGGAAATGGAAAGTGGACTTACTTATCCATATGTATATGTAAGTAATTAATTTATCTTTTTCTTTTATTTTTATTTAAAGGATGTGGATCTTGGTGCAAGCAGAGAAACGGAGCAGCTGACTTTGGGAGTCTATGTTGTCAGACATGAAGGAGCAAACTCTGCAGATACACCTGAGGACATTGGTGTCATCATAGAAGGATGCACTGTGCTGCAAGCTCTTAGTGATGTGGCAAAGGGTTCTGCCCTCCTGCTTGGACTAATCTACAGTCTAAATCTGAGCTACCCAAAGCACCTGAAATACACATTTGAATTTCTTCAGAAGGTGCTGCTGAAGTTGGATGGGAACAACCTATCCATGAAGGTGCAGGTTCTGAAAAACAAACTGCTTGAGTGAAACAGCCTGCACTGAACTATAGAGGACACTGAACTTTAAGGTTCTCGAACCCTTCTCCTTGCACTTCATAAACTGTTCAGTTTGAATTGCCACAAGAACTTCTGCAAGGCCTTTCACTTTTCTGCATTCTTTATTCTTGAACCTTTACCAACATCCAACTACACTGAAAAAGACTGCTCCTAACTTTGGACTTCAGTTTAAGTTTTGAAGCAAAGGTTATTTTTCTAAATATGGAAAAAAATGACACTAAAGTAAGTTCTACCTGCTGTTTGCAGGGCTGTATTGTAGGCTTTTCATTGTAGTCCAATCAAGTTTAAATTAAGTCATGTTAATGGTAAAAATGTTGGAACCACAACACTTTCCAGTTTTAATCATTTCAGTTTAACATGACATTCTGTATCTTGTCTTCCTGCACTTAAAATGCACTTGAATATATGTAAAGATTGTTTAGGAAAAGCATTTGAATTGCTCAAAGTTTGCTTCAACAAGTTTTACACAAAGTGTTATTAAAGTTAGGTTAACTGAATAAACTTGTTTGATTTTCTTAATTTACAAACTTAAATAGAGTAAGTTTCAATTCTGTTAAAGTGATTTAATCCTATAGTTTCAGTAGAGCATGTTTTGGGTGAGTAGCTTTGTCAGAATTACTTAAAATTTCTTGTTCAAATTAAATATATCATAAATTTTATATTTCACTAACCCAGTTGTGTGGAACCGGTTGACATAACTGGGTGGAGTAAATACAACATGTTATTTCTCAAAGTAAGTACAGCTTGTTTTGGTTGAGTAGGTTTTATTTAGTCTTCTCAATTTAAATCAACAAGGTTAGTTAGATCAACATTATGATATTCAGCTAATACAACATGATTCTTTTGATTTGCATTTAATTATCCAAATGTTATCAGATGTACTTAAAATTTCTTGTTCAAATTAAATGTATCATACATTTTAGATTTAACTAACCCAGTTGTGTGGAACCGGTTGACATAACTGGGTGGAGTAAATACAACATTTTATTTCTTAGAGTGTAGTGTCATCCGCAAGTTGACTAATTATTAAAAAATTATCCATAATCTCAATTCCGGCAACGCTGCTGTTTTTAATTAAAATTGCGAGCATCTCCACAACCATTATGAATAACAGCGGAGAGCTTCCACACCCTTGCCTAATTCCTCTTTTGACGCTAAATCTTTTACCAGTGCCATAGCCTAACGACACAGAGCTATTTATATCATTATACAGTATATCTATTATCTTCCTGAATTTATCCCCAAATCCAAATCGAGTTAGTGTTTCTAAAATAAAAGGATGTTCTACTGAATCGAAAGCTTTATAAAAGTCCAAGAAAAGAATAAAACTGTCATCACTAATTAGATCATTGTAGTCCAGTAAGTCTAAAGCCAATCTGATATTATTATGAATGTTCCTGTCTTTCAAAAACCCTGATTGTGTCTCACTAATTATACTTGAAACCCCTTGTTTGAGCCTTGTCGCAATTGAGCTAGAGAAAATTTTATAATCTGTATTTAATAAAGTTATGGGCCTTAAGTTATCCAATTGTCGTTTATCTTTGTTTGGTTTAGGAATTAATGTAATTAATCCTTGTTTCATGCTAGACATCAATTCTCCCTTTTCAATACTGGCCAGTATAGCTTTGAATAAAATTTCCCTTAAGTCTTCCCAAAGAAATTGGAAGAAATTAACTGTAAGCCCATCTGGACCAGGGGATTTATTAAGCGCCATTTTCTTAACAGATGCATCTAACTCTTCAATTCTAAAGTCAGATTCACAAAATTCCTTAAACGATTCATCAATTTTAGGGATCAGATTATCTATTTGATCAAAAAAGACATCACAATCTGCTTGGGAGAACTGTGAGGAGTATAAATTGGAATAGAATGTATAAGTTTCATTCTCCAAAATTTTAGGGTCGTCACATTCAATGCCATCAATTAACAGGGAAGATATCAACTATGCGTGAACGCACAAAAGCTCCTTCTGCTTTATTTAGGTAGAGCTGATCTAATTTAGTTTGCAACTCCATAAGTTTACTCCTTTCTTGACTATTTAGATCATCTTTACTACAGCAATAAGTAATTTCTTGGAATAATTTACATTCATATTCTCTTTGCTTTCGACTTATGTTTTTACTGAATTGAATACTAAATTCTCTAATTTTGAATTTAATGAATTCCCATTTACTGATATATCCTACAATTAAATGGTCAGCCATAATATCTTTTATAATTTTTTTGACTATGTTGCAGTAATCTTCATTTTGTAAAAGTTTGGCATTGAACTTCCAATAAGTTATTTTATTTGATTGTCTAATTTCCGATTCAAAGCATAGTTCAATAAAGCAATGATCAGAAAGAGGTGCATTTGACATCACAACTTTTACAGTGTGGTTAAGAATGTTGTCACTTCCTAGCCAATAGTCTATTCTAGATTTACAAGCTCCATTTGGTTTAAACCAGGAAAAGCTTTTAATTCCTGGATTTCTTACTCTCCAAATATCTGTCAAATTGTTGTTTATCAAAAAATCTATAATTAGGTTATTTTTTTGTGGTCTACCTGTCCTTGAGGGCCATCTATCAGTCCATTCATCAGGAGTCATATTCCAATCACCACCCATTAAAATATATTCCGTAGGGTATCGATCTTTAAGTTCAAAGATATTTAAAGTTATATCTTCTAACATATTTTTATTCTGACTTTCATTATTATATCCATAAACGTTGACTAAAATGAAAAACAAACTTTCAACTCTCATTACAGCAATCAACCAATGACCATTCAAGTCAGTCCGTTGTATTACAAGATCCCCAGGAAAGTTATTGAATAAAATTGCTACACCCCCCGACCTCGTTGAGCCATGGCTAAACAGGATTTTGCTACCCCATTGGTTTGACCAAAAAGATACATCACTATCAGATGAATGAGTCTCTTGTAGAAAAATACAGTTTGATTTTTTACCTTTGCAGTACAAAAATAAGGCTTTTCTTTTAACAGATTCTCTTAAACCCCTAACATTTAAAGAACCAAAACAAATGTTAACATTCAACATGAACTATAGACAGAATATCACTCACCACGTGAAAAAAACGAAAAAGAAAAAAAAGTACTACATGCTGAGCTCCTCGGACCGCGAACAAGTTTCCACTATTTCAGTTTTTGTCATTTTTAGTTCTCCTGTGTTTCTTCAACTTTGCGTCCATCAATGAAGGCATGTGGACCACGAAAGTAGGCTCGTTTACCCGCACGTCTTGCCTCCTCCACCAGAGGCCATAGGCGCTGTCGATCTTGTATGTCCTCCTGCGGCAACATCTCTGCAAAGCTGATGCCTTCTTGTTTGCAGATTGAAGAATCTTTGGTGCGCCTCCACAATTCTTCTTTGATTCGCCTTTGTGTGAATAAAATAATGATGTTTCTGTTTCTGCCATCAACTCGTTTCCCTAAGCGATGAACAATATCAACGGCCTCTTCTAAGTTCAAGTCAGGGGCAATCTTCTGAAGCGTTTGCAAAACCTTCACTCTAATGTTTTCGTCTTTGTCTTCCTTCACCCCTTTCAGCTTTAAGCACCACCTCATTCGGTAGCGCTCTTGTTCTCTCACTCTTCTTTTCAAGTCTTCGTTTTCTTTAAGCAGCTGTTCATTCGCATTTGCCAGTTTAACAACTTTCAGTTTGCAATCAACTATCTCTGCAGCATTAAACTCCACAGCCTTAGCCAAGCTGGCAACCATAGCTGCACTTTGTCTGTTTTGTTCCTTGATATCTTCCAGTTGTACTTCAAATTTCTTCTCAAGTCCCAGAATGGCTTCAAAAATAGTTTTATTGGAGATATCATCTTCCTTCTCTGAAGATTTTGTTCTTTTCTCCTCCGGCGGTTGTTTTGATGGAGTTGGCGGCGCAGAGTCTGCTCCCCGTTCTCGCTTGTTTAGGCTCACGTTGGCAGCTTCAGTGCTAGCATAGCCATGGTCACTGACTTTAGCATGCGAAGACGTCTTAACATTGGGGTTTGACGGCACAAATTGCAGCTTTGCATTCTTAATAACCTTTTGGGCATCCATAGTTGTAATTCGAGTGGAAAGAGAATAAAGTTCCTTAGCAAATTTTGCGGTCTTTCGGAGCTCCTGAAAAAACACGAGCGTTCAAGCTGCCATCTTGGTGCCACCGCTGCTGCAAACTGAATGTGCCCATACCAGAGGTTATACTTAAAATGGCAGCTGTCAGGAAGTCTCTTTGGAAATTTGTGTTCGCCCTTTATGAAATAGATATGTTGTATTACAAGGTACTAATGCACCCTTGCATTGGTAAAATGAATTCTGTTAGAATAGCTGATACGCCCTCAAAGAAGATTTATTTTGACCTTTCTAAAGCCTTCTTTAAAATTTAGAAAATAAAATGAAAACAGGCATATCAAAACAAGCCTACTAGAAATACTACTCTGTATTACATCCTAACACTTGGCTAAATCCTAATATGTAATTCTGGTTTAATAGTTTATTACACTAAATGCACACAGATGTTTTACTTTGGCAGGAGCTTAAACAACTGAGTTGAATTAACACAAGTTCTTCATATTCAATAAACCTGTGCAATTTGTGTTGATAAAATATGATTGAAACATGTTTTGGTGAAGTAATTTGAGCTCTTGGAATATTTTAATCCTTCATAATTTTCACACTTTATTCCAACACTATTCAGTGGCAAACAAACAAAACCGTACATTTTCTGAAATATTTGTGGGTTTTTCTCGTTTGTTTTTATACTACTTAAACACTAAAGTGACCCTCCAATGTGATGACAGTGCCAGCAGTGGCCCACAGCTCATTTAATGCTTTCTCCTAATTGGCTCATAATAGTCTTGCATATGTATGAACTATGTAGGCTATCTCTATTTTAAAATAATGACTGGGCAATGAGAGCATCTCCTCACGGTGTACTTTACTGACAACAGGACAACAGGGAATACAGAGAACTGACTGAGGACTTTGTCAACTGGTGCCAGCAGAACCACTTCCAGATCAACACTCCGAAAACCAGCGAGCAGGTAGTGGACTCCACCTACACCAGTGAACATCCAGAGAATGGGCATTAAGATAGCTGACTCATATAAGTGATCTAACCAATAAACTGATCTGGAGTAACAACAGAGAGTCCATCTACACAAAAGGATAGAGACGGTTGTATTTGCAACAGAGAAGTCTTTTGGAAGGGAGCAGGGAGAGCTCCTGAAGACCTTCTAGGACTCTGTGGTGGTATTGTCCATGTTTTATGGTGTGGTCTGCTGGGGATAGGAAGAAACTGAACAGGTTGATCAAGAAAACTAGCTCTGTTCTTGGATGCCCTCTTGACCCAGTGGAGGTAGTTATCTCTGTCAGATAACAGCTCCCACCCCATACAGGCCACCCTGACAACACTAACCTGTTTTCCCTCCAGTGATAGGCTGCTGGCCCCAACTGACCGAGTGCTCAGTGAATACCTCAGGCAGCAGAAACCCAAGAAAGAGGAGGGAGACGAGGAACCATCATGGAAGGACAGGCCCCTGCACGGTATGTACCACCGGCAGATAGAGGAGGTGGCTGATATCCAGAAATCCTACCAGTGGCTGGACAAAGCTGGACTGAAAGACAGCACAGAGGCACTAATCATGGCAGCACAAGAACAAGCTCTGAGTACAAGATCCATAGAGGCTGGGGTCTATCACACCAGGCAAGGCCCCAGGTGCAGGCTGTGTAAAGATGCCCCAGAGACAATCCAGCACATAACAGCAGGGTGCAAGATGCTAGCAGGCAAGGCATACATGGAACGCCATAACCAAGTGGCCGGCATAGTGTACAGGAACATCTGTGCCAAGTATAACCTGGAAGTCCCGAGGTCAAAATGGGAGATGCCCCCAAGGGTGATGGAGAATGACCGAGCTAAGATCCTGTGGGACTTCCAGATACAGACGGACAAAATGGTGGTGGCTAACCAACCGGACATAGTGGTGGTAGACAAACAGAAGACGACGGCTGTAGTGATCGATGTAGCGGTTCCGAATGACAGCAATATCAGGAAGAAGGAACACGAGAAGCTGGAGAAATACCAAGGGCTCAGAGAAGAGCTCGAGAGGATGTGGAGGGTGAAGGTAACGGTGGTCCCCGTGGTAATCGGAGCACTAGGTGCGGTGACTCCCAAGCTAGGCGAGTGGCTCCAGCAGATCCCGGGAACAACATCGGAGATCTCTGTCCAGAAGATCGCAGTCCTAGGAACAGCGAAGATACTGCGCAGGACCCTCAAGCTCCCAGGCCTCTGGTAGAGGACCCGAGCTTGAAGGATAAACCGCCCGCAGGGGCGTGCTGGGTGTTTTTTATATACACACATATACATATATACATACGCCCTGCCCGTGATCAGGTACCCTGCTGGGGTAATAGGCTGGCCAAAGGAGGAGATAGAAGCCACTGACATAAAGACAAGAAAGCCCCTTACCATGCATGGAGGGTTTCACCCCAAGTCCAGCATCCTGAGGCTGTACGCTAAGTGGAAGGAAGGAGGCCGGGGACTGGTGAGTGTCAGCACCACAGTCCAGGATGAGACAAGGAACATCCACAAATACATCACGAAGATGGCCCCAACTGACAGCGTGCTCAGTTCAATTCAATTCAATTCAATTCAATTTTATTTATATAGCGCCAAATCACAACAAAAGTCGCGTCAAGGCGCTTTATATTGTACAGTAGATTGCACAATAATAATATGAATACCTCAGGCAGCAGAAACCCAAGAAAGAGGAGGAAGGCGAGGAACCATCATGGAAGGACAGGCCCCTGCACGGTATGTACCACCGGCAGATAGCGGAGGTGGCTGATATCCAGAAATCCTACCAGTGGCTGGACAAAGCTGGTCTGAAAGACAGCACGGAGGCACTAATCATGGCAGCACAGGAACAAGCACTGAGCACAAGTTCCATAGAGGCTGGGGTCTATCACACCAGGCAAGACCCCAGGCTGTGTAAAGATGCCCCTGAGACAATCCAGCACATAACAGCAGGGTGCAAGATGCTAGCAGGCAAGGCATACATGGAACGCCATAACCAAGTGGCCGGCATAGTGTACAGGAACATCTGTGCCGAGTATAACCTGGTAGTCCCGATTTCAAAATGGGAGATGCCCCCAAGGGTGATGGAGAATGACCGAGCTAAGATCCTGTGGGACTTCCAGATACAGACGGACAAAATGGTGGTGGCTAACCAACCGGACATAGTGGTGGTAGACAAACAGAAGAAGACGGCTGTAGTGATCGATGTAGCGGTTCCGAATGACAGCAATATCAGGAAGAAGGAACACGAGAAGCTGGAGAAATACCAAGGGCTCAGAGAAGAGCTCGAGAGGATGTGGAGGGTGAAGGTAACGGTGGTCCCCGTGGTAATCGGAGCACTAGGTGCGGTGACTCCCAAGCTAGGCGAGTGGCTCCAGCAGATCCCGGGAACAACATCGGAGATCTCTGTCCAGAAGATCGCAGTCCTAGGAACAGCGAAGATACTGCGCAGGACCCTCAAGCTCCCAGGCCTCTGGTAGAAGACCCGAGCTTGAAGGATAAACCGCCCGCAGGGGCGTGCTGGGTGTTTTTTATATACACACACACACACACACATATATATATATATATATACATACGCCCTGCCCGTGATCAGGTACCCTGCTGGGGTAATAGGCTGGCCAAAGGAGGAGATAGAAGCCAGTGACATAAAGACAAGAAAGCTCCTTACCATGCATGGAGGGTTTCACCCCAAGTCCAGCATCCTGAGGCTGTACGCTAAGTGGAAGGAAGGAGGCCGGGGACTGGTGAGTGTCAGCACCACAGTCCAGGATGAGACAAGGAACATCCACAAATACATCACGAAGATGGCCCCAACTGACAGCGTGCTCAGTGAATACCTCAGGCAGCAGAAACCCAAGAAAGAGGAGGAAGGCAAGGAACCATCATGGAAGGACAGGCCCCTGCACGGTATGTACCACCGGCAGATAGCGGAGGTGGCTGATATCCAGAAATCCTACCAGTGGCTGGACAAAGCTGGTCTGAAAGAGAGCACGGAGGCACTAATCATGGCAGCACAGGAACAAGCACTGAGCACAAGATCCATAGAGGCTGGGGTCTATCACACCAGGCAAGACCCCAGGCTGTGTAAAGATGCCCCTGAGACAATCCAGCACATAACAGCAGGGTGCAAGATGCTAGCAGGCAAGGCATACATGGAACGCCATAACCAAGTGGCCGGCATAGTGTACAGGAACATCTGTGCCGAGTATAACCTGGTAGTCCCAAGGTCAAAATGGGAGATGCCCCCAAGGGTGATGGAGAATGACCGAGCTAAGATCCTGTGGGACTTCCAGATACAGACAGACAAAATGGTAGCAGTCAGGAAGCAACATCAGGAAGAAGGAACACGAGAAGCTGGAGAAATACCAAGGGCTCAGAGAAGAGCTCGAGAAGATGTGGAGGGTGAAGGTGACGGTGGTCCCCGTGGTAATCGGAGAACTAGGTGCGGTGACTCCCAAGCTAGGCGAGTGGCTCCAGCAGATCCCGGGAACAACATCGGAGATCTCTGTCCAGAAGAGCGCAGTCCTAGGAACAGCTAAGATACTGCGCAGGACCCTCAAGCTCCCAGGCCTCTGGTAGAGGACCCGAGCTTGAAGGATTAACCGCCCACAGGGGCGAGTGGGGAATTATTTATATATATATATATATATATATATATACACTCAGAAAAATAAAGGTGCCAACTGAAACCAAAAGTGGTTCTTTAGACTGATGCCACAAAGAACCTTTCAAACAATGGTTCTTTGAAGAACCATTTCTTTCAGTCGTTCATTGAAGAACCTTTAATGGTTTTTCAAAGAACCTTTTTTAAAATGGTTCTTTAGAGAACCATTTTTAAAAGCTCCTTCAAATGGTTCTTTAAAAAAAACATTTTAAAGAACCATTTTAAATCTTTCAAAATAAAATGTATCATAAATTGAATTTAGGTAGGATAAAATAAATACGAGCACAGCATAGACATATATTAATGGTTTATTGTCATTTCATAATATACCAAAAGACAAAAAGGCATTTTAACCCTCAGCACCACATCACTACTAATACATGTTACATATTAGTCATTTAAGCAGTAATAATTAAACATTTTTACTATACTTTAAATAAATATATATATGAATACTATATCTATAGATAACACAACAATTAATACATGTATTATTTAATTAATAAAACATCAGAAAGTGATAAAGACACATTAAAAATAGCAATTGCTTCATAACAGACGAATAAATCAACACATTTTCATCAGCAGATGTTTGCATAATCTGTAAAAATATTTCAACAAGTTTTTGATTAAAATTATCAATGAACTTCAGCCTTACGTTATGTAAGGTAAGTTTCATGTTGGACTCATGGTTCTTTGTTAGTCCAGTTTAGGACAATGTCTCTGACGTATGTATCATATCAAATATATGTCATATCAAAACAAGCCCACACCTGCAGTTGTTTCAGTTTTTCACATGTGTTTCCTGTCAGCTGGTCAACCGCACTCAGGTGGACATCCATATCAGCCAACCAAACGACAAGCTCCTCCCTTTGTGCTTCAAATCCCTCCCACTCTTAGACAAGGAGCTGAGAGAGAGAAAACAAGGGTCAATTATAAAGAAGAGAGAAAAGTGAAACCATCCTCAGAAGGTCTGACTCGCATACCTGCAGTCAACCTATGATGGACTCCAGTTTGGCGTCATCACAGCGGCGGCCGCACTCCCTCACCAATGCCAGCAGCCGAGTCTGCAGGGTGCCCTGGAAGAGCAGAGTTAATGTTCGACTCTTCCTGGTCAGTCTCTCCAGCTGGGTGAGCCGAGGTTTCCCCTCTCACCGCCGCCTCTGAACACACGAACACAAATTGCATGTGAAGCAGGAGGTGCAGATTTTTTTGCTATTCTTTTCTAAATCCAGGCTTGATAACGTGAAGGTATTTGGAAAACCTTTTTGGCCAGCGGACGACTGTTGCCTCGCAGAAAGTCAAATCAAATGTATGCGATACACAATCAATTCACAAGAACACATTATAAAAAACAAGTCCAGTTCTTGCCTGATTTCACGTGAATTCTGCATCAAAACAGGGTAACAGAATTAAAATGAGTGTTTGCAGCAAATGTGAGCACAAAGCCTCACTTTGTACAAGCCTGCTATTAAAGTTCTCCTCTATGCAGACAACGTTCCTGTTTTCAAGGCACAACTTGGATCTGCTGTACAAATCTTATGGATACACGCTAAATGAAACAGAAGTTTGCACAACTCCAGATTCTGATCCCTCCACCTAATATGGTCCCAAAAGGCTAACAAATACCCACATAGCAATAGCAATAAAGCAAATGTTGAGGCTTCAAAATACAGAGTCCATAAACCAATGGCTGACATGGGTTTTATCATAAGGGTGATAAATATACAACATATGTTTTTAAGACTAAAAGTATAATACAGATTTTAGTCTGAGAGATTTGATGTTCATTTACCTGCAGATGCACTATACGTGCCTGCTCCGTGGTTTTCCACAACGTTTTGCACATCACTATTTAATACAGGAAGTAGGTGAACTAAAACAAGTCATCTTTCTTTGTGAGAGGACAATATTAATGAAACAAACCTCAATGACATCATAGAGATCCCTAAAGATGCTCCTGCTGCTTTTCTTCCTCCTCATCCTAAGCTTCCTTCTCCTTGTCCTCGACTTCCATCCAATTGTAATTCAATCTAATTGTTTTTCTCCCTCTCGTCTTCCTCATGTTGTTGGAGCTGTGAACAGAATTAATGTGAATCTGAATTGATTTTTGCAAACAAGAAAAATCTACAGCTTTTCGGTCAGAGGTGGTCTTGTGATTTAAGCCGGGTAGAGTAGACTTATGTGTTGATACTGCCTGCTTCAGCTCTACGACTGGCTGCTGAGTGATATTTACACCCTGGCTGGATTACAATCTTTAACCACGTGCTGAACTTTGGCCCAGCGTTGATTTGTCTTGTTAGTATAATGACCTCTTCTTGGCTTAATGTATGATGGTGGATAAATGAAATGTACAAAGAAAATTTAACTACAGGGTGTGCCATTTATATGGATACACCGTACTAAAATGGGAATGGTTGGTGATATTAAAGTCCTGTTTGTGGCACATTAGTATGTGTGAGGGGGCAAACTCCTCAAGATGGGTGGTGACCATGGTAACACTCAGTAGTCGCCTCATTGTTCTGACACACACAACAAAACTATTGACTACACTACACACTAACTACACAAGATTTGCACTAAACGTCGCCGTCACTCCTAAAACTTCCCCCTTCCTAAACAACTAAATGCCGCCATATCATTATTTGATTGGTCGACATGGTACATTTTTCGACCAATAGGAAAGGGGTTTTTTGGTTTTGGTTTTGCTCACAGGCGGAGAGTGCTTTCGAGTGGTTTCCTTATAAAACGCCGTTTCTTCCCGCAGTAAATATAAACAACGCTAGTATTCAGGAAGAAAACCAAACATTGCAGATATTTTTATCATAACTCTGGTTTTCGTGGCCTATCAACACAATTTAAAAACTGGTATAAAGTCCACACTTTTTCCATCAATTGTTCCGTCTGTCCTGCTCACATCTCCAGTGGTTGTACACGTTGTCATTAACGTGGCTTCACTTCACATCAGCCACGCCGCTTTGCTAGCTAAAACACCGGTGCACATAAGGACGCTGTCATAGCCTGTCGACGACGTTCATTAGCAGCGTATATACGAATGTGAATCGCATTATTGGCTGGACTATGGGATAAGGCGGCATCGTTCTAATCCCATACGGGAGCAGCCAGTCACTTACTGACTAACACTGCAAAACAGAATTGTTAAAGTTTTGATTTTAATTTCAATTCAGGTTAGATTTTCTTTTTGTGCGCAGAGACCGTGCCAGCAGTGCGCGATTCCGAGAGAATGAGTCTGCATCAATGTTCACCTTCCCCGGCCTGTATTTGACATCAAACCTGAAATCTGCCAGCTCACCTACCCAGCGGTGGCCTACTGCATTCAGCTTTGCAGTACTCATCACATATGAATGAATGAATGAATGAATGAATGCTTTATTGGCCATATGCAGGTTGCCCCGCAGAGGAATAGAACCCCCCCTGACCTACACACACAACATAGACATCACATGGGAATACAGGTCAGAGATCGGCAGCGTTACAGAAAAACACAGAAAAGTACACAACAATGGGAAAGTACAAGAGGAAAAAAAGAGACCTCTACTCATGCTGGGCACCTGTGGGAGGACAGCATGAGAACAGGAAACAAAAAAACTCCTCTGCACAGAAAGCACATAAATGTCCACAGTACAACATTTGAGCACGTGACAAGCCACAGGGTTGGGTAAGGGGTGAGGAGTAATGAGGAGGAAACACAACAGTCATCCTGCACAGCGCTACCATTCCAGCGCGGCACACAGACCCGCCGTCTACCCCCGCAGGAAACAAGCATCGAAGGTGTTTGGAAAGGGAGGGGGATCAGTGTTTGCTTATCAGTGTAAGTGTATGTGTATGCGTGTCCATAGTTCAGCTGAGACAGTGTCCTTCGCCCTGCCAGGCTAAGTAAACAGTCTTCCAGCCAACCCAGGTGGCCTTGCATGGAATGGGAAGGAACAGACTCAACACAGTCGTTATCAGGGAGTTTTTGTTCAGCTCCA
Source organism: Pelmatolapia mariae (assembly GCF_036321145.2). NCBI lineage: Eukaryota > Metazoa > Chordata > Actinopteri > Cichliformes > Cichlidae > Pelmatolapia > Pelmatolapia mariae. Next base: position 27,103,612 of record NC_086238.1, on the reverse strand, counting down.
GCCTTGAGCCCACAGCTGGCGGCGGAGAGGTAGCCGTATTATGGTGGTGATTTTCTTTGTGATTTTCTTTTACAACAACTCATGAGAATTTCGAGCTGTTTTAACACTCCGACACTGGTCTCTCGATCTCCCTTTGGATAGCTGCCAGTCTCTCCATGATGTTGTTTACCTTTAACTCCGTGGTCTTGTCAGTCTTTTGCTCACAGAGCAGATTCTGAGACCTCACGACCGCAGCCAACTGATCCGTGATGTTTTCCAGCTTCCGCCCATAGGTGTTGAACAGAGCGGATTCTTCCCTGATGTGTCCCATCATCCGCTCAGAGATCTTATTCTGAGTATTCACTGCATCCGCAAGTGCTTCCAAGCTCTTTACCATGCTGCCATCCGTGAGCCCTTTCTGAGAAACCGCACCTTGTCCCATCGATTCAATCCCAGCGGGCAGCCTTGTGGGGGTTTGAACAGCCGGTTCCGCTTTCTTAATTCTCCGATAAGCCAGGGCCAAGCCAGCTCCGATCAGCAAGAACCCTGTTATCATGGTTCCGAATAGGTAGATATCTTCAGCGTCCTCGATCGACAGTCCCGCCAGGCACACGATCCTCCACTTCTGCCACCCATCCATCGTGTATCCAGCAGGGAAAGTCCCTCCAGGGCACTCAGGCTCTCCCGAGCCCAGACTTCTCGTTGAGAAAAGGGTGTCAATAGCATTCAGAGACCAGTTGATCAAATCCATACTTCTCTTTTGGTTTTAGACACAGACTGTGAGAGATTGTTCCAGGGAAGTGAAAAGAAACACATGAGACGAGACAAGGACATAAGAAGCAGGGAAGATAAGGGAGAGGAGAGGAGAAAAGTGCGACCGCCTTCGCTGAGAGCCAAAGAGAGCAATGTGAGGGGATTATTGTCTGTATAGACCAGGGGTCGCATGTGGCTCTTTCATCCTTATACTGCGGCTCCGCGTGGCTTGGGACAATACACTTCCATTTAATACTTATCATTAAATTGATAAGTATTTAATGATAAGTATTAAGTTATATAATAAATATAATAAAATTATATTTTATTATTTTTGTTGCTCAAAATAAGCATCGCATAACGTGGAAGCCGGTGTACCCGCCAAAACGCCATGCATTTATCGAGACTTTCAACCTCGGGTAGGCCAAGTATGGAGAAATGTAAGAAAAGAAAAATATCAGAAGAAAATAGAACATTTAATGATGCCTGGGCAGATTCATTTGCATTTACTTCTGACGAGAGTGGCCTACCAGTATGCCTAATTTGTGGAGAGAGACTGGCTAACAATAAAAGGTCAAATGTCGAAATAAAAACACAGCCTTTGCTGAAAAATATCCAGAGGGAGAAGAGAGGAAAAAAGCCTTTTTGGAAGTGATTTGGAAGGCTGATCTGTGGAAACATCAATTCAAGAAGTGGATGAAGTCTGCATATGCAAGTTTTGTGGCCGCTCAGGAAATAGTCAGGCGTGGGAAGCCGTTGACGGACAGAGTATATATGAAGGAATCATTCATTAAGATTTCAGAACACCTATTCGCTGACTTTAAAAACCAGAGTGCACAATCTCCGTGCAGAAAATCAGAGCGATGCCTCTCTCTGCGAAGACTATCAAAGACAGAACCATCAAAATGGCAGAAAATATCACAAGACAGCAAATTAAAGACGTCAGTTCAGCTGCAGCGTACTCAATTGCCTGTGATGAGTCCAAAGACAAAAGTGACAGTGAACAAATAGCGCTGTTTTAGCGATATGTGAACTCTGCTGACCACAGCAAGAAATGATTGAGCTGATAGCACTAAAATGCCAGACACGGGGGAGGACATCTGTGAGGCTGTGATGATTGTTTAAGAGTCAAAGAAATAAAAACAAGCCACCTAGTGTCAGTAGCTACTGATGGGGCACCAAGTATGACTGGAGGGCACAGGGGCTTTGTGGCCTGGCTGCAGAAGTCACTGGATAGAAAGCTGCTGACGTTTCACTGCATCCTGCACCAAGAGGCATTGTGTGCGCAAACCTTTCCTCCAGAATGCACAGAGGTCATAAATGTTGTCATTCAGATCATCAATAAAATAATGGCAAAAGGTTTAAATCCCAGTCAGTTCTGTTCAATACTGGATGAGGTGGAGAGCATTTACCCTGATCTCCTGCTGTATAACAGAGTGTCCAGAGGAGAGGTGCTGAAACGCTTTGCTGCATGTCTGGGAGAGGTGAAAACTTTCATGAGCAGCAAAGGGCTCACCTTTTCTGAGCTGGAACAGCCAGAGTGGCTGAAAAAGCTGCACTTCGTGGACATTACAGCGAACCTGAAGAAGCTGAATACAACTCTGCAGGGGAGAGGAGGCACAGCGTTACACATGCTGGAGGAGGTGTTAGCGTTTGAGTGCAAACTGACAGTTTTAGCCAGAGATTCACAGAGAGGCACACTGTTTCACTTCCCCTCTTTAAGGGAGTTCAAACAAGCTCACAAGGTGATAAATTCAGAGCATTTGCAGTCTGCAAACACCATAATTATTTGGGAAATAATTCCACGAGTTCAGAGAGGAAAAACCCACATTATCCTTCCCCGTCACAGCCCTGACCATCGATCCATCCCTGTTAAATGTGACTGGATTTTCAGGTATAAGTCAACCTGATCTGGAGCTGGAGCTGGCTGACATAGCTGACAAAGATATGAGGGTGTCCAAATTCATACGCTTGACAGAGGATCTTGAAGATGTTGCCCATCAGAAGGCCACTCTTGTTCAGAATCACAAATGGAGTGATACTGAGAACCTTGTTTGAAACATTGAATGCCATCCCCGACACATAAACATGAAGAAATATGCATTTGGAGTCCTGTCGATCTTCAGATCCACATACGTATGTGAGCAGCTATTCTCCACCATGAACTGTGTTACAAACAAACACAACTCACGCCTCACAGACGACAGCTTACAGTCCTGCGTAGATGAAAGTGACTTCATGACGCCCTGATTTGCAGACGCTGTGCGCAGAGGTTCAGGAGCAGAAGTCCCATATTAAACTTACCACGGCAGACCCGACGATGTTTGCATGAACATGCTCTTCAGCATCTCTTTATTGACCACTTTAGTTCACTGAAACTTCAATGCCAGTTTAGTTTAAGACATTAAACTGGTCGCGCTTTGAATCCAATTGATAATAACAGAGCTATGCTGGACATAAGCAACTGTGTTAGTGTGACGCCCTGCATATTTGAAGGATTACGATAAACTTCAGTTCTTACTGAATCTATAACATTGCCTTGATCTGCCTACATCATTTTAAAATGCATTTTTTAAAAATAGTTTGTGTTGTTAAATGAGTTTTGTGTCACTGTGCACAGTGAAAAACTCACCTGATGTAGTGGTAAGGCCATGTTCACCACTAGATGGTGACAACCTGGCACAGGTATTTTCTATACGCAGTAAATTTCACACTAAAAAGCCTTGGTGGGAATTTTTGTTTGCATAGAAAGTAAAGGAAAAAATGTCTTGAGGTCTTTTTCCAGTGTTTTCAAAATTGTGTTTTTCAGATACACATCAAAGCTTCACACAGACAAACACACACACAAAACAACAAAATATGTCAAATTACATAAGATAAGATAAGATAACCTTCATTAGTCCCACGCGCGGGAAATTTGTTTTGTTACAGCGGTGGACACTGCAAAGTTACATGGAGAATTAGAAAAAAGAAAAACACTGGAATGGAGTGTGATATCAATAGAAACTGTACACAATAGAATAGAATAAAATAAAATAAAATAAATATATATACAATCAAAAACAATAGAATACAAATGCTATATACAATTGAGTATAATACAACGATGCCGGAAAAGAGTATTGCACTTACTGTTATTGCTATTGCACATGTGTGGATGGGTGTGTTTGATCAGTTGAAGTCTTTGTTGTGGAGTCTGACAGCAGTAGGGAGGAAAGACCTGCGAAATCTCTCCATCCCACATCGTGGGTGCCGCAGCCTGCCACTGAAGGAGCTGCTCAGTGTTGTCAGAGACTCCTGCACGGGGTGGGAGATGTTGTCCAACAGGGATGACAGCTTAGCCACCATTCTCCTGTCACTCACCACCTCCACTGGGTCCAGAGGGCGTCCTAGAACACAGCTGGCCCTTCTGATCAGCCTGTTCAGTCTCTTCCTGTCCCCAGCAGAGATGCTGCTGCCCCAGCAGACCACACCCTAAAAGATGGCTGAGGCCGCCACAGAGTCATAGAAGGTCATGCACGTCTCATTCATTTTTTGAGAATCTCCCCACTTTTAGTTTTCATGGAAAATAACTTGTGTTATTCATGGCATGACATCATTTCCAATAACTTTGTCAGGTCAGTAAATAGCTGCCACATAAGTACAAATCTAAATCATACATGTGTATTATAGAAAAAAAAAGCAAAAACCGTTGTGCTGTTTGTTCATAATAAATGGGTAGGGGTGCATAGTCAGTAAAAGTCACCAAGGCTCTGCAGAGCTCCAAACCTCCTCTGCCACAAACAGAAACATCAAAAATGTGCGCTGGGAGCTTCATGGCATGGTTTTCTACAGCCAAGCAAATCTATATGTATGTGGCCAAGAACCTTAGTCCATGTAGGGTATCTTAGCACAGTTTACTTGTGTCAGTTAGGTCAGCTAGTGGGAGGGCAGAGAGGGCAGCCTTTACATTATTTTATTGTAGAGTGACAGGAACTGCCTATGAGCTTCTAATCAGGCAGAAGTATTGACAGAAAATATATCAAAGGAAATACATTGATGAAAATCAAAGAAGAGAAATATTTATGTGATGTTCCATTTTCCTGAGAACTGATTGGCTGTGATGACTCCTTCAAGTACTACATGCTACTTTGTCCTGCTAGTTAAGCCTGCTGTCTGTTCTCAGGCCTCCTCCTGTTTCACTGACATATATCCATCACCAGAGGGCTCCACTGACCTGCCTGCTGACATCAGAGCACACCCCTGTGTCATGTGACCTGGCTGGAGTTGCAAAGCTGGACTCAGACCTCAGGAAGAGAGATTTTTATCAGTCAGCTGGCAGATGACACAGTGCTCTTCCTTAAAGATGTTTCTCAGGTTTCAGTTGCAATCAGCACCCTTGAGTCTTTCTCCAGAGCATCGGGCCTCTTCCTAAACCGCAATAAGTGTGAACTGCTACCAGTGAACAAGTGTACCGTGTCCTATGTTTCCGGTATCCCAGTGAAAAGTTGTGTAATATATTTGGGAATCGTTATTACCAAGGATATGAATTCTAGGAACGCTCTAAACATTAACGCTATCATCAACAAAACTCAAAATGTCCTCAACTTTTAAAAAACATGAATCCAAACCCGACAATTAAAATATCTGACATTTATTTTTACACTACATGTTGTTTAGATGAGTTTTTCATATGTGTTTGGTAATATTTGACCTTTCTTCATTATGAAACAATAATCAGAGAAAGGTCTACACAGATTAGTCTTAATATGAAACATTAGAAAGCACAGCAGTGTTATTGCAGCCCCGCCCTCACATTGTGAGCAATGCTGTGACGTTTCTCAGTTACAATAATGTGACATAACTTCTGCCAAGCAGCTTCTGTGTTTGGTAGCGTTGGTGTCACTGTGTCTGTAAACATGATAACTGGAAACAGGCATGTAGAGCGGCCCAGTGTTAACAATCCAGTCAAAGTTTGCCTGACATCCACTGAGGTCATCAAAGTCCGTCCACCGTCTTTCACTTATCAGGGTCGTGGGGGGCTGGAGCCTATCACAGCTGTCATAGGGCAAGAGGCGGGGTCCACCCTGGACAGGTCGCCAGCCCGTGGCAGGGCTAACACACAGACAACCATTCACACTGATCCCCACTAACTGCATGTCTTTAGACTGTGGGAGGAAGCCGGAGAGAACATGCAAACTGCACGCAAAGACCCCGGCCTGATGAGGTTAGGGTCCTGAGTTTGATACCCTAACCCGGAACTGAACTCAGGACAGAGGAAGGGATGGGTGATGTTCATGTGTGCCCAGGTGTATGATGTGGCTCTTTGCGGTGACACAGTAAAAAATGTGGCTCTTTGTCTCTGACTGGTTGACTGCCCCAGCCCTGGCCCTTCATGTATTTCAGTAATGTCTTTTTCTCCCGTCTCCTCCTCTTGTTTACATGTTTTCCCCTTGTGACCCATTCCTTCTGTCACGTGTGTTTTCCCCCCAGCCATCATGTTCTGTTTGTGCTTAGTTATGTCCATGTAAATGAAACTTAAAGAATCTTTGGCTCACGTCTTCATCTGGATGGTACAGCATAACCAGGTTAAGTCATCTCTAAAAAAAAAAAGATATTTTTGAGGGTTTTTCAGTGTTTTTAATTGTTTGTTTTAATTTTGTTTATTTTTCATTGTTCAATGTGGCCTGGTAAGAATTTTGTCAATATATATTTCATAAGGTCATCGTTAAATATTTACAAGAAATCAGGCATTATACAGTGTGTAAACTTCAGTGCAGTGTGATTTGGATGCTCAGCAGAAAATGTAGCCAGACATCAGCTGGGTTTAGATACATTTCAGATAAGATAACCCTTGTTAGTCCCAGAGTTGGGAAATTCAAATTGTTACTGCAACAGAGGACACAAGGCAGGAACAAATGAACACATGCAGCATACCTAACAGCAATAATGCTGTGCAAAAATAGAAGAAATATAGACCAAGAAATAGATATGTACTTATATATGTAAGTTTATATATCTATATCTATCTATGTATATATAGATCTATATACATACATATATATGATGCAATAATACAGATTACTAGTAGGAGAAGAATGAAACATTTCATAGTGCAGTGTTTGGGTGTTAATAGGTATTAACAGGTATTGCACACTGATATATGTAAAGACCTCACTGTGTGCATATGTGGTGTACATTCACTGCTGTTGTGCAGTGTACAGGCTGACAGCAGCTGGAGGGAAAAGCCTCCAAAATCTCCCCTTTGCACACTGTGGGTGCAGCAGCCTATCACTGGAGGGAAAACAGGTTAGTGTTGTCAGGGTGGCCTGTATGGGGTGGGAGCTGTTATCTGACAGAGATAACTACCTCCACTGGGTCAAGAGGGCATCCAAGAACAGAGCTAGTTTTCTTGATCAACCTGTTCAGTTTCTTCCTATCCCCAGCAGACCACACCATAAAACATGGACAATACCACCACAGAGTCCTAGAAGGTCTTCAGGAGCTCTCCCTGCTCCCTTCCAAAAGACTTCTCTGTTGCAAATACAACCGTCTCTATCCTTTTGTGTAGATGGACTCTCTGTTGTTACTCCAGATCAGTTTATTGGTTAGATCACTTATATGAGTCAGCTATCTTAATGCCCATTCTCTGGATGTTCACTGGTGTAGGTGGAGTCCACTACCTGCTCGCTGGTTTTCGGAGTGTTGATCTGGAAGTGGTTCTGCTGGCACCAGTTGACAAAGTCCTCAGTCAGTTCTCTGTATTCCCTGTTGTCCTGTTGTCAGTAAAGTACACCGTGAGGAGATGCTCTCATTGCCCAGTCATTATTTTAAAATAGAGATAGCCTACATAGTTCATACATATGCGAGACTATTATGAGCCAATTAGGAGAAAGCATTAAATGAGCTGTGGGCCACTGCTGGCACTGTCATCACATTGGAGGGTCACTTTAGTGTTTAAGTAGTATAAAAACAAACGAGAAAAACCCACAAATATTTCAGAAAATGTACGGTTTTGTTTGTTTGCCACTGAATAGTGTTGGAATAAAGTGTGAAAATTATGAAGGATTAAAATATTCCAAGAGCTCAAATTACTTCACCAAAACATGTTTCAATCATATTTTATCAACACAAATTGCACAGGTTTATTGAATATGAAGAACTTGTGTTAATTCAACTCAGTTGTTTAAGCTCCTGCCAAAGTAAAACATCTGTGTGCATTTAGTGTAATAAACTATTAAACCAGAATTACATATTAGGATTTAGCCAAGTGTTAGGATGTAATACAGAGTAGTATTTCTAGTAGGCTTGTTTTGATATGCCTGTTTTCATTTTATTTTCTAAATTTTAAAGAAGGCTTTAGAAAGGTCAAAATAAATCTTCTGTGAGGGCGTATCAGCTATTCTAACAGAATTCATTTTACCAATGCAAGGGTGCATTAGTACCTTGTAATACAACATATCTATTTCATAAAGGGCGAACACAAATTTCCAAAGAGACTTCCTGACAGCTGCCATTTTAAGTATAACCTCTGGTACGGGCACATTCAGTTTGCAGCAGCTATGCAACAGTGGCCTCTAGAGGTGTTTACACACTATGACCAAATCAGACAATGCAACACAACACGCAGGTCGCCTCAATGAATTGATTCAGCTTGTAGCAGTGACTTGTTAACTTCTCATTTGTCAAGCATATCTCCCGTGAATGATATGAAATCATTTAGAGACATAACATTGACATCACAAAGCAGAAGCTGCAATCAGTTTTTAGGAAAGTGAGTTTAATAGGAGTAGGTAAAATAATGCAGTAATTTCTTAGTTTTATAATCCCTTTATAAATCATGTTGGCTACAGCCTATTTAGCAGTGCAAAAGGAGCATCGGACAAACAAACAAACAAATAAATAAACAGTCAACAACAACAAAAAAGTTAGTACCCAGGGATAAAAATGTTGTGTATGAAAGGGAAACCTAATGGACAGATGTGATGCCTGAACAGTGGTGGCTTTAAGTGATGTATCAACTCAAACATGCATCCATGGTCTGTGTTACATAAGTACGATGATCGGTGGTGACGGTTGGCGCCGCTTTGGAAGCAGAAACTGTTGGTTTGAAAGCCTTCAGTGTCTCCTTGTGGCGGGACTCTTATACTGCACTGTAAGATGTCGAGCAGTGTCAGCCGTATGCTAGAAAGTGATACATTAAAATTCCTGGGGTCACCATGAAGAGCTTACTTCCTTTCTTGCTCAGTGTGTAAAATGTGGTACTTAATGGATTGAAAAGAAAAATGATGGCACCCTTGTAGTTCACACAAGTGGTGATGATTCAGGGTTTTAATTTGTAAGGTTTGAATTTTGAGCCATCATAAATTTTAAAAGAGGAAAGTATACTATTTAACATATGTTAAGTCAAAGCTAATATAGCTGCTCATATATAGCTACTTATAATTTGAAGAGCTGCCTACACCAATGAGTAGACTTCCCAGAATGGAAACAGCACTCTTTGTGTGGTTTGAGAAAACAGTCAAGTTGTTAAGAACTATGACTGAGAAGGATGTGCCTGTGTACAGCAGCAGACTGCCTTCCTAGAATTTGGATATCCCCCGTGCGCTCGTCTCTGCATTATGTGCATTACCTCTCTTGGAAAATTAAAACCACAGCAGCTTTTTATAGTTTTTTTCATTCACTATCAGCTTACACCAAAAGTCTACTCTGAAGAAGATTATTCAAAACATGCAACACAGAATAAAACAAGTTTAATTTAAAATTAAAGAGGACGTATGCCTTTTACATGTTGGCAAAATATTTAGGATGAGATGGAGATATAACACTCATGCACCCTGAAAATTATGAAGGTCTAAATATGTATCAAAGGGGCTCACTGAACATTAGTGGCTTTCTATGGGGCAAACGTACTTAAACCAGCCACTGTGACCATTGCGGCAGAGCAGAATGAATGATACTGATGGGGACTAAGAGGGTTTGTAGTTAAATTCCTGCTCTTACAGGATCAGTGAGTGTCTGTTTAAAGATTATTAACATACTTTTACATCACTATGGAACACCAGCATTTCTGCAGAGGACAGAACTCCCTGCTTTAATCTACCAAGATGCTCTGTGTTATGTTGTCATGGCAATATGAAGTCAAATAAATACAAATATACAAAAATGCACATTTAAAGGAGGACAAGAAGACAGGCAATTGGAAGAGCTTTTGAAGCAGGAAAACTTTTCTGGATTTCTCTTAATTTAACTGGAAATTTTGCGAATACAAGTCAAGAAGGAAACAAGGAGGCAGCTGGTTGGATTATATCTGAGGACAGGATGCATGAAGGAGAAGCATGAGGAGAGAGAAAACAGCAGAGCGATGGTGCAGAGCCAATCATGGATCAAGTCGAAGAAGCAAGCATCAAAACTGTGAGTAAACATAACACACAAAGAGTTAAAAATTACTGTGCTGATTAAGGAAACATTAAATTTGGTTAGTTTGGGGTCTGCAGCTTCAGGTTTGTGGATTCAGTTGGTCTAAAAATTAAGGAAAGACAAAAAATGTTTCTTTTGAAAGGTTGTTGGAGGATTCTTACTGTAAGAAATATCTGGGTGTGCATCTGCTTTTATTTAAAAAGGTTGAATTTTATTTCGTCACATTGGAAAGGGAAAATTGGAGGATCGGGACAATAATGTGGCCAGATTTACTGTTTCCTTAATCAGAACAATAATTTTGATCTGAACTAGAAATTGTAAAATGGGTTATTTTCTTTCTTCTCTACTGATCACTGTGTTAAATGTTGAGTTACTTGTCAGTCTACATTAATGTTAATGGTACTTTTAAAAAATGCAGTTTATTCGTAATTTTGTAGAAAAAGGCTCTGCACCTGTCAAAAAAAACAAGTATCCACACCCCCAAAATCACTGTGGATCAGAGTAGCTAAGCCCTGGTTAACTGCAATTATATTACAGGAGATGAAAAATATTGGAATGATTGAAAGAAACAAAGATTGCTTTAGGGTTTGAAGATTTGACTTTCTTATTGAAAGAGACGAAAACTAATCTATGTGTGACACTGAGAAAAAAACTGAACGCTTAAAAGATCTGGAGGTCTGACTGTTGTTATACAAATGTGCAAACTTGTTTTAATGACATTAGAAAGAAAAATGGGATGTTTAAAAAGGTAATATATAAAATAGTTTCTATATTACTTGAAAAAATGATGTTGGTTAGCGCTGCTGTATTTGGAAAAATGCTGGCTCACCCCTGGTCTATACAGACAATAATCCCCTCACATATGTGATGAGTACTGCAAAGCTGAATGCAGTAGGCCACCGCTGGGTAGGTGAGCTGGCAGATTTCAGGTTTGATGTCAAATACAGGCCGGGGAAGGTGAACATCGATGCAGACTCATTCTCTCGGTTTCCACTTGACATTGACACCTACCTCACAAAGTGTACTGAAGAGCTGACGAGAGAGGCCATTCAGGCTACATGGGAGGGTTGTGAGTCTGCAAAGAGACAAGATGCTGCATATGTCGCTGCCCTGTGCCTAACATGCCCAGCCAGAGACACCTGTGAACATGTCACCATTGCAGCCTGTCACAGTGACCTGGTAAAATCCCAAAGGAAGGATCCCTCTATCAGTTAACTTATCAAACTGAAAGAAACAAAATCAGTAATAACTAATGATGGCAGAAGGAGAGCCAGTGGCCCTGTGAGAGAGCTTATGCACGAGTGGGGAAAGCTTCATATGGAAAATCAGCTGCAACATCGTACAGCGGCTCAGCGAAGGCAGCTTGTGCTGCCAGCACAATATCATCTCCTAGTGCTTAAACATCTCCATGATGACTTGGGTCACGCAGGGCAGAGAGGGTCATTCACTTGGCACGGGACCGTTTCTACTGGCCTTTTATGAAGAAGGACATTGAGGCGTATGTGACCAGAAAACACCCCTGCATTAAGCAAAAGAAACCAGTCAAACACATCAGTAACCCTACGAAACCAGTGACTGTGAAAACTCTGAAACAGCCAGAGTACAGTACTGGCTTAGAGTATCACCACAAGCTCAGCATCAAACACACACACACACACACACACACACACACACATATGAAGAGAGAGAGAGTATGCATAGTATGTAAACGGCTACTAAACAGACATCATAATTCGTCATACAATGAGAACAGGACAAATCAGCAATTGACACTGACTAATTAACATTATATTATTGTATATATTGTTTGGAGTTTAGTCTGCTACTGTTACTATTTTACCATTTCTTCTTGGAGGAACTGTAACCCACATAATTTCCTTAGGGATTAAGAAAGTATTCTGATTCTTAATGTTTTAGGATACATGACCTGCCATTATCCAATGACACATCTGCTTACCTGTATCTTTTGCTCGTTTCTCCTTGTAGGAGCCATAATTAAATGTATTGAATTTTAATGATCACTGGGTTTTCATTTGTTTGGTTGCTATGGTGATGTGTAACGGGAGTCACGTGGGTGGTAGCGGCGACATTAAGAGGGCGTTGTCAGTCTGTCTTTCACTGGTTTGATTTTGACAGAGAGGAGGGCTGGTAGTTTTTGTTGACCGCAGCACAACGAGTTTCCCCTTGTTGCATTAGAGCCTGTGATGTTTTAAGAGTTTGAATCGCGAGCCGATCACGTTTATTAAAGTACTTTTCAAGCACTTTAATAAACAAGCAAGCAATTCCACCTCTGGCATTATTGCGTAAAGTTGACAGCGCGTCAGGCAGGCTCAACGACTGTGGAAGTCGCTACACTCCTCTTCTTTTCTCTTTTTTTTTAAACTTTAAAAACGGGTTGTGTATGAGACTTTAAATCAACAAAATATAAAATATACATTTTAAATTGTTATTGATCCCTTTACCCCAAGTCCTAAAGTGTATATTTATTTGTGAAACTCTTAAATATTTATTGTTCGTTTACTTGCACTGCTGTAACTGGAGCCTCGTCGTCTCGTCTCTCTATATACTGGACTGTATGTAGCGGAGATGACAATAAAGTTTACTTTGACTTCAGCAGCGAGCAGACGCACCGAGGGCTCTCACGCTCACTTTTCGCGTATAGAATTTTGAAAAAACATCGGTGCAAATTATAAGTCTGTATCATAATGTCTGGTGTTTTCGTGTTGTTGGTTTGTTTTTATTTAGTTTTATTTTGCGAGTTGGTTATTAGATGCTGCTCCAGCCAGCCAGAGAATCCCCCGCCGCCCCGCCCTCTCCTCCCTGTGCCGCAAGCAGCAGGCGCACCTCGCAAACTGAGGGCGCCGTTACTCCCAGCTAATGGGCGATAGAAAACCGATCGGTGCCTATGCCATTCCCAATATGCGCTGGCATGATGTCGGGGCAGCATGAGTACAAGCATGTTTTGGGTTTTTTTTGCCGATGCCCGTGATGCCGCCCCCCACCACGATGCCGCCCCGGGCAACCGCCCGTGTCGCCCGTATCTAAAACCGCTACTGTTTATGTCATACAGCCTTGTCTCATGTATGAAGTATGCACTCAGCTTGAAGTCCTGGAACGAGACAGCTTGATATCGTATATGCATACAGATTGATGTCATATAGGCATACAGTATGATGTCATATAGGCATACAGTATGATGTCATATTTCACCACAAGCTCAGCATCAAACAGTGAATCTGAGAGCAACATATCAGCTGCAGAGGAATCCAGAGAGAGTCCAGAAAATAAATACACATTTTATATGTCAGAGCAACCCAGAGTTACCTCACCTGAAAGGGAAACTGAACAAGAACAAATTTCCTCTGTTCATTATCTCTCCTGTTTTACAGGATTGTAATCTGTGGTCACGCCCACTACAGCAAGGCCTGTAACATGAACAAATAAATACCACCAACAAGTGTCCCTAGGGGACTGGCGAGACTTTTAAGGCAAGTGATTACTTGCCAGGTTACCACATAGAATACCTAAGCTATTAACTAGCATCAATAAGTCAGTCACTAATATCCCTAGGCAGGTGATTAGCATCCCCTGGCCTAGTTACTGTCTAGTAACTAGTAACTATTTAACACCAATTCATATTATTTGTTAGATTCACTTTTCTTCTTACTTTAGTCAAAAGTCTGTTGACCTAAATATGTTCAAAGTTGCATCATCTTGATATTTACACCAGTGTTGTACAACTCTGAGTGCATTCTGCAACTGATGGGAGGGAAAGGACTCCTTAGCACGACCATTAGAAAAGCCCCTACAGCGCACAAGTAGTTTGGTGTTTAAGTGGCTCAGAGGATCAAGGACAGGAGCAGTGACAAAAGTTATCCTCTCATCACGGTGAATTGTGTGCGCCTTATACAACAGGACAGCAGGAGAGAGCTGGACCATTTTTGGTGCCTAGGTATTTTGTGCAGGCGAAGCAATGAAAAACTCACAACTGCATTTCTTAGTCTGACAGGACAGGATGATCACCCTGAGGCGCTTAAGAGAAGAAATCCAGACCCTTTAACGTTCAAGGAAATTGTGACACATTAGTACAAACAAATAATCGTTAATAAATCAATATCAGTGACTTAAAATCACAGGAGATGCAGGATGAGTTATCCAGATTCATTTAATAATTAACCAACAAATTTAGATTGTCCAATGAATGTTGCTACTAATTCCCTGATTGATACATTTCTTTACATTTGCCCATTTTTTTGTTGATTCAGAAATAATTCATTGATCAAATTAAACTCCAATTCCTGCAAGCTTTGGCAAAGCTGAGCATGTTCGGTCTGTTGTGTATACAGTTGTGGCTCTAAATACAAACTGAAGTGGCAAAGTGCACAAAAGCAAACTTTGTACCACTGACAAAACATTAGACCACAACTGTATTCATAACTCAGGCTGACTCAGGCTCTGTTAGAGCTTCTGCTCTGTGACCCTGTTTTGCTTGGCATCAATAAGTCATTTGAGCCAGGGATGATTCTGAAGTTCCTCTAGGGTGAGGCGGTCTTCATGGTTCTGACAGTAACAACCCAACAGAAAACACTTGCAGTCTGTTCAGAAATACAACAGAGGGGTTTGAGTTTATCACGTTGGTGTTTATATAAGTCTGCGTGTGCATTAGTGATACAGATAAAGACAGATAACACCGAAAACAGAATTTTCAAGCCTTGTAATGCGACAGGTTAAAGAATTAACATTCAGCTTACCCTCGGAAATGTCAGTGTGCATCTCAGATGTGTTGTTGTCATCAGGGATGATGTGACGTACCAGCCAATCCATCACCGCACCCAGCTGCAAAACTGTGACGCAATCTGCTGTGGTGGCATTAAAGTCCTGCCAGTTTACAGCGGCTGATTTGGTCCCTAAAATCCAGAGAGTAATTATTCATGGTAAGGAATTCATGTGGACACTAAGCGTGTGGGCAGGCAAGGACATTTAAACGGTGAGGCTGACGACCTACCATTTCTTCGTGTGACTGCTTCTGCTCTAAAAGGGACTCCAATGCCAAAATCGATGAATTTGACACATAGAAATGCTGGATGATCAGGCGATGTGTCAAACACAATATTGTCTGGCTTAATGTCTCGATGGAAGACACCCTTGGATTGCATTTCAGCGGCTGCATGTACCAGCTGTCTCATTATGACCTGACAGACAAATGAAAAATACGTTCAAATAATCAGATTTACATTATCCATTAAAGATTGCCACTAGAAGAATTGTTAAGTGCACACATAAGAAGCCATACTGGGAAATTGTCTTCTCTGCTTTTTCCAAAGAAGACAGTCCCAAAGCCTCCTTCACCCAGCTTATCCTGCTCTTCGTATTTTTCTTCAAAGTCCTCTACAGAGAGACAAAACAAACACAGGGGTTGTGATTAGTTGTATGTAGGAAAGCTGACTTTGCCTCAATGTACACATTCATACAGTCTTTGTTAGAAGCTTCCTAGTGATTAGCAGATGGATACCAGCTAAACTCTGAGAGCTTGGGAAAGAGGCTCTATCACTGCAGGTGTGGTGTGAACTTACCTATGTACTTCTTACCTTTAGTGTGACTTTTGTATGTGCTGTGTGTATCTGACTCGTAGACGGAGCAGCTGGCCTCCTCCTGTGAGCTTGATGTCTTGCTCTTTTTACTGCGTGGTTGTTTTGTTCCATCGCTGCTTGACTTTCCTTTGCTGCTCTTCTTTCTGAAAGCAGCTGCAAAAACCAAAACCAATTAGACCTCTGAACTCCACACAGGCCTACAGATGATCAATAACTGTAAAACAAAAAATCTCTGAATGTCTCACTTACACTTCTCCAAGACAAGATGGCTGAGGCCTGGGGTTGGACTTTTGCTGTCCTTGCTTCTTTTGGAAGCTTTTTCCAGTCTTTCTGTGGCACAATCTTTGCGTTTGGAGCTCTTGATTCGCCCATCTGACGTCCTGTCCTCTATCCTGAGGAACCAGGGATCAGTGTGGCGGTCTGCAGTTTGTACAAAGATCACTTGGTTACTACTGAATCAAAACACCTGAAGTAAAAGCCCCAAATTAAGATGAATTTAACAGGTAAAGGAGACTTTACTCACCTAGATATTTACGCACACCCACAGCACGTGGTGTGGTAAAGGTCGGCCAAGATTTTGACCACATGTCAGAAACTGGTTCAAACTTGTACTAAACTCACTTGAACTCTGACTTTGTCTGCACTTAGAACTATCACAAGACATTAAAACAAAACATCGGGCATTGATGACATCACAGCAATCTAACATTCTAATCTATGCAAACTGTCTCCAAGGCTACATAATATCAAATGAAATCATAGCAAAGGAGTAAAAAGCAGGATCAGTCTTAGGGTGTATGTTACATGTTTGCCAGTTTGGATGAGTGAGTGCAATACTTCATCGGCCTGTGTTGTAGCAACCTGTTGAACCTGCTGAGAAACTTTTCTTTGTCCACTCTGCCCCAAACTTCACATGCTCCATAAAGGTCGAGGCCTAGAGACCTCTGCATAGTTATTGCAATTAGCATTAGGTTATCAGTGTCATCTGATATACAGTGGCTTGCAAAAGTATTCGGCCCCCTTGAACTTTTCCACATTTTGTCACATTACAGCCACAAACATGAATCAGTTTTATTGGAATTCCACGTGAAAGACCAATACAAAGTGGTGTACACTTGAGAAGTGGAACGAAATTCATACATGATACCAAACATTTTTTACAAATAAATAACTGCAAAGTGGGGACACCTGGCTGGAGATGCTCACTCAAGGACAACACCATACCATCCAAATGGCAACCCATTTCCAGCTGAGCCATTTAATTGGATATTTCTTCAAATGCTAAGGACACTGGAGGAGAAGGCAAAGAGCAGCTGGAAAGAGCATCTGCCTCAGATAGTACATGCATACAACTGCACCAGGCATGAGGCAACAGGCTTTTCACCCCACTACCTCTTGTATGGTCGACACCCCCGTCTCCTAGTAGACTTAATTTTTGGCCTGTTAGCCAGAGATGGGACTGAAAGACCTCAGAGCTATGCCAGATTTGCGTCTCTACTGTGATGTCAAATATCAATACCAGAATGTGTGTCGATGTATGTGCATTCATTTGTGCATGCGTGGAGATCTGAGGTTGGCTGGTAGGGTGGACCTCTGTGCATAATCACAAGTGTGTGCAAACATTTCCATGATTGGATTTCTTGGAATTTGGTTTCTTTGGGGGATTTTTTCAAGTTTTTGTAATGTGACAGGTTAAAGAATTAACATTCAGCTTACCCTCTGAAATGTCAGTGTGCATCTCAGATGTGTTGTTGTCATCAGGGATGATGTGACGTACCAGCCAATCCATCACCGCACCCAGCTGCAAAACTGTGACGCAATCTGCTGTGGTGGCATTAAAGTCCTGCCAGTTTACAGCGGCTGATTTGGTCCCTAAAATCCAGAGAGTAATTATTCATGGTAAGGAATTCATGTGGACACTAAGCGTGTGGGCAGGCAAGGACATTTAAACAGTGAGGCTGACGACCTACCATTTCTTCGTGTGACTGCTTCTGCTCTAAAAGGGACTCCAATGCCAAAATCGATGAATTTGACACATAGAAATGCTGGATGATCAGGCGATGTGTCAAACACAATATTGTCTGGCTTAATGTCTCGATGGAAGACACCCTTGGATTGCATTTCAGCGGCTGCATGTACCAGCTGTCTCATTATGACCTGACAGACAAATGAAAAATACGTTCAAATAATCAGATTTACATTATCCATTAAAGATTGCCACTAGAAGAATTGTAAAGTGCACACATAAGAAGCCATACTGGGAAATTGTCTTCTCTGCATTTTCCAAAGAAGACAGTCCCAAAGCCTCCTTCACCCAGCTTATCCTGCTCTTCGTATTTTTCTTCAAAGTCCTCTACAGAGAGACAAAACAAACACAGGGGTTGTGATTAGTTGTGTGTAGGAAAGCTGACTTTGCCTCAATGTACACATTCATACAGTCTTTGTTAGAAGCTTCCTAGTGATTAGCAGATGGATACCAGCTAAACTCTGAGAGCTTGGGAAAGAGGCTCTATCACTGCAGGTGTGGTGTGAACTTACCTATGTACTTCTTACCTTTAGTGTGACTTTTGTATGTGCTGTGTGTATCTGACTCGTAGACGGAGCAGCTGGCCTCCTCCTGTGAGCTTGATGTCTTGCTCTTTTTACTGCGTGGTTGTTTTGTTCCATCGCTGCTTGACTTTCCTTTGCTGCTCTTCTTTCTGAAAGCAGCTGCAAAAACCAAAACCAATTAGACCTCTGAACTCCACACAGGCCTACAGATGATCAATAACTGTAAAACAAAAAATCTCTGAATGTCTCACTTACACTTCTCCAAGACAAGATGGCTGAGGCCTGGGGTTGGACTTTTGCTGTCCTTGCTTCTTTTGGAAGCTTTTTCCAGTCTTTCTGTGGCACAATCTTTGCGTTTGGAGCTCTTGATTCGCCCATCTGACGTCCTGTCCTCTATCCTGAGGAACCAGGGATCAGTGTGGCGGTCTGCAGTTTGTACAAAGATCACTTGGTTACTACTGAATCAAAACACCTGAAGTAAAAGCCCCAAATTAAGATGAATTTAACAGGTAAAGGAGACTTTACTCACCTAGATATTTACGCACACCCACAGCACGTGGTGTGGTAAAGGTCGGCCAAGATTTTGACCACATGTCAGAAACTGGTTCAAAATTGTACTAAACTCACTTGAACTCTGACTTTGTCTGCACTTAGAACTATCACAAGACATTAAAACAAAACATCGGGCATTGATGACATCACAGCAATCTAACATTCTAATCTATGCAAACTGTCTCCAAGGCTACATAATATCAAATGAAATCATAGCAAAGGAGTAAAAAGCAGGATCAGTCTTAGGGTGTATGTTACATGTTTGCCAGTTTGGATGAGTGAGTGCAATACTTCATCGGCCTGTGTTGTAGCAAGCTGTTGAACCTGCTGAGAAACTTTTCTTTGTCCACTCTGCCCCAAACTTCACATGCTCCATAAAGGTCGAGGCCTAGAGACCTCTGCATAGTTATTGCAATTAGCATTAGGTTATCAGTGTCATCTGATATACAGTGGCTTGCAAAAGTATTCGGCCCCCTTGAACTTTTCCACATTTTGTCACATTACAGCCACAAACATGAATCAATTTTATTGGAATTCCACGTGAAAGACCAATACAAAGTGGTGTACACTTGAGAAGTGGAACGAAATTCATACATGATACCAAACATTTTTTACAAATAAATAACTGCAAAGTGGGGACACCTGGCTGGAGATGCTCACTCAAGGACAACACCATACCATCCAAATGGCAACCCATTTCCAGCTGAGCCATTTAATTGGATATTTCTTCAAATGCTAAGGACACTGGAGGAGAAGGCAAAGAGCAGCTGGAAAGAGCATCTGCCTCAGATAGTACATGCATACAACTGCACCAGGCATGAGGCAACAGGCTTTTCACCCCACTACCTCTTGTATGGTCGACACCCCCGTCTCCTAGTAGACTTAATTTTTGGCCTGTTAGCCAGAGATGGGACTGAAAGACCTCAGAGCTATGCCAGATTTGCGTCTCTACTGTGATGTCAAATATCAATACCAGAATGTGTGTCGATGTATGTGCATTCATTTGTGCATGCGTGGAGATCTGAGGTTGGCTGGTAGGGTGGACCTCTGTGCATAATCACAAGTGTGTGCAAACATTTCCATGATTGGATTTCTTGGAATTTGGTTTCTTTGGGGGATTTTTTTCAAGTTTTTGTAATGTGACAGGTTAAAGAATTAACATTCAGCTTACCCTCTGAAAAATCAGTGTGCATCTCAGATGTGTTGTTGTCATTAGGGATGATGTGACGTACCAGCCAATCCATCACCGCACCCAGCTGCAAAACTGTGACGCAATCTGCTGTGGTGGCATTAAAGTCCTGCCAGTTTACAGCGGCTGATTTGGTCCCTAAAATCCAGAGAGTAATTATTCATGGTAAGGAATTCATGTGGACACTAAGCGTGTGGGCAGGCAAGGACATTTAAACAGTGAGGCTGACGACCTACCATTTCTTCGTGTGACTGCTTCTGCTCTAAAAGGGACTCCAATGCCAAAATCGATGAATTTGACACATAGAAATGCTGGATGATCAGGCGATGTGTCAAACACAATATTGTCTGGCTTAATGTCTCGATGGAAGACACCCTTGGATTGCATTTCAGCGGCTGCATGTACCAGCTGTCTCATTATGACCTGACAGACAAATGAAAAATACGTTCAAATAATCAGATTTACATTATCCATTAAAGATTGCCACTAGAAGAATTGTAAAGTGCACACATAAGAAGCCATACTGGGAAATTGTCTTCTCTGCGTTTTCCAAAGAAGACAGTCCCAAAGCCTCCTTCACCCAGCTTATCCTGCTCTTCGTATTTTTCTCCAAAGTCCTCTACAGAGAGACAAAACTAACACAGGGGTTGTGATTAGTTGTATGTAGGAAAGCTGACTTTGCCTCAATGTACACATTCATACAGTCTTTGTTAGAAGCTTCCTAGTGATTAGCAGATGGATACCAGCTAAACTCTGAGAGCTTGGGAAAGAGGCTCTATCACTGCAGGTGTGGTGTGAACTTACCTATGTACTTCTTACCTTTAGTGTGACTTTTGTATGTGCTGTGTGTATCTGACTCGTAGACGGAGCAGCTGGCCTCCTCCTGTGAGCTTGATGTCTTGCTCTTTTTACTGCGTGGTTGTTTTGTTCCATCGCTGCTTGACTTTCCTTTGCTGCTCTTCTTTCTGAAAGCAGCTGCAAAAACCAAAACCAATTAGACCTCTGAACTCCACACAGGCCTACAGATGATCAATAACTGTAAAACAAAAAATCTCTGAATGTCTCACTTACACTTCTCCAAGACAAGATGGCTGAGGCCTGGGGTTGGACTTTTGCTGTCCTTGCTTCTTTTGGAAGCTTTTTCCAGTCTTTCTGTGGCACAATCTTTGCGTTTGGAGCTCTTGATTCGCCCATCTGACGTCCTGTCCTCTATCCTGAGGAACCAGGGATCAGTGTGGCGGTCTGCAGTTTGTACAAAGATCACTTGGTTACTACTGAATCAAAACACCTGAAGTAAAAGCCCCAAATTAAGATGAATTTAACAGGTAAAGGAGACTTTACTCACCTAGATATTTACGCACACCCACAGCACGTGGTGTGGTAAAGGTCGGCCAAGATTTTGACCACATGTCAGAAACTGGTTCAAAATTGTACTAAACTCACTTGAACTCTGACTTTGTCTGCACTTAGAACTATCACAAGACATTAAAACAAAACATCGGGCATTGATGACATCACAGCAATCTAACATTCTAATCTATGCAAACTGTCTCCAAGGCTACATAATATCAAATGAAATCATAGCAAAGGAGTAAAAAGCAGGATCAGTCTTAGGGTGTATGTTACATGTTTGCCAGTTTGGATGAGTGAGTGCAATACTTCATCGGCCTGTGTTGTAGCAACCTGTTGAACCTGCTGAGAAACTTTTCTTTGTCCACTCTGCCCCAAACTTCACATGCTCCATAAAGGTCGAGGCCTAGAGACCTCTGCATAGTTATTGCAATTAGCATTAGGTTATCAGTGTCATCTGATATACAGTGGCTTGCAAAAGTATTCGGCCCCCTTGAACTTTTCCACATTTTGTCACATTACAGCCACAAACATGAATCAATTTTATTGGAATTCCACGTGAAAGACCAATACAAAGTGGTGTACACTTGAGAAGTGGAACGAAAATCATACATGATACCAAACATTTTTTACAAATAAATAACTGCAAAGTGGGGACACCTGGCTGGAGATGCTCACTCAAGGACAACACCATACCATCCAAATGGCAACCCATTTCCAGCTGAGCCATTTAATTGGATATTTCTTCATATGCTAAGGACACTGGAGGAGAAGGCAAAGAGCAGCTGGAAAGAGCATCTGCCTCAGATAGTACATGCATACAACTGCACCAGGCATGAGGCAACAGGCTTTTCACCCCACTACCTCTTGTATGGTCGACACCCCCGTCTCCTAGTAGACTTAATTTTTGGCCTGTTAGCCAGATATCCGACTGAAAGACCTCAGAGCTATGCCAGATTTGCGTCTCTACTGTGATGTCAAATATCAATACCAGAATGTGTGTCGATGTATGTGCATTCATTTGTGCATGCGTGGAGATCTGAGGTTGGCTGGTAGGGTGGACCTCTGTGCATAATCACAAGTGTGTGCAAACATTTCCATGATTGGATTTCTTGGAATTTGGTTTCTTTGGGGGATTTTTTTCAAGTTTTTGTAATGTGACAGGTTAAAGAATTAACATTCAGCTTACCCTCTGAAAAATCAGTGTGCATCTCAGATGTGTTGTTGTCATTAGGGATGATGTGACGTACCAGCCAATCCATCACCGCACCCAGCTGCAAAACTGTGACGCAATCTGCTGTGGTGGCATTAAAGTCCTGCCAGTTTACAGCGGCTGATTTGGTCCCTAAAATCCAGAGAGTAATTATTCATGGTAAGGAATTCATGTGGACACTAAGCGTGTGGGCAGGCAAGGACATTTAAACAGTGAGGCTGACGACCTACCATTTCTTCGTGTGACTGCTTCTGCTCTAAAAGGGACTCCAATGCCAAAATCGATGAATTTGACACATAGAAATGCTGGATGATCAGGCGATGTGTCAAACACAATATTGTCTGGCTTAATGTCTCGATGGAAGACACCCTTGGATTGCATTTCAGCGGCTGCATGTACCAGCTGTCTCACTATGACCTGACAGACAAATGAAAAATACGTTCAAATAATCAGATTTACATTATCCATTAAAGATTGCCACTAGAAGAATTGTAAAGTGCACACATAAGAAGCCATACTGGGAAATTGTCTTCTCTGCGTTTTCCAAAGAAGACCGTCCCAAAGCCTCCTTCACCCAGCTTATCCTGCTCTTCGTATTTTTCTTCAAAGTCCTCTACAGAGAGACAAAACTAACACAGGGGTTGTGATTAGTTGTATGTAGGAAAGCTGACTTTGCCTCAATGTACACATTCATACAGTCTTTGTTAGAAGCTTCCTAGTGATTAGCAGATGGATACCAGCTAAACTCTGAGAGCTTGGGAAAGAGGCTCTATCACTGCAGGTGTGGTGTGAACTTACCTACAGTGGCTTGCAAAAGTATTCGGCCCCCTTGAACTTTTCCACATTTTGTCACATTACAGCCACAAACATGAATCAATTTTATTGGAATTCAACGTGAAAGACTAATACAAAGTGGTGTACACGTGAGAAGTGGAACGAAAATCATACATGATTCCAAACATTTTTTACAAATAAATAACTGCAAAGTGGGGTGTGCATAATTATTCAGCCCCCTTTGGTCTGAGTGCAGTCAGTTGCCCATAGACATTGCCTGATGAGTGCTAATGACTAAATAGAGTGCACCTGTGTGTAATCTAATGTCAGTACAAATACAGCTGCTCTGTGACGGCCTCAGAGGTTGTCTAAGAGAATATTGGGAGCAACAACACCATGAAGTCCAAAGAACACACCAGACAGGTCAGGGATAAAGTTATTGAGAAATTTAAAGCAGGCTTAGGCTACAAAAAGATTTCCCAAGCCTTGAACATCCCACGGAGCACTGTTCAAGCGATCATTCAGAAATGGAAGGAGTATGGCACAACTGTAAACCTACCAAGACAAGGCCGTCCACCTAAACTCACAGGCCCAACAAGGAGAGCGCTGATCAGAAATGCAGCCAAGAGGCCCATGGTGACTCTGGACGAGCTGCAGAGATCTACAGCTCAGGTGGGGGAATCTGTCCATAGGGTAACTATTAGTCGTGCACTGCACAAAGTTGGCCTTTATGGAAGAGTGGCAAGAAGAAAGCCATTGTTAACAGAAAACCATAAGAAGTCCCGTTTGCAGTTTGCCACAAGCCATGTGGGGGAGACAGCAAACATGTGGAAGAAGGTGCTCTGGTCAGATGAGACCAAAATGGAACTTTTTGGCCAAAATGCAAAACGCTATGTGTGGCGGAAAACTAACACTGCACATCACTCTGAACACACCATCCCCACTGTCAAATATGGTGGTGGCAGCATCATGCTCTGGGGGTGCTTCTCTTCAGCAGGGACAGGGAAGCTGGTCAGAGTTGATGGGAAGATGGATGGAGCCAAATACAGGGCAATCTTGGAAGAAAACCTCTTGGAGTCTGCAAAAGACTTGAGACTGGGGCGGAGGTTCACCTTCCAGGAGGACAACGACCCTAAACATAAAGCCAGGGCAACAATGGAATGGTTTAAAACAAAACATATCCATGTGTTAGAATGGCCCAGTCAAAGCCCAGATCTAAATCCAATCGAGAATCTGTGGCAAGATCTGAAAACTGCTGTTCACAAATGCTGTCCATCTAATCTGACTGAGCTGGAGCTGTTTTACAAAGAAGAATGGGCAAGGATTTCAGTCTCTAGATGTGCAAAGCTGGTAGAGACATACCCTAAAAGACTGGCAGCTGTAATTGCAGCAAAAGGTGGTTCTACAAAGTATTGACTCAGGGGGCTGAATAATTATGCACACCCCACTTTGCAGTTATTTATTTGTAAAAAATGTTTGGAATCATGTATGATTTTCGTTCCACTTCTCACGTGTACACCACTTTGTATTGGTCTTTCACGTGGAATTCCAATAAAATTGATTCATGTTTGTGGCTGTAATGTGACAAAATGTGGAAAAGTTCAAGGGGGCCGAATACTTTTGCAAGCCACTGTATGTACTTCTTACCTTTAGTGTGACTTTTGTATGTGCTGTGTGTATCTGACTCGTAGACGGAGCAGCTGGCCTCCTCCTGTGAGCTTGATGTCTTGCTCTTTTTACTGCGTGGTTGTTTTGTTCCATCGCTGCTTGACTTTCCTTTGCTGCTCTTCTTTCTGAAAGCAGCTGCAAAAACCAAAACCAATTAGACCTCTGAACTCCACACAGGCCTACAGATGATCAATAACTGTAAAACAAAAAATCTCTGAATGTCTCACTTACACTTCTCCAAGACAAGATGGCTGAGGCCTGGGGTTGGACTTTTGCTGTCCTTGCTTCTTTTGGAAGCTTTTTCCAGTCTTTCTGTGGCACAATCTTTGCATTTGGAGCTCTTGATTCGCCCATCTGACGTCCTGTCCTCTATCCTGAGGAACCAGGGATCAGTGTGGCGGTCTGCAGTTTGTACAAAGATCACTTGGTTACTACTGAATCAAAACACCTGAAGTAAAAGCCCCAAATTAAGATGAATTTAACAGGTAAAGGAGACTTTACTCACCTAGATATTTACGCACACCCACAGCACGTGGTGTGGTAAAGGTCGGCCAAGATTTTGACCACATGTCAGAAACTGGTTCAAAATTGTACTAAACTCACTTGAACTCTGACTTTGTCTGCACTTAGAACTATCACAAGACATTAAAACAAAACATCGGGCATTGATGACATCACAGCAATCTAACATTCTAATCTATGCAAACTGTCTCCAAGGCTACATAATATCAAATGAAATCATAGCAAAGGAGTAAAAAGCAGGATCAGTCTTAGGGTGTATGTTACATGTTTGCCAGTTTGGATGAGTGAGTGCAATACTTCATCGGCCTGTGTTGTAGCAACCTGTTGAACCTGCTGAGAAACTTTTCTTTGTCCACTCTGCCCCAAACTTCACATGCTCCATAAAGGTCGAGGCCTAGAGACCTCTGCATAGTTATTGCAATTAGCATTAGGTTATCAGTATCATCTGATATACAGTGGCTTGCAAAAGTATTCGGCCCCCTTGAACTTTTCCACATTTTGTCACATTACAGCCACAAACATGAATCAGTTTTATTGGAATTCCACGTGAAAGACCAATACAAAGTGGTGTACACTTGAGAAGTGGAACGAAAATCATACATGATACCAAACATTTTTTACAAATAAATAACTGCAAAGTGGGGACACCTGGCTGGAGATGCTCACTCAAGGACAACACCATACCATCCAAATGGCAACCCATTTCCAGCTGAGCCATTTAATTGGATATTTCTTCAAATGCTAAGGACACTGGAGGAGAAGGCAAAGAGCAGCTGGAAAGAGCATCTGCCTCAGATAGTACATGCATACAACTGCACCAGGCATGAGGCAACAGGCTTTTCACCCCACTACCTCTTGTATGGTCGACACCCCCGTCTCCTAGTAGACTTAATTTTTGGCCTGTTAGCCAGAGATGGGACTGAAAGACCTCAGAGCTATGCCAGATTTGCGTCTCTACTGTGATGTCAAATATCAATACCAGAATGTGTGTCGATGTATGTGCATTCATTTGTGCATGCGTGGAGATCTGAGGTTGGCTGGTAGGGTGGACCTCTGTGCATAATCACAAGTGTGTGCAAACATTTCCATGATTGGATTTCTTGGAATTTGGTTTCTTTGGGGGATTTTTTCAAGTTTTTGTAATGTGACAGGTTAAAGAATTAACATTCAGCTTACCCTCGGAAATGTCAGTGTGGATCTCAGATGTGTTGTTGTCATCAGGGATGATGTGACGTACCAGCCAATCCATCACCGCACCCAGCTGCAAAACTGTGACGCAATCTGCTGTGGTGGCATTAAAGTCCTGCCAGTTTACAGCGGCTGATTTGGTCCCTAAAATCCAGAGAGTAATTATTCATGGTAAGGAATTCATGTGGACACTAAGCGTGTGGGCAGGCAAGGACATTTAAACAGTGAGGCTGACGACCTACCATTTCTTCGTGTGACTGCTTCTGCTCTAAAAGGGACTCCAATGCCAAAATCGATGAATTTGACACATAGAAATGCTGGATGATCAGGCGATGTGTCAAACACAATATTGTCTGGCTTAATGTCTCGATGGAAGACACCCTTGGATTGCATTTCAGCGGCTGCATGTACCAGCTGTCTCATTATGACCTGACAGACAAATGAAAAATACGTTCAAATAATCAGATTTACATTATCCATTAAAGATTGCCACTAGAAGAATTGTAAAGTGCACACATAAGAAGCCATACTGGGAAATTGTCTTCTCTGCGTTTTCCAAAGAAGACAGTCCCAAAGCCTCCTTCACCCAGCTTATCCTGCTCTTCGTATTTTTCTTCAAAGTCCTCTACAGAGAGACAAAACTAACACAGGGGTTGTGATTAGTTGCATGTAGGAAAGCTGACTTTGCCTCAATGTACACATTCATACAGTCTTTGTTAGAAGCTTCCTAGTGATTAGCAGATGGATACCAGCTAAACTCTGAGAGCCTGGGAAAGAGGCTCTATCACTGCAGGTGTGGTGTGAACTTACCTATGTACTTCTTACCTTTAGTGTGACTTTTGTATGTGCTGTGTGTATCTGACTCGTAGACGGAGCAGCTGGCCTCCTCCTGTGAGCTTGATGTCTTGCTCTTTTTACTGCGTGGTTGTTTTGTTCCATCGCTGCTTGACTTTCCTTTGCTGCTCTTCTTTCTGAAAGCAGCTGCAAAAACCAAAACCAATTAGACCTCTGAACTCCACACAGGCCTACAGATGATCAATAACTGTAAAACAAAAAATCTCTGAATGTCTCACTTACACTTCTCCAAGACAAGATGGCTGAGGCCTGGGGTTGGACTTTTGCTGTCCTTGCTTCTTTTGGAAGCTTTTTCCAGTCTTTCTGTGGCACAATCTTTGCGTTTGGAGCTCTTGATTCGCCCATCTGACGTCTTGTCCTCTATCCTGAGGAACCAGGGATCAGTGTGGCGGTCTGCAGTTTGTACAAAGATCACTTGGTTACTACTGAATCAAAACACCCGAAGTAAAAGCCCCAAATTAAGATGAATTTAACAGGTAAAGGAGACTTTACTCACCTAGATATTTACGCACACCCACAGCACGTGGTGTGGTAAAGGTCGGCCAAGATTTTGACCACATGTCAGAAACTGGTTCAAAATTGTACTAAACTCACTTGAACTCTGACTTTGTCTGCACTTAGAACTATCACAAGACATTAAAACAAAACATCGGGCATTGATGACATCACAGCAATCTAACATTCTAATCTATGCAAACTGTCTCCAAGGCTACATAATATCAAATGAAATCATAGCAAAGGAGTAAAAAGCAGGATCAGTCTTAGGGTGTATGTTACATGTTTGCCAGTTTGGATGAGTGAGTGCAATACTTCATCGGCCTGTGTTGTAGCAACCTGTTGAACCTGCTGAGAAACTTTTCTTTGTCCACTCTGCCCCAAACTTCACATGCTCCATAAAAGTGGAGGCCTAGAGACCTCTGCATAGTTATTGCAATTAGCATTAGGTTATCAGTATCATCTGATATACAGTGGCTTGCAAAAGTATTCGGCCCCCTTGAACTTTTCCACATTTTGTCACATTACAGCCACAAACATGAATCAGTTTTATTGGAATTCCACGTGAAAGACCAATACAAAGTGGTGTACACTTGAGAAGTGGAACGAAAATCATACATGATACCAAACATTTTTTACAAATAAATAACTGCAAAGTGGGGACACCTGGCTGGAGATGCTCACTCAAGGACAACACCATACCATCCAAATGGCAACCCATTTCCAGCTGAGCCATTTAATTGGATATTTCTTCAAATGCTAAGGACACTGGAGGAGAAGGCAAAGAGCAGCTGGAAAGAGCATCTGCCTCAGATAGTACATGCATACAACTGCACCAGGCATGAGGCAACAGGCTTTTCACCCCACTACCTCTTGTATGGTCGACACCCCCGTCTCCTAGTAGACTTAATTTTTGGCCTGTTAGCCAGAGATGGGACTGAAAGACCTCAGAGCTATGCCAGATTTGCGTCTCTACTGTGATGTCAAATATCAATACCAGAATGTGTGTCGATGTATGTGCATTCATTTGTGCATGCGTGGAGATCTGAGGTTGGCTGGTAGGGTGGACCTCTGTGCATAATCACAAGTGTGTGCAAACATTTCCATGATTGGATTTCTTGGAATTTGGTTTCTTTGGGGGATTTTTTCAAGTTTTTGTAATGTGACAGGTTAAAGAATTAACATTCAGCTTACCCTCGGAAATGTCAGTGTGCATCTCAGATGTGTTGTTGTCATCAGGGATGATGTGACGTACCAGCCAATCCATCACCGCACCCAGCTGCAAAACTGTGACGCAATCTGCTGTGGTGGCATTAAAGTCCTGCCAGTTTACAGCGGCTGATTTGGTCCCTAAAATCCAGAGAGTAATTATTCATGGTAAGGAATTCATGTGGACACTAAGCGTGTGGGCAGGCAAGGACATTTAAACAGTGAGGCTGACGACCTACCATTTCTTCGTGTGACTGCTTCTGCTCTAAAAGGGAGTCCAATGCCAAAATCGATGAATTTGACACATAGAAATGCTGGATGATCAGGCGATGTGTCAAACACAATATTGTCTGGCTTAATGTCTCGATGGAAGACACCCTTGGATTGCATTTCAGCGGCTGCATGTACCAGCTGTCTCATTATGACCTGACAGACAAATGAAAAATACGTTCAAATAATCAGATTTACATTATCCATTAAAGATTGCCACTAGAAGAATTGTAAAGTGCACACATAAGAAGCCATACTGGGAAATTGTCTTCTCTGCGTTTTCCAAAGAAGACAGTCCCAAAGCCTCCTTCACCCAGCTTATCCTGCTCTTCGTATTTTTCTTCAAAGTCCTCTACAGAGAGACAAAACTAACACAGGGGTTGTGATTAGTTGTATGTAGGAAAGCTGACTTTGCCTCAATGTACACATTCATACAGTCTTTGTTAGAAGCTTCCTAGTGATTAGCAGATGGATACCAGCTAAACTCTGAGAGCCTGGGAAAGAGGCTCTATCACTGCAGGTGTGGTGTGAACTTACCTATGTACTTCTTACCTTTAGTGTGACTTTTGTATGTGCTGTGTGTATCTGACTCGTAGACGGAGCAGCTGGCCTCCTCCTGTGAGCTTGATGTCTTGCTCTTTTTACTGCGTGGTTGTTTTGTTCCATCGCTGCTTGACTTTCCTTTGCTGCTCTTCTTTCTGAAAGCAGCTGCAAAAACCAAAACCAATTAGACCTCTGAACTCCACACAGGCCTACAGATGATCAATAACTGTAAAACAAAAAATCTCTGAATGTCTCACTTACACTTCTCCAAGACAAGATGGCTGAGGCCTGGGGTTGGACTTTTGCTGTCCTTGCTTCTTTTGGAAGCTTTTTCCAGTCTTTCTGTGGCACAATCTTTGCGTTTGGAGCTCTTGATTCGCCCATCTGACGTCTTGTCCTCTATCCTGAGGAACCAGGGATCAGTGTGGCGGTCTGCAGTTTGTACAAAGATCACTTGGTTACTACTGAATCAAAACACCTGAAGTAAAAGCCCCAAATTAAGATGAATTTAACAGGTAAAGGAGACTTTACTCACCTAGATATTTACGCACACCCACAGCACGTGGTGTGGTAAAGGTCGGCCAAGATTTTGACCACATGTCAGAAACTGGTTCAAAATTGTACTAAACTCACTTGAACTCTGACTTTGTCTGCACTTAGAACTATCACAAGACATTAAAACAAAACATCGGGCATTGATGACATCACAGCAATCTAACATTCTAATCTATGCAAACTGTCTCCAAGGCTACATAATATCAAATGAAATCATAGCAAAGGAGTAAAAAGCAGGATCAGTCTTAGGGTGTATGTTACATGTTTGCCAGTTTGGATGAGTGAGTGCAATACTTCATCGGCCTGTGTTGTAGCAAGCTGTTGAACCTGCTGAGAAACTTTTCTTTGTCCACTCTGCCCCAAACTTCACATGCTCCATAATGGTCGAGGCCTAGAGACCTCTGCATAGTTATTGCAATTAGCATTAGGTTATCAGTATCATCTGATATACAGTGGCTTGCAAAAGTATTCGGCCCCCTTGAACTTTTCCACATTTTGTCACATTACAGCCACAAACATGAATCAATTTTATTGGAATTCCACGTGAAAGACCAATACAAAGTGGTGTACACTTGAGAAGTGGAACGAAAATCATACATGATACCAAACATTTTTTACAAATAAATAACTGCAAAGTGGGGACACCTGGCTGGAGATGCTCACTCAAGGACAACACCATACCATCCAAATGGCAACCCATTTCCAGCTGAGCCATTTAATTGGATATTTCTTCAAATGCTAAGGACACTGGAGGAGAAGGCAAAGAGCAGCTGGAAAGAGCATCTGCCTCAGATAGTACATGCATACAACTGCACCAGGCATGAGGCAACAGGCTTTTCACCCCACTACCTCTTGTATGGTCGACACCCCCGTCTCCTAGTAGACTTAATTTTTGGCCTGTTAGCCAGAGATGGGACTGAAAGACCTCAGAGCTATGCCAGATTTGTGTCTCTACTGTGATGTCAAATATCAATACCAGAATGTGTGTCGATGTATGTGCATTCATTTGTGCATGCGTGGAGATCTGAGGTTGGCTGGTAGGGTGGACCTCTGTGCATAATCACAAGTGTGTGCAAACATTTCCATGATTGGATTTTTTGGAATTTGGTTTCTTTGGGGGATTTTTTCAAGTTTTTGTAATGTGACAGGTTAAAGAATTAACATTCAGCTTCCCCTCTGAAATGTCAGAGTGCATCTCAGATGTGTTGTTGTCATCAGGGATGATGTGACGTACCAGCCAATCCATCACCGCACCCAGCTGCAAAACTGTGACGCAATCTGCTGTGGTGGCATTAAAGTCCTGCCAGTTTACAGCGGCTGATTTGGTCCCTAAAATCCAGAGAGTAATTATTCATGGTAAGGAATTCATGTGGACACTAAGCGTGTGGGCAGGCAAGGACATTTAAACAGTGAGGCTGACGACCTACCATTTCTTCGTGTGACTGCTTCTGCTCTAAAAGGGACTCCAATGCCAAAATCGATGAATTTGACACATAGAAATGCTGGATGATCAGGCGATGTGTCAAACACAATATTGTCTGGCTTAATGTCTCGATGGAAGACACCCTTGGATTGCATTTCAGCGGCTGCATGTACCAGCTGTCTCATTATGACCTGACAGACAAATGAAAAATACGTTCAAATAATCAGATTTACATTATCCATTAAAGATTGCCACTAGAAGAATTGTAAAGTGCACACATAAGAAGCCATACTGGGAAATTGTCTTCTCTGCTTTTTCCAAAGAAGACAGTCCCAAAGCCTCCTTCACCCAGCTTATCCTGCTCTTCGTATTTTTTTTCAAAGTCCTCTACAGAGAGACAAAACAAACACAGGGGTTGTGATTAGTTGTATGTAGGAAAGCTGACTTTGCCTCAATGTACACATTCATACAGTCTTTGTTAGAAGCTTCCTAGTGATTAGCAGATGGATACCAGCTAAACTCTGAGAGCTTGGGAAAGAGGCTCTATCACTGCAGGTGTGGTGTGAACTTACCTATGTACTTCTTACCTTTAGTGTGACTTTTGTATGTGCTGTGTGTATCTGACTCGTAGACGGAGCAGCTGGCCTCCTCCTGTGAGCTTGATGTCTTGCTCTTTTTACTGCGTGGTTGTTTTGTTCCATCGCTGCTTGACTTTCCTTTGCTGCTCTTCTTTCTGAAAGCAGCTGCAAAAACCAAAACCAATTAGACCTCTGAACTCCACACAGGCCTACAGATGATCAATAACTGTAAAACAAAAAATCTCTGAATGTCTCACTTACACTTCTCCAAGACAAGATGGCTGAGGCCTGGGGTTGTACTTTTGCTGTCCTTGCTTCTTTTGGAAACTTTTTCCAGTCTTTCTGTGGCACAATCTTTGCGTTTGGAGCTCTTGATTCGCCCATCTGACGTCCTGTCCTCTATCCTGAGGAACCAGGGATCAGTGTGGCGGTCTGCAGTTTGTACAAAGATCACTTGGTTACTACTGAATCAAAACACCTGAAGTAAAAGCCCCAAATTAACCCTTGGATGCACAACCTACCAATACCTACACTCTTCCAGAAGTGGGGTCAAAAATGACCCCAAATAGAAACAATGCATTTTGCTATAAACTCGGTTGTTATTCTTCAAAATCTTTAAAACGAAGAGTTGTAATATTTTCATATTTGAGGTATTCCTCATAAAACATGTTTGTGACATGAGGCCCTTTGCATTTTTATTTATTTTTTTATTAATTTTAAGAAATTGCAGTTTTTGTATCACTTGTATCACTTTTGTATGCTTGCTCTGCATATACTGCAGAAGCTGGGTCTTCCCTCTGAAAGGCACAAATTGTTCATCCACTGTAACACAATCACTGAGGATGAATTTCTGCCTGCAGTTGACCAGGAACAGGCCCCATATGTAGCGGAAAGCTGCCATGTGATTTGTTTTCAGTCAGTAGGCTCTGGTCCTCTTGTCATCAAAGTGCAAGAAACGGCGAATATCTTTAAATCTTTGAATTGACATAGTGGCCTTGTACAATGGGTTATGCAGAGGACTCCCAAAAAACACACTGACTGGTACATCCCAGTTCTTCTCACTTCCTGCAAGAATGATCAATCAAATGAAGGCTAGGAGCTTATGTTTGATTACTTTTTTCTACTCTTTTCCCCTGTCAATGGCTACTCTTCATGCCTCCTTGTTTGTGCATGTCAGAACCTCTTCTATTATATTATCAGACATGAACATCTTCCATGCATCTATTGGGGAGACTAAACCCAGGTGCAAGCCCTGGCCGACTAATTCAGAATATTGTGGCTAGAGCAGTAAAAGGGAGGATCATTCTGTTAGACTCAATATCCATTTCCTCTTCAGAGGACTCATCAGAGGACTCCTCTGTATCTGACTGGCCTTGTTCAGTGGGGGGGACAATAGTCTGGGTCCTCTATATCTTAGATGTCAGATTCTGAGTCAGTGCCTCCGATGGGCCCTTCATCCCATCCGTCTTGGATCATTTGTAGGGCAAGGTCTACAGGGATCCTAGCTGGCCTCATAGCAGCCATGTTACTTTAGATATTAAAAAAAACATCAGAAAGGACAATGTTTGAAATGCAGAGGAAATTATAAACAGGGCTGCACATAAATGGTGCGCAGGTGCGCATTCGCTGTCAAAATAAAAGACGCGCACCAGATAAGAAGTTGGAACGCGTGTTTGCGTACATAAGATGTTCTGGAGGAGGACAGACATTTGTTCAGAACTCTTAAGATGTCGAAGAAGCAAGCTCCGTAAGAAATTACTTTGGTGTTCCTCCACCACAAAAGAAGCGCGTATTCTCTGAATTTCCGGGAATACTTTTATTTTGACAGTGAATGCACACCTGCAGACCACTTATGTGCAGCCCTGACTATAAATCATGTATGTTATTGTGTAAAAATTAATTCTTGATCCATCAGAAGTGTAAGTGGGTCAGTCAGAGTTGCTAAGAATGAAAGTTTCATAGAAGATTCCATAGGAACTGCTTGGGGTCATTTTTGACCCCACTTGTGGAAGAGTGGGGTAGTGATACAAAAACTGCATTTTGTTTAAATTAATGAAAAAATAAATAAAAATGCAAATGGCCTCATGTTACAAACATATTTTATGAGGAATACCTGGAATATGAATATATTACAACTTTGCATTTTAAAGATTTTGAAGAAAAACAACCCGTGGGGTCATCTTTGACCCCACGTGTGCATCTAAGGGTTAAGATGAATTTAACAGGTAAAGGAGACTTTACTCACCTAGATATTTACGCACACCCACAGCACGTGGTGTGGTAAAGGTCGGCCAAGATTTTGACCACATGTCAGAAACTGGTTCAAAATTGTACTAAACTCACTTGAACTCTGACTTTGTCTGCACTTAGAACTATCACAAGACATTAAAACAAAACATCGGGCATTGATGACATCACAGCAATCTAACATTCTAATCTATGCAAACTGTCTCCAAGGCTACATAATATCAAATGAAATCATAGCAAAGGAGTAAAAAGCAGGATCAGTCTTAGGGTGTATGTTACATGTTTGCCAGTTTGGATGAGTGAGTGCAATACTTCATCGGCCTGTGTTGTAGCAACCTGTTGAACCTGCTGAGAAACTTTTCTTTGTCCACTCTGCCCCAAACTTCACATGCTCCATAAAAGTGGAGGCCTAGAGACCTCTGCATAGTTATTGCAATTAGCATTAGGTTATCAGTGTCATCTGATATACAGTGGCTTGCAAAAGTATTCGGCCCCCTTGAACTTTTCCACATTTTGTCACATTACAGCCACAAACATGAATCAGTTTTATTGGAATTCCACGTGAAAGACCAATACAAAGTGGTGTACACTTGAGAAGTGGAACGAAAATCATACATGATACCAAACATTTTTTACAAATAAATAACTGCAAAGTGGGGACACCTGGCTGGAGATGCTCACTCAAGGACAACACCATACCATCCAAATGGCAACCCATTTCCAGCTGAGCCATTTAATTGGATATTTCTTCAAATGCTAAGGACACTGGAGGAGAAGGCAAAGAGCAGCTGGAAAGAGCATCTGCCTCAGATAGTACATGCATACAACTGCACCAGGCATGAGGCAACAGGC
The DNA here is from genome assembly GCF_036321145.2 of Pelmatolapia mariae. Classification (NCBI taxonomy): domain Eukaryota; kingdom Metazoa; phylum Chordata; class Actinopteri; order Cichliformes; family Cichlidae; genus Pelmatolapia; species Pelmatolapia mariae. Next base: position 27,067,857 of record NC_086238.1, on the reverse strand, counting down.
TTTTCACCCCACTACCTCTTGTATGGTCGACACCCCCGTCTCCTAGTAGACTTAATTTTTGGCCTGTTAGCCAGAGATGGGACTGAAAGACCTCAGAGCTATGCCAGATTTGTGTCTCTACTGTGATGTCAAATATCAATACCAGAATGTGTGTCGATGTATGTGCATTCATTTGTGCATGCGTGGAGATCTGAGGTTGGCTGGTAGGGTGGACCTCTGTGCATAATCACAAGTGTGTGCAAACATTTCCATGATTGGATTTCTTGGAATTTGGTTTCTTTGGGGGATTTTTTCAAGTTTTTGTAATGTGACAGGTTAAAGAATTAACATTCAGCTTACCGTCTGAAATGTCAGAGTGCATCTCAGATGTGTTGTTGTCATCAGGGATGATGTGACGTACCAGCCAATCCATCACCGCACCCAGCTGCAAAACTGTGACGCAATCTGCTGTGGTGGCATTAAAGTCCTGCCAGTTTACAGCGGCTGATTTGGTCCCTAAAATCCAGAGAGTAATTATTCATGGTAAGGAATTCATGTGGACACTAAGCGTGTGGGCAGGCAAGGACATTTAAACAGTGAGGCTGATGACCTACCATTTCTTCGTGTGACTGCTTCTGCTCTAAAAGGGACTCCAATGCCAAAATCGATGAATTTGACACATAGAAATGCTGGATGATCAGGCGATGTGTCAAACACAATATTGTCTGGCTTAATGTCTCGATGGAAGACACCCTTGGATTGCATTTCAGCGGCTGCATGTACCAGCTGTCTCATTATGACCTGACAGACAAATGAAAAATACGTTCAAATAATCAGATTTACATTATCCATTAAAGATTGCCACTAGAAGAATTGTAAAGTGCACACATAAGAAGCCATACTGGGAAATTGTCTTCTCTGCGTTTTCCAAAGAAGACAGTCCCAAAGCCTCCTTCACCCAGCTTATCCTGCTCTTCGTATTTTTCTTCAAAGTCCTCTACAGAGAGACAAAACAAACACAGGGGTTGTGATTAGTTGTATGTAGGAAAGCTGACTTTGCCTCAATGTACACATTCATACAGTCTTTGTTAGAAGCTTCCTAGTGATTAGCAGATGGATACCAGCTAAACTCTGAGAGCTTGGGAAAGAGGCTCTATCACTGCAGGTGTGGTGTGAACTTACCTATGTACTTCTTACCTTTAGTGTGACTTTTGTATGTGCTGTGTGTATCTGACTCGTAGACGGAGCAGCTGGCCTCCTCCTGTGAGCTTGATGTCTTGCTCTTTTTACTGCGTGGTTGTTTTGTTCCATCGCTGCTTGACTTTCCTTTGCTGCTCTTCTTTCTGAAAGCAGCTGCAAAAACCAAAACCAATTAGACCTCTGAACTCCACACAGGCCTACAGATGATCAATAACTGTAAAACAAAAAATCTCTGAATGTCTCACTTACACTTCTCCAAGACAAGATGGCTGAGGCCTGGGGTTGGACTTTTGCTGTCCTTGCTTCTTTTGGAAGCTTTTTCCAGTCTTTCTGTGGCACAATCTTTGCGTTTGGAGCTCTTGATTCGCCCATCTGACGTCCTGTCCTCTATCCTGAGGAACCAGGGATCAGTGTGGCGGTCTGCAGTTTGTACAAAGATCACTTGGTTACTACTGAATCAAAACACCTGAAGTAAAAGCCCCAAATTAAGATGAATTTAACAGGTAAAGGAGACTTTACTCACCTAGATATTTACGCACACCCACAGCACGTGGTGTGGTAAAGGTCGACCAAGATTTTGACCACATGTCAGAAACTGGTTCAAAATTGGACTAAACTCACTTGAACTCTGACTTTGTCTGCACTTAGAACTATCACAAGACATTAAAACAAAACATCGGGCATTGATGACATCACAGCAATCTAACATTCTAATCTATGCAAACTGTCTCCAAGGCTACATAATATCAAATTAAATCATAGCAAAGGAGTAAAAAGCAGGATCAGTCTTAGGGTGTATGTTACATGTTTGCCAGTTTGGATGAGTGAGTGCAATACTTCATCGGCCTGTGTTGTAGCAACCTGTTGAACCTGCTGAGAAACTTTTCTTTGTCCACTCTGCCCCAAACTTCACATGCTCCATAATGGTCGAGGCCTAGAGACCTCTGCATAGTTATTGCAATTAGCATTAGGTTATCAGTATCATCTGATATACAGTGGCTTGCAAAAGTATTCGGCCCCCTTGAACTTTTCCACATTTTGTCACATTACAGCCACAAACATGAATCAGTTTTATTGGAATTCCACGTGAAAGACCAATACAAAGTGGTGTACACTTGAGAAGTGGAACGAAAATCATACATGATACCAAACATTTTTTACAAATAAATAACTGCAAAGTGGGGACACCTGGCTGGAGATGCTCACTCAAGGACAACACCATACCATCCAAATGGCAACCCATTTCCAGCTGAGCCATTTAATTGGATATTTCTTCAAATGCTAAGGACACTGGAGGAGAAGGCAAAGAGCAGCTGGAAAGAGCATCTGCCTCAGATAGTACATGCATACAACTGCACCAGGCATGAGGCAACAGGCTTTTCACCCCACTACCTCTTGTATGGTCGACACCCCCGTCTCCTAGTAGACTTAATTTTTGGCCTGTTAGCCAGAGATGGGACTGAAAGACCTCAGAGCTATGCCAGATTTGCGTCTCTACTGTGATGTCAAATATCAATACCAGAATGTGTGTCGATGTATGTGCATTCATTTGTGCATGCGTGGAGATCTGAGGTTGGCTGGTAGGGTGGACCTCTGTGCATAATCACAAGTGTGTGCAAACATTTCCATGATTGGATTTCTTGGAATTTGGTTTCTTTGGGGGATTTTTTCAAGTTTTTGTAATGTGACAGGTTAAAGAATTAACATTCAGCTTACCCTCTGAAATGTCAGAGTGCATCTCAGATGTGTTGTTGTCATCAGGGATGATGTGACGTACCAGCCAATCCATCACCGCACCCAGCTGCAAAACTGTGACGCAATCTGCTGTGGTGGCATTAAAGTCCTGCCAGTTTACAGCGGCTGATTTGGTCCCTAAAATCCAGAGAGTAATTATTCATGGTAAGGAATTCATGTGGACACTAAGCGTGTGGGCAGGCAAGGACATTTAAACAGTGAGGCTGACGACCTACCATTTCTTCGTGTGACTGCTTCTGCTCTAAAAGGGACTCCAATGCCAAAATCGATGAATTTGACACATAGAAATGCTGGATGATCAGGCGATGTGTCAAACACAATATTGTCTGGCTTAATGTCTCGATGGAAGACACCCTTGGATTGCATTTCAGCGGCTGCATGTACCAGCTGTCTCATTATGACCTGACAGACAAATGAAAAATACGTTCAAATAATCAGATTTACATTATCCATTAAAGATTGCCACTAGAAGAATTGTAAAGTGCACACATAAGAAGCCATACTGGGAAATTGTCTTCTCTGCGTTTTCCAAAGAAGACAGTCCCAAAGCCTCCTTCACCCAGCTTATCCTGCTCTTCGTATTTTTCTTCAAAGTCCTCTACAGAGAGACAAAACAAACACAGGGGTTGTGATTACTTGTATGTAGAAAAGCTGACTTTGCCTCAATGTACACATTCATACAGTCTTTGTTAGAAGCTTCCTAGTGATTAGCAGATGGATACCAGCTAAACTCTGAGAGCTTGGGAAAGAGGCTCTATCACTGCAGGTGTGGTGTGAACTTACCTATGTACTTCTTACCTTTAGTGTGACTTTTGTATGTGCTGTGTGTATCTGACTCGTAGACGGAGCAGCTGGCCTCCTCCTGTGAGCTTGATGTCTTGCTCTTTTTACTGCGTGGTTGTTTTGTTCCATCGCTGCTTGACTTTCCTTTGCTGCTCTTCTTTCTGAAAGCAGCTGCAAAAACCAAAACCAATTAGACCTCTGAACTCCACACAGGCCTACAGATGATCAATAACTGTGTCAATAGAAAATTGTATTTTTTAGTCAGTATAAGCTTTTAATGATATAAGTTTGCTTGTGATAGAATGCTGCATGATGATCATTTCCTTGCTTAGAACTGATTGTTCTTTTCATTGTTCAGGATTGATTCTTCTTCATAACACGTGTTCTGATATTTGTATCTGAGTCTTCTCACAGCGATAGTAAGAAGAATAACAAGCAGTTCTGACCTCGAACACACACACACACACACAACACACACACACACACACACAATCACATACGCATATGCTCACGTCAAATGTATTCATTTTTCTTGTGTATAAATAAAGACAAGTGCAAGAGCAGAGCGCGCATCGCAGGGCCCCCACTCTGGTGTGAGCGTTCTGTGATCGCCCTTGTATACAAGCAAATGCTGCAGCGTGTGTGTGTGTTTCTCCTCTTAGACTCTCAGCTGAAGAAGTGTCTTTAGAATAAATCTCTTGACATTTATTTTGGTCCTTCGAAGCCGGGGCAGAAACATCAGAACTGTTATCTGTGACTCTGTTCCAGGATCCAGCACTGCCTCCCGACGCCGTGGGAAGCCAGCACCGAAGTCTGTGCACAGCCCTCTTAGACGAGGCCGAAAGACCTGGGACGCTAAAATTCGGGTCCAGGCCGGTGTTTTTAGTCTGGTACACGGCGGTGGGATTCAGTCTGACGATCCGAACCACCAGTGAGACGTCTGAGGGTGAGAGAAACGCTATTTTGGTTAGGAATCGCCGTAATGAACCGAATAACAAACAAAATAGAAAAATAAAATAGGTTAGGATTCGCCAAAATGAACCAAATTAGATTTAGGTTTTAGAAGTAGCCGCAATTACTTCATAACAAATTAAAATAGGTTAGGATTCGCCGTAACGAACCGAATTAGACTTAGGTTTTAGAAGTAGCCGTAATTACTTCATAACAAATTGTAAAAGCGCGCAAATGTCTATGTGTGTATGTGTCTAGAAGTAAGTTGATTTTACAGCACAATACGCTGCTGAACTACTTCTATTTTATTTTGTTTTCTTTGCTGAGGCTCACGTACTGGTGACATTGGAGAACGGTTGGGCTTCGTCTCGTAACACTGATACCGCTTGACCTTTAGGGTCAAGTCGAAGGCCGTATCAGTAACCACTCTGAAGTCGAGCGTGCCAGTGATGGCCCAGCAAAATCTTTAAAAATGGGGAATAAACAAGCAAAATTAACACCTGATGAGGGATGGTTAGACAAACAACAAGCCGGAGCAGGAATAATCCAAAAGAAGGAGAGAGGAATGGAGAGGAAGACAGGCAACAAAGAGTAAAAGCATTAACAAACAAAGAAGACAGTGACTCAGAACAGGATAGCAGCTCAGGTGAAGAGAATAGTTCAGATCAGGAAGGACATAATAATCCCTCACCAAGTGAAAAATTCAAGACCAAAGTAGAAGTTTAAAAGGGCTGGAAACAGACCCGACTCAATACATGTAAATACAAGAGGAATAAAGTTAAATAAACAAAAGGCTAAATTGAATTAGAACTTAACTGTAATGTATTCAAGTTGATGATAGCAAGGATAACAACCTGTAAACTGGTATTAACAATGGCACATAGTTGGGATGAAGACCATGCCCAGGATGAACAGGTTGTGTGAATCAAGCAAGATTCACACAACCACATATTAAATAAATATTGTTCAGCCAAGGAAAGTGTGTGAAAAGGAAAATGTCTCCAGCTTGGGAGGGGGTGAAACTGCAGATCACCCTCAGCCCTTGGTGGATACAAATAAAAAATAAATAAATATTGTGATACACTATTGCTGTTATATAAAGAGATAATAACATTAATAATGAAATAATATTAATATGAAGAGGCACCTTAGTCAGTTATGATGTGAGGTGGATAATTGTTGGAAGTAGTCTGCATCAAACTTAAGGTTGCTCAAATTCAGTACAATGACATATGAGAGGATGAAAATAAAGACATTATCTAAACCAATTAAGTGCATAGAGGCACTTGACCTACTTGAAAACCTGTCATCCTAGATGAGACATTGCTGAAATATAGAGCACACCTATACTAACAACTAATAATTTAAAACCTGTATACAATGGCTAACGCTACAAAATTGAGAAGCTGAATTAAATATGTGGTCACTGCTAAGCTGATGAGCAGGTTACACTTTTTTACTACATACTGATTACACAAGAAGTCTGATGTGGCCTACAGCGGTGTCATGATTCACTCATTTTGATTACAGGTATAATGTAATGTATAACAGCATAATAATCTCACAGCTGCTAATAGCACATTTGCCTTTTTGTAACACACATGAGAGAAAGGCAACTGTTAAGAAAATGCCCTTCTGGGTGAGACAGGCCCAGAGGCCCTGCATGCAAGCATACTAACACACATGAAGAACAATGAAGAACAGCTTACACTATAGCACACACTATATACATGCGCCTCTATATCTCTCATTGGTGTTAAAGCAGGAAAAACTTAACAGAGTTTTTTTATCAAATGCTGAACTTATCCACCGCTGACATTTAACTCTTCAGCTTGACAATAGGTGAAACGTTTGTGAAAACAGAGAAGCATAAATAAAGACAGAGAGAGCCTGGTATGACCAAGCAGTAATCAGACAATAAATTTAGTTGGTAATACAATAAATTGTGAAATGCTTTCTGTTTGATTGATGCAAAACAAGTAATTTACTGTATGAAGGAAATTCTCTTTTGTGATAATATTTTGAACGTGTATTTCTGTTGACCTGTCAACTTAGTGCATTATGAGCTGATATGCAAATTAGTTGATTGATACTAGATTCGAAGGAATGACTGGATTATAAATAAATGAATAAAATATAACAACGGTTGAAATTAGTTTCTTATTTCTAGTGTGTGGAGGAAGATTTTATCATGGCACACATCTGTTTACATGGGAGAAAACTCGTCATGTGATATGACGTTTAGCAATATGCTTCTGATGTTCAGCACATCAGAAGGATGACTCTGAAATTAGAAAGGGAAACAATTTTGCTGACAAAGCTGAAAACCAGCAGCAGCAAAAAAAACCACAGTTTTATTAACAACTCGTGAAAATCAGACCATTCGACTGTCTGTACTGCAGGACGAACAAAAAGCAGCACCACCTAAAGAACAGAAAACAATGGCTAAAACACAGAGCAGTACTAGACACTGATGACATATTGAAAATAGCAGGAAAGCCCATTCTTCCCAAATCATTACACAAAACAGCCGCTCTAGTGAGTCATAGTTTTGAGCCATGGCTCATCAGGAGGGGTGATCCAAGGAATGGTCCTTATTAGAAACCGACAATTTTACACTATTAATTTTGAAACTTTGAAACATCCAAAAAGTGCAGGATTAGTGGAGAAAACAAATGGCACTATAAAACAAAGGCTCAGAAAACAATGGAAGAAACTGGCAGACCATGGCCAGAATGTGTAGGCCTAGTCAAAATGTGGATGAGAATAACACAAGGAAATAACAAACTGTCCCCATTTGAAATCATACATGGGCGACCTTTTCCATTGCCAGTTATTAGCGAGCCACTAGATAAGTCAATCCGTGAAACCACTCTGGCAGATTGGATGACTCAATTGTTGACAAACAGAGAAGTCGTTTTGAACAATAAACCGCCGCAAGACTCTTTTTCACCTATTTCCTGCAGGTTGAAGCCAGGTGATTGGATCCTTGTCCGAGTACTCCAAAGGAAAAATTGGAGCTCGCCCCGCTGGGAAGGTCCCTACCAAGTGCTCATCACCACTCCAACTGCCTGCAAAATAGCAGAGAGACCCTCCTGGATACATCAGAGCCACTGCAAAAAGGTTGAGGTCCCAGGAAACCCCGACACGAGGTAATCATCGTCGAAAACGCTGGACTTGACAACGGAACGTGTGACCGGCTCTTCTGGATCAACTTCAACGTGACGAATCGGAACACGTCCATTCACTTCCCAGTGTTTTTGGACCAAACCCCAGGGAAGAACCACTCCATGTGCTACCGACAAGACAACGGTAACAGACCCCTAGGCAACACCACCAACTGTAACCAAACCGCAGCCAATGGAGAGGGTGCACCTGTAAACACGTCCGCGCCCAGCAACGGCACCTACTGGGTGCAGGGAATGGCCTGGCTGTGTGGACAACATGCCTACTTCATACTGCCACCCGGATGGACGGGCACCTGTGCCCCAATCTTCATCTCAGACCACACCTTCAGGATGTCAGCTGTAAATGACTCTCAGACTACAAGACGACGACGAGACGTCTCCACACTACAACCACATGACCCCATCTATGGCAGTGATGTGCCAGAGGAATTTAAGCTTTGGACCACCGGACAAAAGGTTCTCCACTCACTGTTTCCATGGGTGGGCACCGGAAAGAACATGTTAAGAATTGAAACTTTGGACTACCGTTTTGGACACTGGCTCCTGGCTACAGGTGCTAAAGAGACTACTCATCGGAGTTGGAGTATTTTTACTTTTATTTTGTGTTTTTGTAACATGTATCCTGCCATGTCTAAAACTCATGATTAACCGCATAATCATTTCCACTGTAGCTGCATACATAGCCGTGACAAATGATGATGATGATGACTCCGACCTGTTGGAATGTGAAGACTTTGCGTGATTAATGATGATGTGACAGAAAATGTGCAACAAGATGTTACATACTGATATCTCACTTAAAGGTTATACTGACAACAGGAGGGAATGTCAATAGAAAATTGTATTTTTTAGTCAGTATAAGCTTTTAATGATATAAGTTTGCTTGTGATAGAATGCTGCATGATGATCATTTCCTTGCTTAGAACTGATTGTTCTTTTCATTGTTCAGGACTGATTCTTCTTCATAACACGTGTTCTGATATTTGTATCTGAGTCTTCTCACAGCGATAGTAAGAAGAATAACAAGCAGTTCTGACCTCGAACACACACACACACACACACAACACACACACACACACACACACTCACACACACACAATCACATACGCATATGCTCACGTCAAATGTATTCATTTTTCTTGTGTATAAATAAAGACAAGTGCAAGAGCAGAGCGCGCATCGCAGGGCCCCCACTCTGGTGTGAGCGTTCTGTGATCGCCCTTGTATACAAGCAAATGCTGCAGCGTGTGTGTGTGTTTCTCCTCTTAGACTCTCAGCTGAAGAAGTTTCTTTAGAATAAATCTCTTGACAAACTGTAAAACAAAAAATCTCTGAATGTCTCACTTACACTTCTCCAAGACAAGATGGCTGAGGCCTGGGGTTGGACTTTTGCTGTCCTTGCTTCTTTTGGAAGCTTTTTCCAGTCTTTCTGTGGCACAATCTTTGCGTTTGGAGCTCTTGATTCGCCCATCTGACGTCCTGTCCTCTATCCTGAGGAACCAGGGATCAGTGTGGCGGTCTGCAGTTTGTACAAAGATCACTTGGTTACTACTGAATCAAAACACCTGAAGTAAAAGCCCCAAATTAAGATGAATTTAACAGGTAAAGGAGACTTTACTCACCTAGATATTTACGCACACCCACAGCACGTGGTGTGGTAAAGGTCGGCCAAGATTTTGACCACATGTCAGAAACTGGTTCAAAATTGTACTAAACTCACTTGAACTCTGACTTTGTCTGCACTTAGAACTATCACAAGACATTAAAACAAAACATCGGGCATTGATGACATCACAGCAATCTAACATTCTAATCTATGCAAACTGTCTCCAAGGCTACATAATATCAAATGAAATCATAGCAAAGGAGTAAAAAGCAGGATCAGTCTTAGGGTGTATGTTACATGTTTGCCAGTTTGGATGAGTGAGTGCAATACTTCATCGGCCTGTGTTGTAGCAACCTGTTGAACCTGCTGAGAAACTTTTCTTTGTCCACTCTGCCCCAAACTTCACATGCTCCATAAAGGTCGAGGCCTAGAGACCTCTGCATAGTTATTGCAATTAGCATTAGGTTATCAGTGTCATCTGATATACAGTGGCTTGCAAAAGTATTCGGCCCCCTTGAACTTTTCCACATTTTGTCACATTACAGCCACAAACATGAATCAGTTTTTTTGGAATTCCACGTGAAAGACCAATACAAAGTGGTGTACACTTGAGAAGTGGAACGAAAATCATACATGATACCAAACATTTTTTACAAATAAATAACTGCAAAGTGGGGACACCTGGCTGGAGATGCTCACTCAAGGACAACACCATACCATCCAAATGGCAACCCATTTCCAGCTGAGCCATTTAATTGGATATTTCTTCAAATGCTAAGGACACTGGAGGAGAAGGCAAAGAGCAGCTGGAAAGAGCATCTGCCTCAGATAGTACATGCATACAACTGCACCAGGCATGAGGCAACAGGCTTTTCACCCCACTACCTCTTGTATGGTCGACACCCCCGTCTCCTAGTAGACTTAATTTTTGGCCTGTTAGCCAGAGATGGGACTGAAAGACCTCAGAGCTATGCCAGATTTGCGTCTCTACTGTGATGTCAAATATCAATACCAGAATGTGTGTCGATGTATGTGCATTCATTTGTGCATGCGTGGAGATCTGAGGTTGGCTGGTAGGGTGGACCTCTGTGCATAATCACAAGTGTGTGCAAACATTTCCATGATTGGATTTCTTGGAATTTGGTTTCTTTGGGGGATTTTTTCAAGTTTTTGTAATGTGACAGGTTAAAGAATTAACATTCAGCTTACCCTCTGAAATGTCAGAGTGCATCTCAGATGTGTTGTTGTCATCAGGGATGATGTGACGTACCAGCCAATCCATCACCGCACCCAGCTGCAAAACTGTGACGCAATCTGCTGTGGTGGTATTAAAGTCCTGCCAGTTTACAGCGGCTGATTTGGTCCCTAAAATCCAGAGAGTAATTATTCATGGTAAGGAATTCATGTGGACACTAAGCGTGTGGGCAGGCAAGGACATTTAAACAGTGAGGCTGACGACCTACCATTTCTTCGTGTGACTGCTTCTGCTCTAAAAGGGACTCCAATGCCAAAATCGATGAATTTGACACATAGAAATGCTGGATGATCAGGCGATGTGTCAAACACAATATTGTCTGGCTTAATGTCTCGATGGAAGACACCCTTGGATTGCATTTCAGCGGCTGCATGTACCAGCTGTCTCATTATGACCCGACAGACAAATGAAAAATACGTTCAAATAATCAGATTTACATTATCCATTAAAGATTGCCACTAGAAGAATTGTAAAGTGCACACATAAGAAGCCATACTGGGAAATTGTCTTCTCTGCTTTTTCCAAAGAAGACAGTCCCAAAGCCTCCTTCACCCAGCTTATCCTGCTCTTCGTATTTTTCTTCAAAGTCCTCTACAGAGAGACAAAACTAACACAGGGGTTGTGATTAGTTGTATGTAGGAAAGCTGACTTTGCCTCAATGTACACATTCATACAGTCTTTGTTAGAAGCTTCCTAGTGATTAGCAGATGGATACCAGCTAAACTCTGAGAGCTTGGGAAAGAGGCTCTATCACTGCAGGTGTGGTGTGAACTTACCTATGTACTTCTTACCTTTAGTGTGACTTTTGTATGTGCTGTGTGTATCTGACTCGTAGACGGAGCAGCTGGCCTCCTCCTGTGAGCTTGATGTCTTGCTCTTTTTACTGCGTGGTTGTTTTGTTCCATCGCTGCTTGACTTTCCTTTGCTGCTCTTCTTTCTGAAAGCAGCTGCAAAAACCAAAACCAATTAGACCTCTGAACTCCACACAGGCCTACAGATGATCAATAACTGTAAAACAAAAAATCTCTGAATGTCTCACTTACACTTCTCCAAGACAAGATGGCTGAGGCCTGGGGTTGGACTTTTGCTGTCCTTGCTTCTTTTGGAAGCTTTTTCCAGTCTTTCTGTGGCACAATCTTTGCGTTTGGAGCTCTTGATTCGCCCATCTGACGTCTTGTCCTCTATCCTGAGGAACCAGGGATCAGTGTGGCGGTCTGCAGTTTGTACAAAGATCACTTGGTTACTACTGAATCAAAACACCTGAAGTAAAAGCCCCAAATTAAGATGAATTTAACAGGTAAAGGAGACTTTACTCACCTAGATATTTACGCACACCCACAGCACGTGGTGTGGTAAAGGTCGGCCAAGATTTTGACCACATGTCAGAAACTGGTTCAAAATTGGACTAAACTCACTTGAACTCTGACTTTGTCTGCACTTAGAACTATCACAAGACATTAAAACAAAACATCGGGCATTGATGAGATCACAGCAATCTAACATTCTAATCTATGCAAACTGTCTCCAAGGCTACATAATATCAAATGAAAATATAGCAAAGGAGTAAAAAGCAGGATCAGTCTTAGGGTGTATGTTACATGTTTGCCAGTTTGGATGAGTGAGTGCAATACTTCATCGGCCTGTGTTGTAGCAACCTGTTGAACCTGCTGAGAAACTTTTCTTTGTCCACTCTGCCCCAAACTTCACATGCTCCATAATGGTCGAGGCCTAGAGACCTCTGCATAGTTATTGCAATTAGCATTAGGTTATCAGTATCATCTGATATACAGTGGCTTCCAAAAGTATCCGGCCCCCTTGAACTTTTCCACATTTTGTCACATTACAGCCACAAACATGAATCAATTTTATTGGAATTCCACGTGAAAGACCAATACAAAGTGGTGTACACTTGAGAAGTGGAACGAAATTCATACATGATACCAAACATTTTTTACAAATAAATAACTGCAAAGTGGGGACACCTGGCTGGAGATGCTCACTCAAGGACAACACCATACCATCCAAATGGCAACCCATTTCCAGCTGAGCCATTTAATTGGATATTTCTTCAAATGCTAAGGACACTGGAGGAGAAGGCAAAGAGCAGCTGGAAAGAGCATCTGCCTCAGATAGTACATGCATACAACTGCACCAGGCATGAGGCAACAGGCTTTTCACCCCACTACCTCTTGTATGGTCGACACCCCCGTCTCCTAGTAGACTTAATTTTTGGCCTGTTAGCCAGAGATGGGACTGAAAGACCTCAGAGCTATGCCAGATTTGCGTCTCTACTGTGATGTCAAATATCAATACCAGAATGTGTGTCGATGTATGTGCATTCATTTGTGCATGCGTGGAGATCTGAGGTTGGCTGGTAGGGTGGACCTCTGTGCATAATCACAAGTGTGTGCAAACATTTCCATGATTGGATTTCTTGGAATTTGGTTTCTTTGGGGGATTTTTTCAAGTTTTTGTAATGTGACAGGTTAAAGAATTAACATTCAGCTTCCCCTCTGAAATGTCAGAGTGCATCTCAGATGTGTTGTTGTCATCAGGGATGATGTGACGTACCAGCCAATCCATCACCGCACCCAGCTGCAAAACTGTGACGCAATCTGCTGTGGTGGCATTAAAGTCCTGCCAGTTTACAGCGGCTGATTTGGTCCCTAAAATCCAGAGAGTAATTATTCATGGTAAGGAATTCATGTGGACACTAAGCGTGTGGGCAGGCAAGGACATTTAAACAGTGAGGCTGACGACCTACCATTTCTTCGTGTGACTGCTTCTGCTCTAAAAGGGACTCCAATGCCAAAATCGATGAATTTGACACATAGAAATGCTGGATGATCAGGCGATGTGTCAAACACAATATTGTCTGGCTTAATGTCTCGATGGAAGACACCCTTGGATTGCATTTCAGCGGCTGCATGTACCAGCTGTCTCATTATGACCTGACAGACAAATGAAAAATACGTTCAAATAATCAGATTTACATTATCCATTAAAGATTGCCACTAGAAGAATTGTAAAGTGCACACATAAGAAGCCATACTGGGAAATTGTCTTCTCTGCTTTTTCCAAAGAAGACAGTCCCACAGCCTCCTTCACCCAGCTTATCCTGCTCTTCGTATTTTTCTTCAAAGTCCTCTACAGAGAGACAAAACAAACACAGGGGTTGTGATTAGTTGTATGTAGGAAAGCTGACTTTGCCTCAATGTACACATTCATACAGTCTTTGTTAGAAGCTTCCTAGTGATTAGCAGATGGATACCAGCTAAACTCTGAGAGCCTGGGAAAGAGGCTCTATCACTGCAGGTGTGGTGTGAACTTACCTATGTACTTCTTACCTTTAGTGTGACTTTTGTATGTGCTGTGTGTATCTGACTCGTAGACGGAGCAGCTGGCCTCCTCCTGTGAGCTTGATGTCTTGCTCTTTTTACTGCGTGGTTGTTTTGTTCCATCGCTGCTTGACTTTCCTTTGCTGCTCTTCTTTCTGAAAGCAGCTGCAAAAACCAAAACCAATTAGACCTCTGAACTCCACACAGGCCTACAGATGATCAATAACTGTAAAACAAAAAAAATCTCTGAATGTCTCACTTACACTTCTCCAAGACAAGATGGCTGAGGCCTGGGGTTGGACTTTTGCTGTCCTTGCTTCTTTTGGAAGCTTTTTCCAGTCTTTCTGTGGCACAATCTTTGCGTTTGGAGCTCTTGATTCGCCCATCTGACGTCCTGTCCTCTATCCTGAGGAACCAGGGATCAGTGTGGCGGTCTGCAAGTTGTACAAAGATCACTTGGTTACTACTGAATCAAAACACCTGAAGTAAAAGCCCCAAATTAAGATGAATTTAACAGGTAAAGGAGACTTTACTCACCTAGATATTTACGCACACCCACAGCACGTGGTGTGGTAAAGGTCGGCCAAGATTTTGACCACATGTCAGAAACTGGTTCAAAATTGTACTAAACTCACTTGAACTCTGACTTTGTCTGCACTTAGAACTATCACAAGACATTAAAACAAAACATCGGGCATTGATGACATCACAGCAATCTAACATTCTAATCTATGCAAACTGTCTCCAAGGCTACATAATATCAAATGAAATCATAGCAAAGGAGTAAAAAGCAGGATCAGTCTTAGGGTGTATGTTACATGTTTGCCAGTTTGGATGAGTGAGTGCAATACTTCATCGGCCTGTGTTGTAGCAACCTGTTGAACCTGCTGAGAAACTTTTCTTTGTCCACTCTGCCCCAAACTTCACATGCTCCATAAAGGTCGAGGCCTAGAGACCTCTGCATAGTTATTGCAATTAGCATTAGGTTATCAGTGTCATCTGATATACAGTGGCTTGCAAAAGTATTCGGCCCCCTTGAACTTTTCCACATTTTGTCACATTACAGCCACAAACATGAATCAGTTTTTTTGGAATTCCACGTGAAAGACCAATACAAAGTGGTGTACACTTGAGAAGTGGAACGAAAATCATACATGATACCAAACATTTTTTACAAATAAATAACTGCAAAGTGGGGACACCTGGCTGGAGATGCTCACTCAAGGACAACACCATACCATCCAAATGGCAACCCATTTCCAGCTGAGCCATTTAATTGGATATTTCTTCAAATGCTAAGGACACTGGAGGAGAAGGCAAAGAGCAGCTGGAAAGAGCATCTGCCTCAGATAGTACATGCATACAACTGCACCAGGCATGAGGCAACAGGCTTTTCACCCCACTACCTCTTGTATGGTCGACACCCCCGTCTCCTAGTAGACTTAATTTTTGGCCTGTTAGCCAGAGATGGGACTGAAAGACCTCAGAGCTATGCCAGATTTGCGTCTCTACTGTGATGTCAAATATCAATACCAGAATGTGTGTCGATGTATGTGCATTCATTTGTGCATGCGTGGAGATCTGAGGTTGGCTGGTAGGGTGGACCTCTGTGCATAATCACAAGTGTGTGCAAACATTTCCATGATTGGATTTCTTGGAATTTGGTTTCTTTGGGGGATTTTTTCAAGTTTTTGTAATGTGACAGGTTAAAGAATTAACATTCAGCTTACCCTCTGAAATGTCAGAGTGCATCTCAGATGTGTTGTTGTCATCAGGGATGATGTGACGTACCAGCCAATCCATCACCGCACCCAGCTGCAAAACTGTGACGCAATCTGCTGTGGTGGCATTAAAGTCCTGCCAGTTTACAGCGGCTGATTTGGTCCCTAAAATCCAGAGAGTAATTATTCATGGTAAGGAATTCATGTGGACACTAAGCGTGTGGGCAGGCAAGGACATTTAAACAGTGAGGCTGACGACCTACCATTTCTTCGTGTGACTGCTTCTGCTCTAAAAGGGACTCCAATGCCAAAATCGATGAATTTGACACATAGAAATGCTGGATGATCAGGCGATGTGTCAAACACAATATTGTCTGGCTTAATGTCTCGATGGAAGACACCCTTGGATTGCATTTCAGCGGCTGCATGTACCAGCTGTCTCATTATGACCCGACAGACAAATGAAAAATACGTTCAAATAATCAGATTTACATTATCCATTAAAGATTGCCACTAGAAGAATTGTAAAGTGCACACATAAGAAGCCATACTGGGAAATTGTCTTCTCTGCTTTTTCCAAAGAAGACAGTCCCAAAGCCTCCTTCACCCAGCTTATCCTGCTCTTCGTATTTTTCTTCAAAGTCCTCTACAGAGAGACAAAACTAACACAGGGGTTGTGATTAGTTGTATGTAGGAAAGCTGACTTTGCCTCAATGTACACATTCATACAGTCTTTGTTAGAAGCTTCCTAGTGATTAGCAGATGGATACCAGCTAAACTCTGAGAGCCTGGGAAAGAGGCTCTATCACTGCAGGTGTGGTGTGAACTTACCTATGTACTTCTTACCTTTAGTGTGACTTTTGTATGTGCTGTGTGTATCTGACTCGTAGACGGAGCAGCTGGCCTCCTCCTGTGAGCTTGATGTCTTGCTCTTTTTACTGCGTGGTTGTTTTGTTCCATCGCTGCTTGACTTTCCTTTGCTGCTCTTCTTTCTGAAAGCAGCTGCAAAAACCAAAACCAATTAGACCTCTGAACTCCACACAGGCCTACAGATGATCAATAACTGTAAAACAAAAAAATCTCTGAATGTCTCACTTACACTTCTCCAAGACAAGATGGCTGAGGCCTGGGGTTGAACTTTTGCTGTCCTTGCTTCTTTTGGAAGCTTTTTCCAGTCTTTCTGTGGCACAATCTTTGCGTTTGGAGCTCTTGATTCGCCCATCTGACGTCCTGTCCTCTATCCTGAGGAACCAGGGATCAGTGTGGCGGTCTGCAGTTTGTACAAAGATCACTTGGTTACTACTGAATCAAAACACCTGAAGTAAAAGCCCCAAATTAAGATGAATTTAACAGGTAAAGGAGACTTTACTCACCTAGATATTTACGCACACCCACAGCACGTGGTGTGGTAAAGGTCGGCCAAGATTTTGACCACATGTCAGAAACTGGTTCAAAATTGTACTAAACTCACTTGAACTCTGACTTTGTCTGCACTTAGAACTATCACAAGACATTAAAACAAAACATCGGGCATTGATGACATCACAGCAATCTAACATTCTAATCTATGCAAACTGTCTCCAAGGCTACATAATATCAAATGAAATCATAGCAAAGGAGTAAAAAGCAGGATCAGTCTTAGGGTGTATGTTACATGTTTGCCAGTTTGGATGAGTGAGTGCAATACTTCATCGGCCTGTGTTGTAGCAACCTGTTGAACCTGCTGAGAAACTTTTCTTTGTCCACTCTGCCCCAAACTTCACATGCTCCATAATGGTCGAGGCCTAGAGACCTCTGCATAGTTATTGCAATTAGCATTAGGTTATCAGTGTCATCTGATATACAGTGGCTTGCAAAAGTATTCGGCCCCCTTGAACTTTTCCACATTTTGTCACATTACAGCCACAAACATGAATCAGTTTTATTGGAATTCCACGTGAAAGACCAATACAAAGTGGTGTACACTTGAGAAGTGGAACGAACATCATACATGATACCAAACATTTTTTACAAATAAATAACTGCAAAGTGGGGACACCTGGCTGGAGATGCTCACTCAAGGACAACACCATACCATCCAAATGGCAACCCATTTCCAGCTGAGCCATTTAATTGGATATTTCTTCAAATGCTAAGGACACTGGAGGAGAAGGCAAAGAGCAGCTGGAAAGAGCATCTGCCTCAGATAGTACATGCATACAACTGCACCAGGCATGAGGCAACAGGCTTTTCACCCCACTACCTCTTGTATGGTCGACACCCCCGTCTCCTAGTAGACTTAATTTTTGGCCTGTTAGCCAGAGATGGGACTGAAAGACCTCAGAGCTATGCCAGATTTGCGTCTCTACTGTGATGTCAAATATCAATACCAGAATGTGTGTCGATGTATGTGCATTCATTTGTGCATGCGTGGAGATCTGAGGTTGGCTGGTAGGGTGGACCTCTGTGCATAATCACAAGTGTGTGCAAACATTTCCATGATTGGATTTCTTGGAATTTGGTTTCTTTGGGGGATTTTTTCAAGTTTTTGTAATGTGACAGGTTAAAGAATTAACATTCAGCTTACCCTCTGAAATGTCAGTGTGCATCTCAGATGTGTTGTTGTCATCAGGGATGATGTGACGTACCAGCCAATCCATCACCGCACCCAGCTGCAAAACTGTGACGCAATCTGCTGTGGTGGCATTAAAGTCCTGCCAGTTTACAGCGGCTGATTTGGTCCCTAAAATCCAGAGAGTAATTATTCATGGTAAGGAATTCATGTGGACACTAAGCGTGTGGGCAGGCAAGGACATTTAAACAGTGAGGCTGACGACCTACCATTTCTTCGTGTGACTGCTTCTGCTCTAAAAGGGACTCCAATGCCAAAATCGATGAATTTGACACAGAAATGCTGGATGATCAGGCGATGTGTCAAACACAATATTGTCTGGCTTAATGTCTCGATGGAAGACACCCTTGGATTGCATTTCAGCGGCTGCATGTACCAGCTGTCTCATTATGACCCGACAGACAAATGAAAAATACGTTCAAATAATCAGATTTACATTATCCATTAAAGATTGCCACTAGAAGAATTGTAAAGTGCACACATAAGAAGCCATACTGGGAAATTGTCTTCTCTGCGTTTTCCAAAGAAGACAGTCCCAAAGCCTCCTTCACCCAGCTTATCCTGCTCTTCGTATTTTTCTTCAAAGTCCTCTACAGAGAGACAAAACTAACACAGGGGTTGTGATTAGTTGTATGTAGGAAAGCTGACTTTGCCTCAATGTACACATTCATACAGTCTTTGTTAGAAGCTTCCTAGTGATTAGCAGATGGATACCAGCTAAACTCTGAGAGCTTGGGAAAGAGGCTCTATCACTGCAGGTGTGGTGTGAACTTACCTATGTACTTCTTACCTTTAGTGTGACTTTTGTATGTGCTGTGTGTATCTGACTCGTAGACGGAGCAGCTGGCCTCCTCCTGTGAGCTTGATGTCTTGCTCTTTTTACTGCGTGGTTGTTTTGTTCCATCGCTGCTTGACTTTCCTTTGCTGCTCTTCTTTCTGAAAGCAGCTGCAAAAACCAAAACCAATTAGACCTCTGAACTCCACACAGGCCTACAGATGATCAATAACTGTAAAACAAAAAATCTCTGAATGTCTCACTTACACTTCTCCAAGACAAGATGGCTGAGGCCTGGGGTTGGACTTTTGCTGTCCTTGCTTCTTTTGGAAGCTTTTTCCAGTCTTTCTGTGGCACAATCTTTGCGTTTGGAGCTCTTGATTCGCCCATCTGACGTCCTGTCCTCTATCCTGAGGAACCAGGGATCAGTGTGGCGGTCTGCAGTTTGTACAAAGATCACTTGGTTACTACTGAATCAAAACACCTGAAGTAAAAGCCCCAAATTAAGATGAATTTAACAGGTAAAGGAGACTTTACTCACCTAGATATTTACGCACACCCACAGCACGTGGTGTGGTAAAGGTCGGCCAAGATTTTGACCACATGTCAGAAACTGGTTCAAAATTGTACTAAACTCACTTGAACTCTGACTTTGTCTGCACTTAGAACTATCACAAGACATTAAAACAAAACATCGGGCATTGATGACATCACAGCAATCTAACATTCTAATCTATGCAAACTGTCTCCAAGGCTACATAATATCAAATGAAATCATAGCAAAGGAGTAAAAAGCAGGATCAGTCTTAGGGTGTATGTTACATGTTTGCCAGTTTGGATGAGTGAGTGCAATACTTCATCGGCCTGTGTTGTAGCAACCTGTTGAACCTGCTGAGAAACTTTTCTTTGTCCACTCTGCCCCAATCTTCACATGCTCCATAATGGTCGAGGCCTAGAGACCTCTGCATAGTTATTGCAATTAGCATTAGGTTATCAGTATCATCTGATATACAGTGGCTTGCAAAAGTATTCGGCCCCCTTGAACTTTTCCACATTTTGTCACATTACAGCCACAAACATGAATCAATTTTATTGGAATTCCACGTGAAAGACCAATACAAAGTGGTGTACACTTGAGAAGTGGAACGAAAATCATACATGATACCAAACATTTTTTACAAATAAATAACTGCAAAGTGGGGACACCTGGCTGGAGATGCTCACTCAAGGACAACACCATACCATCCAAATGGCAACCCATTTCCAGCTGAGCCATTTAATTGGATATTTCTTCAAATGCTAAGGACACTGGAGGAGAAGGCAAAGAG
This sequence comes from Pelmatolapia mariae, assembly GCF_036321145.2. Taxonomy (NCBI): domain Eukaryota; kingdom Metazoa; phylum Chordata; class Actinopteri; order Cichliformes; family Cichlidae; genus Pelmatolapia; species Pelmatolapia mariae. Next base: position 27,047,367 of record NC_086238.1, on the reverse strand, counting down.
CAGCTGGAAAGAGCATCTGCCTCAGATAGTACATGCATACAACTGCACCAGGCATGAGGCAACAGGCTTTTCACCCCACTACCTCTTGTATGGTCGACACCCCCGTCTCCTAGTAGACTTAATTTTTGGCCTGTTAGCCAGATATCCGACTGAAAGACCTCAGAGCTATGCCAGATTTGCGTCTCTACTGTGATGTCAAATATCAATACCAGAATGTGTGTCGATGTATGTGCATTCATTTGTGCATGCGTGGAGATCTGAGGTTGGCTGGTAGGGTGGACCTCTGTGCATAATCACAAGTGTGTGCAAATATTTCCATGATTGGATTTCTTGGAATTTGGTTTCTTTGGGGGATTTTTTCAAGTTTTTGTAATGTGACAGGTTAAAGAATTAACATTCAGCTTACCCTCTGAAATGTCAGTGTGCATCTCAGATGTGTTGTTGTCATCAGGGATGATGTGACGTACCAGCCAATCCATCACCGCACCCAGCTGCAAAACTGCTGTGGTTTCATTAAAGTCCTGCCAGTTTACAGCGGCTGATTTGGTCCCTAAAATCCAGAGAGTAATTATTCATGGTAAGGAATTCATGTGGACACTAAGCGTGTGGGCAGGCAAGGACATTTAAACAGTGAGGCTGACGACCTACCATTTCTTCGTGTGACTGCTTCTGCTCTAAAAGGGACTCCAATGCCAAAATCGATGAATTTGACACAAAGAAATGCTGGATGATCAGGCGATGTGTCAAACACAATATTGTCTGGCTTAATGTCTCGATGGAAGACACCCTTGGATTGCATTTCAGCGGCTGCATGTACCAGCTGTCTCATTATGACCTGACAGACAAATGAAAAATACGTTCAAATAATCAGATTTACATTATCCATTAAAGATTGCCACTAGAAGAATTGTTAAGTGCACACATAAGAAGCCATACTGGGAAATTGTCTTCTCTGCGTTTTCCAAAGAAGACAGTCCCAAAGCCTCCTTCACCCAGCTTATCCTGCTCTTCGTATTTTTCTTCAAAGTCCTCTACAGAGAGACAAAACTAACACAGGGGTTGTGATTAGTTGTATGTAGGAAAGCTGACTTTGCCTCAATGTACACATTCATACAGTCTTTGTTAGAAGCTTCCTAGTGATTAGCAGATGGATACCAGCTAAACTCTGAGAGCTTGGGAAAGAGGCTCTATCACTGCAGGTGTGGTGTGAACTTACCTATGTACTTCTTACCTTTAGTGTGACTTTTGTATGTGCTGTGTGTATCTGACTCGTCGACGGAGCAGCTGGCCTCCTCCTGTGAGCTTGATGTCTTGCTCTTTTTACTGCGTGGTTGTTTTGTTCCATCGCTGCTTGACTTTCCTTTGCTGCTCTTCTTTCTGAAAGCAGCTGCAAAAACCAAAACCAATTAGACCTCTGAACTCCACACAGGCCTACAGATGATCAATAACTGTAAAACAAAAAATCTCTGAATGTCTCACTTACACTTCTCCAAGACAAGATGGCTGAGGCCTGGGGTTGGACTTTTGCTGTCCTTGCTTCTTTTGGAAGCTTTTTCCAGTCTTTCTGTGGCACAATCTTTGCGTTTGGAGCTCTTGATTCGCCCATCTGACGTCCTGTCCTCTATCCTGAGGAACCAGGGATCAGTGTGGCGGTCTGCAGTTTGTACAAAGATCACTTGGTTACTACTGAATCAAAACACCTGAAGTAAAAGCCCCAAATTAAGATGAATTTAACAGGTAAAGGAGACTTTACTCACCTAGATATTTACGCACACCCACAGCACGTGGTGTGGTAAAGGTCGGCCAAGATTTTGACCACATGTCAGAAACTGGTTCAAAATTGTACTAAACTCACTTGAACTCTGACTTTGTCTGCACTTAGAACTATCACAAGACATTAAAACAAAACATCGGGCATTGATGACATCACAGCAATCTAACATTCTAATCTATGCAAACTGTCTCCAAGGCTACATAATATCAAATGAAATCATAGCAAAGGAGTAAAAAGCAGGATCAGTCTTAGGGTGTATGTTACATGTTTGCCAGTTTGGATGAGTGAGTGCAATACTTCATCGGCCTGTGTTGTAGCAACCTGTTGAACCTGCTGAGAAACTTTTCTTTGTCCACTCTGCCCCAAACTTCACATGCTCCATAAAAGTGGAGGCCTAGAGACCTCTGCATAGTTATTGCAATTAGCATTAGGTTATCAGTATCATCTGATATACAGTGGCTTCCAAAAGTATCCGGCCCCCTTGAACTTTTCCACATTTTGTCACATTACAGCCACAAACATGAATCAATTTTATTAGAATTCCACGTGAAAGACCAATACAAAGTGGTGTACACTTGAGAAGTGGAACGAAAATCATACATGATACCAAACATTTTTTACAAATAAATAACTGCAAAGTGGGGACACCTGGCTGGAGATGCTCACTCAAGGACAACACCATACCATCCAAATGGCAACCCATTTCCAGCTGAGCCATTTAATTGGATATTTCTTCAAATGCTAAGGACACTGGAGGAGAAGGCAAAGAGCAGCTGGAAAGAGCATCTGCCTCAGATAGTACATGCATACAACTGCACCAGGCATGAGGCAACAGGCTTTTCACCCCACTACCTCTTGTATGGTCGACACCCCCGTCTCCTAGTAGACTTAATTTTTGGCCTGTTAGCCAGAGATGGGACTGAAAGACCTCAGAGCTATGCCAGATTTGCGTCTCTACTGTGATGTCAAATATCAATACCAGAATGTGTGTCGATGTATGTGCATTCATTTGTGCATGCGTGGAGATCTGAGGTTGGCTGGTAGGGTGGACCTCTGTGCATAATCACAAGTGTGTGCAAACATTTCCATGATTGGATTTCTTGGAATTTGGTTTCTTTGGGGGATTTTTTCAAGTTTTTGTAATGTGACAGGTTAAAGAATTAACATTCAGCTTACCCTCTGAAATGTCAGAGTGCATCTCAGATGTGTTGTTGTCATCAGGGATGATGTGACGTACCAGCCAATCCATCACCGCACCCAGCTGCAAAACTGTGACGCAGTCTGCTGTGGTGGCATTAAAGTCCTGCCAGTTTACAGCGGCTGATTTGGTCCCTAAAATCCAGAGAGTAATTATTCATGGTAAGGAATTCATGTGGACACTAAGCGTGTGGGCAGGCAAGGACATTTAAACAGTGAGGCTGACGACCTACCATTTCTTCGTGTGACTGCTTCTGCTCTAAAAGGGACTCCAATGCCAAAATCGATGAATTTGACACATAGAAATGCTGGATGATCAGGCGATGTGTCAAACACAATATTGTCTGGCTTAATGTCTCGATGGAAGACACCCTTGGATTGCATTTCAGCGGCTGCATGTACCAGCTGTCTCATTATGACCCGACAGACAAATGAAAAATACGTTCAAATAATCAGATTTACATTATCCATTAAAGATTGCCACTAGAAGAATTGTAAAGTGCACACATAAGAAGCCATACTGGGAAATTGTCTTCTCTGCTTTTTCCAAAGAAGACAGTCCCAAAGCCTCCTTCACCCAGCTTATCCTGCTCTTCGTATTTTTCTTCAAAGTCCTCTACAGAGAGACAAAACTAACACAGGGGTTGTGATTAGTTGTATGTAGGAAAGCTGACTTTGCCTCAATGTACACATTCATACAGTCTTTGTTAGAAGCTTCCTAGTGATTAGCAGATGGATACCAGCTAAACTCTGAGAGCTTGGGAAAGAGGCTCTATCACTGCAGGTGTGGTGTGAACTTACCTATGTACTTCTTACCTTTAGTGTGACTTTTGTATGTGCTGTGTGTATCTGACTCGTAGACGGAGCAGCTGGCCTCCTCCTGTGAGCTTGATGTCTTGCTCTTTTTACTGCGTGGTTGTTTTGTTCCATCGCTGCTTGACTTTCCTTTGCTGCTCTTCTTTCTGAAAGCAGCTGCAAAAACCAAAACCAATTAGACCTCTGAACTCCACACAGGCCTACAGATGATCAATAACTGTGTCAATAGAAAATTGTATTTTTTAGTCAGTATAAGCTTTTAATGATATAAGTTTGCTTGTGATAGAATGCTGCATGATGATCATTTCCTTGCTTAGAACTGATTGTTCTTTTCATTGTTCAGGATTGATTCTTCTTCATAACACGTGTTCTGATATTTGTATCTGAGTCTTCTCACAGCGATAGTAAGAAGAATAACAAGCAGTTCTGACCTCGAACACACACACACAGACACAACACACACACACACACTCACAATCACATACGCATATGCTCACGTCAAATGTATTCATTTTTCTTGTGTATAAATAAAGACAAGTGCAAGAGCAGAGCGCGCATCGCAGGGCCCCCACTCTGGTGTGAGCGTTCTGTGATCGCCCTTGTATACAAGCAAATGCTGCAGCGTGTGTGTGTGTTTCTCCTCTTAGACTCTCAGCTGAAGAAGTGTCTTTAGAATAAATCTCTTGACATTTATTTTGGTCCTTCGAAGCCGGGGCAGAAACATCAGAACTGTTATCTGTGACTCTGTTCCAGGATCCAGCACTGCCTCCCGACGCCGTGGGAAGCCAGCACCGAAGTCTGTGCACAGCCCTCTTAGACGAGGCCGAAAGACCTGGGACGCTAAAATTCGGGTCCAGGCCGGTGTTTTTAGTCTGGTACACGGCGGTGGGATTCAGTCTGACGATCCGAACCACCAGTGAGACGTCTGAGGGTGAGAGAAACGCTATTTTGGTTAGGAATCGCCGTAATGAACCGAATAACAAACAAAATAGAAAAATAAAATAGGTTAGGATTCGCCAAAATGAACCAAATTAGATTTAGGTTTTAGAAGTAGCCGCAATTACTTCATAACAAATTAAAATAGGTTAGGATTTGCCGTAACGAACCGAATTAGACTTAGGTTTTAGAAGTAGCCGTAATTACTTCATAACAAATTGTAAAAGCGCACAAATGTCTATGTGTGTATGTGTCTAGAAGTAAGTTGATTTTACAGCACAATACGCTGCTGAACTACTTCTATTTTATTTTGTTTTCTTTGCTGAGGCTCACGTACTGGTGACATTGGAGAACGGTTGGGCTTCGTCTCGTAACACTGATACCGCTTGACCTTTAGGGTCAAGTCGAAGGCCGTATCAGTAACCACTCTGAAGTCGAGCGTGCCAGTGATGGCCCAGCAAAATCTTTAAAAATGGGGAATAAACAAGCAAAATTAACACCTGATGAGGGATGGTTAGACAAACAACAAGCCGGAGCAGGAATAATCCAAAAGAAGGAGAGAGGAATGGAGAGGAAGACAGGCAACAAAGAGTAAAAGCATTAACAAACAAAGAAGACAGTGACTCAGAACAGGATAGCAGCTCAGGTGAAGAGAATAGTTCAGATCAGGAAGGACATAATAATCCCTCACCAAGTGAAAAATTCAAGACCAAAGTAGAAGTTTAAAAGGGCTGGAAACAGACCCGACTCAATACATGTAAATACAAGAGGAATAAAGTTAAATAAACAAAAGGCTAAATTGAATTAGAACTTAACTGTAATGTATTCAAGTTGATGATAGCAAGGATAACAACCTGTAAACTGGTATTAACAATGGCACATAGTTGGGATGAAGACCATGCCCAGGATGAACAGGTTGTGTGAATCAAGCAAGATTCACACAACCACATATTAAATAAATATTGTTCAGCCAAGGAAAGTGTGTGTGAAGACTTCCGTTTTCCGGCAATGGAGTAAGGTGTGTCGGCCACTAGCACCTGCCTAACTTTTTCAAAAATTGTACTTTTCGAGCCCCATTTTGCTGTTAGACACGAACTTTTCGGGTCATTTATGAATGTTACATTGGAAGGATGTCTAAGGGAAGGAGACAGATCGAGAAAAACCTTACTACCGAGAGTTGTGCTAACGCTGGCGCAGCAGAGGACGCTGGCGCAGCCTTGAACCCGGCACTTGTCGCCCTGCTTGAACAGCACAGAATAGCCATAGCCGCAGATTTTAAGGCTACATCGGATGTAATTAATGATAAGTTGGACAAGATTCAAGCGGAAGTTGCAAATCAAGAACTACGTATTGGTGAGCTTGAATCAAACGCAGCGGATGTGGTTCAGCGTTTAGCAGTGCTTGAAGCTAAGTATGATTCACTACAGGAGGAAAACAAACTTTTCAAAACTAAACTTTCCGACCTGGAGAGTAGAAGCAGACGGCAGAACATACGTCTGGCGGGCCTGCCGGAATCGGTGGAGCCGGGTCCACGGCCAACTGAGTTCTTTTCCCGGCTGCTGGTGGAGGTCTTCGGTGCACAAACTTTGCCATCTCCTCCGGAGCTTGACAGAGCCCACCGTAGCCTTATGCCCAAACCGGGCCCTGATGGGAGGCCACGCTCAGTTATTATTCGCTTCCACCGCTTCCAGATCAAAGAGCTGCTGATGAGGGAAGCACGGAGACGCCGAGGGACGTTGGAGTATTGTGGACATAAACTCCAGTTTTATGAGGATTATAACGCCGACGTCCAGAAGCAGCGAGCCCAGTATAAGGATGTTATGGCCGAGTTATACCGGAGAGGCCTCCGTCCTTCCCTTCTTTTCCCCGCCAGGCTTCGTATTACTCTTCCAGATGGGAAAATTCGGCGATTGGAGTCAGTTGAGGAGGCCTCTCGTTTCATTCAAACTATGGAAGAAAACCAAAGCTCTCCATCCTGAATTGGACACTGTAGCCGGTCAGAGCACTCACTCTAATTTATAACTATAACAGGTCGGACTACCCTATGTGGCGTCCTCGTTGTGACTGAGATTATACAGCCGCGATGTTGGTATAGCAGTATATTCTTTGCTGTTTGTTCTAAGTTAAACTTGGTTCGTTGTTTGGCTGATTTGTTCTTGTTTTCTTTAATTTCTTTTTTTCGTGGCCTGAAAACTGAGACCCTGGTTCGAGTTTAGGGGCCAATATTCAAGGGTGTAGGTATGATGCTAGTGGTACGGGGAGCTCTTGACTAATATGGGAAGTAAGCAGGGGCTTACGCGGTTGCTTTTTAATGCAACCTGCTGGGGTGATATTGGTGGGTGGTATTGTTTTAGTTTGTTTTTTTTTACACAGGGATATGTTATTGTATTGCATTTTCTTTCTGGGGTGGGGTTGGTTGACATGTTTTCTGTTGCTGTTGTTGCTGCTGTTGTTTTCGTTCCCTCTCTTTCCTCCTTGGGCAATTTTGCATATATATATAATATATTATATTTTGCATATAATAATGTGGGACTTCCTTGATGAGTGGTAATCTTACCTTTGTTAGCTGGAATGTGAGAGGGTTGAACCACCCAATAAAGCGAAAGAGAGTCTTATTACGGTTGAAGCAATTCAAGCCCGGGGTAGTTTTTTTGCAAGAGACTCATTTGCAGGATTCAGATCACTCACGCCTGGCGAAATGTTGGTCAGGACAGATGTTTCACTCTAATTTTAATGCAAAGGCTAGGGGTACAGCTATTCTTATTGATCAGAACATCCCATTTGTTTCATCTACTGTTGTGTCAGACAAAAATGGACGATTTATAATAGTGTCTGGCAAACTTTGTGATAGGTTTGTGACTTTGGCCAATCTTTATGCACCCAATTTTGATGATGTGCAATTTTTTCAATGCCTGTTTTCACACCTCCCGGACTTAAATAGTCACTCTTTGATTTTGGGGGGCGATTTTAATCTTTATTTGCATGCGGTTTTAGATCGTTCATCCCCCAAACCGGCTACTCTTAATAAATCTGCAACTTATGTCAAGTCTTTTCTTGAAGATTATAGTCTTACGGATCCCTGGCGGTTTCTGTTTCCTACTGGTAGAGACTATTCTTTCTTCTCACATGTACATCACACCTACACTAGAATAGATTATTTTTTCATTGACAATTTGCTAATTAATAGTATAAGATCCTGCAGCTATGAAAGTATTACTGTCTCGGATCATGCCCCCCTTGTGCTCAAAATAGCTTTTCAAGGTTGCGACTCTGTGAGAAAGCTCTGGAGATTGGATCCATTGCTGCTCACGGATGAACAATTTGTTTCTAACATCTCTTCTAAAGTTAAAATTTTTCTTAACGAGAATAGAACACCTGGTATGCCAAACAGGACGGTGTGGGAGGCTCTGAAGGCATTTCTGAGAGGAGAAATCATCTCAGTGGCAGCATTTAAAAGACAGTGTGCACAGCGGGAACAGAGGCTTATTTCAGCCCAGATTTTAAACATCGACAGGCAGTACGCTCAGTCACCATCACTGGCACTATATAAAAAACGCTTAAGTTTACAAACCAAATTCAATCTGCTTTCCACTCGACAAGTGGAAGGATGTCTGATTAGGAATAAGAGCGATTTTTACGAGCATGGTGGAAAGACCGGTAAGCTTTTGGCCACTCAACTGCGTGGTATTAGGGCTAAACAAATTATAACTGGCGTAAAGGCGGACAATGGAGTGGTGACTAGGGATCAGAAGGCGATTAATGACATTTTTTCTTCATTTTACTCTAAGTTATATACATCAGAGTCTACTGTTAATGTAAAAGATTTACATGGTTTCTTTGACTCCATTGATATGCCTTTGCTCTCCCCAGAGCTTAGACAGACTCTGGAAGCCCCCATCTCAACGGCGGAAATTCAGGCGGCAATAACATCTATGCAATCTGGGAAATCTCCTGGTCCTGATGGATTTTCTGCAGACTTTTATAAAAAATTCTCGGATGATTTGGCTCCTTTCCTTTGCGAAGTTTTTACAGAGTCGCTAGACTCTGGGGCACTTCCTTCATCATGCTACCAGGCCTGTATCACAGTGTTACTTAAGAAGGGCAAGGACCCGACTGACTGTGCTTCTTATAGGCCTATATCTCTGTTAAACACGGATGTTAAAATTCTGTCTAAGCTACTGGCGCACAGACTGGAAAAAATTCTACCTGCTATAATCTCTCCCGACCAAACTGGCTTTATTAAAAATCGGCATGCCTTTTTTAACATACGGCGACTTTTTAATATTATCTATGCCCCTGGCCACGTCGTGCCTGAATGCCTTATTGCTATGGACGCAGAAAAAGCATTTGACAGGGTGGAGTGGGAATATTTGTTTTTTACTTTAGAAAGGTTTGGAATGGGCCCCTTATTTTGCTCATGGATTAAACTTCTTTACGCAAGCCCCACGGCTTCAGTGGTAACTAACTGTCGCTACTCTGACTATTTTAAGCTCCACCGCGGAACGAGACAGGGCTGCCCTTTAAGCCCATTGCTTTTTGCTCTTGCAATTGAGCCATTAGCAATTGCAGTCCGTGGCAGTGGGGATATAAAAGGCATATGGAGGGGGGGGATTGAGCATAGAGTTTCACTGTATGCTGATGACCTTCTCTTATTTCTTTCCAACCCGCTTACCTCTTTACCTGCTGTACTTAATATATTGAACGGTTTTAGTCAGCTCTCTGGATACAAAATCAATATGAATAAGAGTGAACTGTTTTTGATTAATGAGAGGGCTCGAAATTTGGATTTGGTAAATGTTCCCTTTAAAATAGTCACAGATCACTTTGATTACCTTGGAATAAGTGTCACAGAGCAATTTAATTGTTTGTTTAAGAAGAATCTCCTCCCCCTGCTGGAACAGTGCAAGTATATGTTGTCTAGATGGTCCCCATTATCCTTATCTTTAATAGGTAGGATTAATTCAGTGAAAATGATGCTACTTCCAAAATTCTTATATGTCTTTCAATGCCTCCCTATCCTGATTCCAAAATCCTTTTTTAAATCTTTAGATTCACTAATCACTTCATATATTTGGAATGGCAAAGCTCCCAAATTGAAGAAATCTATTCTTCAAAGGCCCAAGTCGGTTGGAGGTTTAGGCCTACCCAATTTCCAGTACTATTATTGGGCCGCCAATATTAGGTGTTTGTTATATTGGAGATACTATCATCTCGAACCGTCACCACCAGTTTGGGTTGCCATGGAGTCATTTTCAAGTGGGAAAATTTCTCTACCTGCAACTTTAGGTTCATCACTCCCTTTGGCATCGCCTCTACCCAGTAACAATAGAGTTGTCCAGCAGTCTCTTAGGATTTGGTCTCAGTTCAGGCAGAGTCTGGGTCTTCGGGCTTTCTCACTTCAAAGCCCAGTTGCAGCAAACCACTTATTTGTTCCCTCAATGGCAGATAATGCTTTTCATATCTGGCATAGAAAGGGCCTAAAATCCTTTGCAGACTTATATGAAGACAGTCAATTTGTAAGTTTCTCTCAAATATCCACCAAATTTGGCATAGCTGCAGCTCAGTTTTTTCGCTTTTTACAGGTCAGACATTACGTGCAGAGTGTGACAACAGAATTCCCCCAAATGCCTCCGCACAACCCAGTAGATGATTTTTTAACGGTTAACCCAACCTCAAGGGGTATAATATCAACTCTCTACAGCTTAATTTCCAATTTACAATGCTCTTCAATAGCTGCTATCAAATCTAAATGGGAACAGGACCTTACCTTTCATATTACGGATGAACTCTGGGACTCTATCCTTGGTCAGGTTCACAATATATCAATGTGTGCTCGACATACACTTATCCAATTTAAGATAGTTCATCGGGGGCATTGGTCCAGGGAGAGGCTGGCACACATATATCCAGGGGTGGACCCAGCCTGTATAAGGTGTGGGGGTGCTCCTGGTACATTGTTTCATATGTACTGGTCCTGTCCTTCGTTGTCCACCTTTTGGAAATCTGTTTTCCATTCGATGTCTGAAGTCGTGCAGCATCAAATTGAACCAGAGCCACTCTGTGCTATGTTTGGTGCGGTCCAGAATTTGAATCTGTCCAACTCCAGACTCAGAATATTAAACTTTTCATTACTGCTGGCCAGGCGAGCTATTTTGCTGAAATGGAAAGACTCTTCTCCCCCTTCACACACACAATGGCTAAAAGATGTAATGTCCTGTATGGATGTAGAAAAAATTAGATATACAGTTCGAGGGTCTAAAAATAAATTTTATAAACTCTGGTCTCCCTTTCTGGACTTTTTTGAAAGGCCCTCAACTATTGTTACTGAGTAGTCCAAGGAAATACCCCCCCCCCCCCCCCCCCCCGCTCCCCCCCCCCTTTTTTTTTTTTCCTTATATGAGTTTATTTGGTGTTTTTAATTTTTGTTTGGTCTTTTGCTTTTCTTTGTTGGGCCGCCGGCTGCCAACTATCTGTTATTTTAAGGGTTAGGGTGGGAACAGGATTGAAATTTTGGAAAATTCTGAAGCATTTTTTTTGTATACATTATATTGAAACCTTTGTTTAATAAAAAGACTTTTGAAAGAAAAAAAAAAAAAGGAAAGTGTGTGAAAAGGAAAATGTCTCCAGCTTGGGAGGGGGTGAAACTGCAGATCACCCTCAGCCCTTGGTGGATACAAATAAAAAATAAATAAATATTGTGATACACTATTGCTGTTATATAAAGAGATAATAACATTAATAATGAAATAATATTAATATGAAGAGGCACCTTAGTCAGTTATGATGTGAGGTGGATAATTGTTGGAAGTAGTCTGCATCAAACTTAAGGTTGCTCAAATTCAGTACAATGACATATGAGAGGATGAAAATAAAGACATTATCTAAACCAATTAAGTGCATAGAGGCACTTGACCTACTTGAAAACCTGTCATCCTAGATGAGACATTGCTGAAATATAGAGCACACCTATACTAACAACTAATAATTTAAAACCTGTATACAATGGCTAACGCTACAAAATTGAGAAGCTGAATTAAATATGTGGTCACTGCTAAGCTGATGAGCAGGTTACACTTTTTTACTACATACTGATTACACAAGAAGTCTGATGTGGCCTACAGCGGTGTCATGATTCACTCATTTTGATTACAGGTATAATGTAATGTATAACAGCATAATAATCTCACAGCTGCTAATAGCACATTTGCCTTTTTGTAACACACATGAGAGAAAGGCAACTGTTAAGAAAATGCCCTTCTGGGTGAGACAGGCCCAGAGGCCCTGCATGCAAGCATACTAACACACATGAAGAACAATGAAGAACAGCTTACACTATAGCACACACTATATACATGCGCCTCTATATCTCTCATTGGTGTTAAAGCAGGAAAAACTTAACAGAGTTTTTTTATCAAATGCTGAACTTATCCACCGCTGACATTTAACTCTTCAGCTTGACAATAGGTGAAACGTTTGTGAAAACAGAGAAGCATAAATAAAGACAGAGAGAGCCTGGTATGACCAAGCAGTAATCAGACAATAAATTTAGTTGGTAATACAATAAATTGTGAAATGCTTTCTGTTTGATTGATGCAAAACAAGTAATTTACTGTATGAAGGAAATTCTCTTTTGTGATAATATTTTGAACGTGTATTTCTGTTGACCTGTCAACTTAGTGCATTATGAGCTGATATGCAAATTAGTTGATTGATACTAGATTCGAAGGAATGACTGGATTATAAATAAATGAATAAAATATAACAACGGTTGAAATTAGTTTCTTATTTCTAGTGTGTGGAGGAAGATTTTATCATGGCACACATCTGTTTACATGGGAGAAAACTCGTCATGTGATATGACGTTTAGCAATATGCTTCTGATGTTCAGCACATCAGAAGGATGACTCTGAAATTAGAAAGGGAAACAATTTTGCTGACAAAGCTGAAAACCAGCAGCAGCAAAAAAAACCACAGTTTTATTAACAACTCGTGAAAATCAGACCATTCGACTGTCTGTACTGCAGGACGAACAAAAAGCAGCACCACCTAAAGAACAGAAAACAATGGCTAAAACACAGAGCAGTACTAGACACTGATGACATATTGAAAATAGCAGGAAAGCCCATTCTTCCCAAATCATTACACAAAACAGCCGCTCTAGTGAGTCATAGTTTTGAGCCATGGCTCATCAGGAGGGGTGATCCAAGGAATGGTCCTTATTAGAAACCGACAATTTTACACTATTAATTTTGAAACTTTGAAACATCCAAAAAGTGCAGGATTAGTGGAGAAAACAAATGGCACTATAAAACAAAGGCTCAGAAAACAATGGAAGAAACTGGCAGACCATGGCCAGAATGTGTAGGCCTAGTCAAAATGTGGATGAGAATAACACAAGGAAATAACAAACTGTCCCCATTTGAAATCATACATGGGCGACCTTTTCCATTGCCAGTTATTAGCGAGCCACTAGATAAGTCAATCCGTGAAACCACTCTGGCAGATTGGATGACTCAATTGTTGACAAACAGAGAAGTCGTTTTGAACAATAAACCGCCGCAAGACTCTTTTTCACCTATTTCCTGCAGGTTGAAGCCAGGTGATTGGATCCTTGTCCGAGTACTCCAAAGGAAAAATTGGAGCTCGCCCCGCTGGGAAGGTCCCTACCAAGTGCTCATCACCACTCCAACTGCCTGCAAAATAGCAGAGAGACCCTCCTGGATACATCAGAGCCACTGCAAAAAGGTTGAGGTCCCAGGAAACCCCGACACGAGGTAATCATCGTCGAAAACGCTGGACTTGACAACGGAACGTGTGACCGGCTCTTCTGGATCAACTTCAACGTGACGAATCGGAACACGTCCATTCACTTCCCAGTGTTTTTGGACCAAACCCCAGGGAAGAACCACTCCATGTGCTACCGACAAGACAACGGTAACAGACCCCTAGGCAACACCACCAACTGTAACCAAACCGCAGCCAATGGAGAGGGTGCACCTGTAAACACGTCCGCGCCCAGCAACGGCACCTACTGGGTGCAGGGAATGGCCTGGCTGTGTGGACAACATGCCTACTTCATACTGCCACCCGGATGGACGGGCACCTGTGCCCCAATCTTCATCTCAGACCACACCTTCAGGATGTCAGCTGTAAATGACTCTCAGACTACAAGACGACGACGAGACGTCTCCACACTACAACCACATGACCCCATCTATGGCAGTGATGTGCCAGAGGAATTTAAGCTTTGGACCACCGGACAAAAGGTTCTCCACTCACTGTTTCCATGGGTGGGCACCGGAAAGAACATGTTAAGAATTGAAACTTTGGACTACCGTTTTGGACACTGGCTCCTGGCTACAGGTGCTAAAGAGACTACTCATCGGAGTTGGAGTATTTTTACTTTTATTTTGTGTTTTTGTAACATGTATCCTGCCATGTCTAAAACTCATGATTAACCGCATAATCATTTCCACTGTAGCTGCATACATAGCCGTGACAAATGATGATGATGATGACTCCGACCTGTTGGAATGTGAAGACTTTGCGTGATTAATGATGATGTGACAGAAAATGTGCAACAAGATGTTACATACTGATATCTCACTTAAAGGTTATACTGACAACAGGAGGGAATGTCAATAGAAAATTGTATTTTTTAGTCAGTATAAGCTTTTAATGATATAAGTTTGCTTGTGATAGAATGCTGCATGATGATCATTTCCTTGCTTAGAACTGATTGTTCTTTTCATTGTTCAGGACTGATTCTTCTTCATAACACGTGTTCTGATATTTGTATCTGAGTCTTCTCACAGCGATAGTAAGAAGAATAACAAGCAGTTCTGACCTCGAACACACACACACACACACACAACACACACACACACACACACACTCACACACACACAATCACATACGCATATGCTCACGTCAAATGTATTCATTTTTCTTGTGTATAAATAAAGACAAGTGCAAGAGCAGAGCGCGCATCGCAGGGCCCCCACTCTGGTGTGAGCGTTCTGTGATCGCCCTTGTATACAAGCAAATGCTGCAGCGTGTGTGTGTGTTTCTCCTCTTAGACTCTCAGCTGAAGAAGTTTCTTTAGAATAAATCTCTTGACAAACTGTAAAACAAAAAATCTCTGAATGTCTCACTTACACTTCTCCAAGACAAGATGGCTGAGGCCTGGGGTTGGACTTTTGCTGTCCTTGCTTCTTTTGGAAGCTTTTTCCAGTCTTTCTGTGGCACAATCTTTGCGTTTGGAGCTCTTGATTCGCCCATCTGACGTCCTGTCCTCTATCCTGAGGAACCAGGGATCAGTGTGGCGGTCTGCAGTTTGTACAAAGATCACTTGGTTACTACTGAATCAAAACACCTGAAGTAAAAGCCCCAAATTAAGATGAATTTAACAGGTAAAGGAGACTTTACTCACCTAGATATTTACGCACACCCACAGCACGTGGTGTGGTAAAGGTCGGCCAAGATTTTGACCACATGTCAGAAACTGGTTCAAAATTGTACTAAACTCACTTGAACTCTGACTTTGTCTGCACTTAGAACTATCACAAGACATTAAAACAAAACATCGGGCATTGATGACATCACAGCAATCTAACATTCTAATCTATGCAAACTGTCTCCAAGGCTACATAATATCAAATGAAATCATAGCAAAGGAGTAAAAAGCAGGATCAGTCTTAGGGTGTATGTTACATGTTTGCCAGTTTGGATGAGTGAGTGCAATACTTCATCGGCCTGTGTTGTAGCAAGCTGTTGAACCTGCTGAGAAACTTTTCTTTGTCCACTCTGCCCCAAACTTCACATGCTCCATAAAGGTCGGGGCCTAGAGACCTCTGCATAGTTATTGCAATTAGCATTAGGTTATCAGTGTCATCTGATATACAGTGGCTTGCAAAAGTATTCGGCCCCCTTGAACTTTTCCACATTTTGTCACATTACAGCCACAAACATGAATCAGTTTTATTGGAATTCCACGTGAAAGACCAATACAAAGTGGTGTACACTTGAGAAGTGGAACGAAAATCATACATGATACCAAACATTTTTTACAAATAAATAACTGCAAAGTGGGGACACCTGGCTGGAGATGCTCACTCAAGGACAACACCATACCATCCAAATGGCAACCCATTTCCAGCTGAGCCATTTAATTGGATATTTCTTCAAATGCTAAGGACACTGGAGGAGAAGGCAAAGAGCAGCTGGAAAGAGCATCTGCCTCAGATAGTACATGCATACAACTGCACCAGGCATGAGGCAACAGGCTTTTCACCCCACTACCTCTTGTATGGTCGACACCCCCGTCTCCTAGTAGACTTAATTTTTGGCCTGTTAGCCAGAGATGGGACTGAAAGACCTCAGAGCTATGCCAGATTTGCGTCTCTACTGTGGTGTCAAATATCAATACCAGAATGTGTGTCGATGTATGTGCATTCATTTGTGCATGCGTGGAGATCTGAGGTTGGCTGGTAGGGTGGACCTCTGTGCATAATCACAAGTGTGTGCAAACATTTCCATGATTGGATTTCTTGGAATTTGGTTTCTTTGGGGGATTTTTTCAAGTTTTTGTAATGTGACAGGTTAAAGAATTAACATTCAGCTTACCCTCTGAAATGTCAGAGTGCATCTCAGATGTGTTGTTGTCATCAGGGATGATGTGACGTACCAGCCAATCCATCACCGCACCCAGCTGCAAAACTGTGACGCAATCTGCTGTGGTGGCATTAAAGTCCTGCCAGTTTACAGCGGCTGATTTGGTCCCTAAAATCCAGAGAGTAATTATTCATGGTAAGGAATTCATGTGGACACTAAGCGTGTGGGCAGGCAAGGACATTTAAACAGTGAGGCTGACGACCTACCATTTCTTCGTGTGACTGCTTCTGCTCTAAAAGGGACTCCAATGCCAAAATCGATGAATTTGACACATAGAAATGCTGGATGATCAGGCGATGTGTCAAACACAATATTGTCTGGCTTAATGTCTCGATGGAAGACACCCTTGGATTGCATTTCAGCGGCTGCATGTACCAGCTGTCTCATTATGACCTGACAGACAAATGAAAAATACGTTCAAATAATCAGATTTACATTATCCATTAAAGATTGCCACTAGAAGAATTGTAAAGTGCACACATAAGAAGCCATACTGGGAAATTGTCTTCTCTGCGTTTTCCAAAGAAGACAGTCCCAAAGCCTCCTTCACCCAGCTTATCCTGCTCTTCGTATTTTTCTTCAAAGTCCTCTACAGAGAGACAAAACTAACACAGGGGTTGTGATTAGTTGTATGTAGGAAAGCTGACTTTGCCTCAATGTACACATTCATACAGTCTTTGTTAGAAGCTTCCTAGTGATTAGCAGATGGATACCAGCTAAACTCTGAGAGCTTGGGAAAGAGGCTCTATCACTGCAGGTGTGGTGTGAACTTACCTATGTACTTCTTACCTTTAGTGTGACTTTTGTATGTGCTGTGTGTATCTGACTCGTAGACGGAGCAGCTGGCCTCCTCCTGTGAGCTTGATGTCTTGCTCTTTTTACTGCGTGGTTGTTTTGTTCCATCGCTGCTTGACTTTCCTTTGCTGCTCTTCTTTCTGAAAGCAGCTGCAAAAACCAAAACCAATTAGACCTCTGAACTCCACACAGGCCTACAGATGATCAATAACTGTAAAACAAAAAATCTCTGAATGTCTCACTTACACTTCTCCAAGACAAGATGGCTGAGGCCTGGGGTTGGACTTTTGCTGTCCTTGCTTCTTTTGGAAGCTTTTTCCAGTCTTTCTGTGGCACAATCTTTGCGTTTGGAGCTCTTGATTCGCCCATCTGACGTCCTGTCCTCTATCCTGAGGAACCAGGGATCAGTGTGGCGGTCTGCAGTTTGTACAAAGATCACTTGGTTACTACTGAATCAAAACACCTGAAGTAAAAGCCCCAAATTATGATGAATTTAACAGGTAAAGGAGACTTTACTCACCTAGATATTTACGCACACCCACAGCACGTGGTGTGGTAAAGGTCGGCCAAGATTTTGACCACATGTCAGAAACTGGTTCAAAATTGTACTAAACTCACTTGAACTCTGACTTTGTCTGCACTTAGAACTATCACAAGACATTAAAACAAAACATCGGGCATTGATGACATCACAGCAATCTAACATTCTAATCTATGCAAACTGTCTCCAAGGCTACATAATATCAAATGAAATCATAGCAAAGGAGTAAAAAGCAGGATCAGTCTTAGGGTGTATGTTACATGTTTGCCAGTTTGGATGAGTGAGTGCAATACTTCATCGGCCTGTGTTGTAGCAAGCTGTTGAACCTGCTGAGAAACTTTTCTTTGTCCACTCTGCCCCAAACTTCACATGCTCCATAAAGGTCGGGGCCTAGAGACCTCTGCATAGTTATTGCAATTAGCATTAGGTTATCAGTGTCATCTGATATACAGTGGCTTGCAAAAGTATTCGGCCCCCTTGAACTTTTCCACATTTTGTCACATTACAGCCACAAACATGAATCAGTTTTATTGGAATTCCACGTGAAAGACCAATACAAAGTGGTGTACACTTGAGAAGTGGAACGAAAATCATACATGATACCAAACATTTTTTACAAATAAATAACTGCAAAGTGGGGACACCTGGCTGGAGATGCTCACTCAAGGACAACACCATACCATCCAAATGGCAACCCATTTCCAGCTGAGCCATTTAATTGGATATTTCTTCAAATGCTAAGGACACTGGAGGAGAAGGCAAAGAGCAGCTGGAAAGAGCATCTGCCTCAGATAGTACATGCATACAACTGCACCAGGCATGAGGCAACAGGCTTTTCACCCCACTACCTCTTGTATGGTCGACACCCCCGTCTCCTAGTAGACTTAATTTTTGGCCTGTTAGCCAGAGATGGGACTGAAAGACCTCAGAGCTATGCCAGATTTGCGTCTCTACTGTGATGTCAAATATCAATACCAGAATGTGTGTCGATGTATGTGCATTCATTTGTGCATGCGTGGAGATCTGAGGTTGGCTGGTAGGGTGGACCTCTGTGCATAATCACAAGTGTGTGCAAACATTTCCATGATTGGATTTCTTGGAATTTGGTTTCTTTGGGGGATTTTTTCAAGTTTTTGTAATGTGACAGGTTAAAGAATTAACATTCAGCTTACCCTCTGAAATGTCAGAGTGCATCTCAGATGTGTTGTTGTCATCAGGGATGATGTGACGTACCAGCCAATCCATCACCGCACCCAGCTGCAAAACTGTGACGCAATCTGCTGTGGTGGCATTAAAGTCCTGCCAGTTTACAGCGGCTGATTTGGTCCCTAAAATCCAGAGAGTAATTATTCATGGTAAGGAATTCATGTGGACACTAAGCACGTGGGCAGGCAAGGACATTTAAACGGTGAGGCTGACGACCTACCATTTCTTCGTGTGACTGCTTCTGCTCTAAAAGGGACTCCAATGCCAAAATCGATGAATTTGACACATAGAAATGCTGGATGATCAGGCGATGTGTCAAACACAATATTGTCTGGCTTAATGTCTCGATGGAAGACACCCTTGGATTGCATTTCAGCGGCTGCATGTACCAGCTGTCTCATTATGACCTGACAGACAAATGAAAAATACGTTCAAATAATCAGATTTACATTATCCATTAAAGATTGCCACTAGAAGAATTGTAAAGTGCACACATAAGAAGCCATACTGGGAAATTGTCTTCTCTGCTTTTTCCAAAGAAGACAGTCCCAAAGCCTCCTTCACCCAGCTTATCCTGCTCTTCGTATTTTTCTTCAAAGTCCTCTACAGAGAGACAAAACTAACACAGGGGTTGTGATTAGTTGTATGTAGGAAAGCTGACTTTGCCTCAATGTACACATTCATACAGTCTTTGTTAGAAGCTTCCTAGTGATTAGCAGATGGATACCAGCTAAACTCTGAGAGCTTGGGAAAGAGGCTCTATCACTGCAGGTGTGGTGTGAACTTACCTATGTACTTCTTACCTTTAGTGTGACTTTTGTATGTGCTGTGTGTATCTGACTCGTAGACGGAGCAGCTGGCCTCCTCCTGTGAGCTTGATGTCTTGCTCTTTTTACTGCGTGGTTGTTTTGTTCCATCGCTGCTTGACTTTCCTTTGCTGCTCTTCTTTCTGAAAGCAGCTGCAAAAACCAAAACCAATTAGACCTCTGAACTCCACACAGGCCTACAGATGATCAATAACTGTAAAACAAAAAATCTCTGAATGTCTCACTTACACTTCTCCAAGACAAGATGGCTGAGGCCTGGGGTTGGACTTTTGCTGTCCTTGCTTCTTTTGGAAGCTTTTTCCAGTCTTTCTGTGGCACAATCTTTGCGTTTGGAGCTCTTGATTCGCCCATCTGACGTCCTGTCCTCTATCCTGAGGAACCAGGGATCAGTGTGGCGGTCTGCAGTTTGTACAAAGATCACTTGGTTACTACTGAATCAAAACACCTGAAGTAAAAGCCCCAAATTAAGATGAATTTAACAGGTAAAGGAGACTTTACTCACCTAGATATTTACGCACACCCACAGCACGTGGTGTGGTAAAGGTCGGCCAAGATTTTGACCACATGTCAGAAACTGGTTCAAAATTGTACTAAACTCACTTGAACTCTGACTTTGTCTGCACTTAGAACTATCACAAGACATTAAAACAAAACATCGGGCATTGATGACATCACAGCAATCTAACATTCTAATCTATGCAAACTGTCTCCAAGGCTACATAATATCAAATTAAATCATAGCAAAGGAGTAAAAAGCAGGATCAGTCTTAGGGTGTATGTTACATGTTTGCCAGTTTGGATGAGTGAGTGCAATACTTCATCGGCCTGTGTTGTAGCAAGCTGTTGAACCTGCTGAGAAACTTTTCTTTGTCCACTCTGCCCCAAACTTCACATGCTCCATAAAGGTCGAGGCCTAGAGACCTCTGCATAGTTATTGCAATTAGCATTAGGTTATCAGTATCATCTGATATACAGTGGCTTGCAAAAGTATTCGGCCCCCTTGAACTTTTCCACATTTTGTCACATTACAGCCACAAACATGAATCAGTTTTATTGGAATTCCACGTGAAAGACCAATACAAAGTGGTGTACACTTGAGAAGTGGAACGAAAATCATACATGATACCAAACATTTTTTACAAATAAATAACTGCAAAGTGGGGACACCTGGCTGGAGATGCTCACTCAAGGACAACACCATACCATCCAAATGGCAACCCATTTCCAGCTGAGCCATTTAATTGGATATTTCTTCAAATGCTAAGGACACTGGAGGAGAAGGCAAAGAGCAGCTGGAAAGAGCATCTGCCTCAGATAGTACATGCATACAACTGCACCAGGCATGAGGCAACAGGCTTTTCACCCCACTACCTCTTGTATGGTCGACACCCCCGTCTCCTAGTAGACTTAATTTTTGGCCTGTTAGCCAGAGATGGGACTGAAAGACCTCAGAGCTATGCCAGATTTGCGTCTCTACTGTGATGTCAAATATCAATACCAGAATGTGTGTCGATGTATGTGCATTCATTTGTGCATGCGTGGAGATCTGAGGTTGGCTGGTAGGGTGGACCTCTGTGCATAATCACAAGTGTGTGCAAACATTTCCATGATTGGATTTCTTGGAATTTGGTTTCTTTGGGGGATTTTTTCAAGTTTTTGTAATGTGACAGGTTAAAGAATTAACATTCAGCTTACCCTCTGAAATGTCAGTGTGCATCTCAGATGTGTTGTTGTCATCAGGGATGATGTGACGTACCAGCCAATCCATCACCGCACCCAGCTGCAAAACTGTGACGCAATCTGCTGTGGTGGCATTAAAGTCCTGCCAGTTTACAGCGGCTGATTTGGTCCCTAAAATCCAGAGAGTAATTATTCATGGTAAGGAATTCATGTGGACACTAAGCGTGTGGGCAGGCAAGGACATTTAAACAGTGAGGCTGACGGCCTACCATTTCTTCGTGTGACTGCTTCTGCTCTAAAAGGGACTCCAATGCCAAAATCGATGAATTTGACACATAGAAATGCTGGATGATCAGGCGATGTGTCAAACACAATATTGTCTGGCTTAATGTCTCGATGGAAGACACCCTTGGATTGCATTTCAGCGGCTGCATGTACCAGCTGTCTCATTATGACCTGACAGACAAATGAAAAATACATTCAAATAATCAGATTTACATTATCCATTAATGTAAATCTCTATATGACATTTACAGTACAGTACTCACACATGACATAGGAGGGAAGAAATATGAACTTTTTGACATAAATTTGATCATATGAAATTGGATTTTTTTTTAAAAATATGAAATAATGTAACTTTTTCCTTGCGTCATACTTCAGAAATGTAATATCTTAAGTTTTGAACATTTTTAAACATTTAAGTTTGCTCCTACATGGACGTGCTCCACAATCATTCGTCAGTCATGTTAAAATCCATTATCAGTGGAAAACAAACCTGATCCTCTACTAGAGGCGATTGTGCAATACCTTTTAGACATAACACTCAGCAAACAGTTGTTATCAGTTAAAGGTAGTGAGATTTGGAGTGATACATGACACATGACGGAATAAGACACGCAGACTTAACATGACGAAGCGACGAGGAACACGCACACTGTAAATACATACAGAGGGAAAAGGGGACTGGAGATGAGACATGGACATAACTAAGCATAAACAGAACATGATGGCTGGGGGGGAAGACACACCTGACAGAAGGAATGGGTCACAAAACATCTTTACAAAACATGTAAACGAGAGGAGGAGACGGGAGAAAAAGACATTACTGAAATACATGAAGGGCAAGGGCTGGGGTTGCCAACCAGTCAGAGACAAAGAGCCACATTTTTTTTCTGTGTCACCGCAAAGAGCCACATCATACACCTGGGCACACATGAACATCACCCATCCCTTCCTCTGTCCTGAGTTTAGTTCTGGGTTAGGGTATCGAACTCAGGACCCTAACCTCATCAGGCCGGGGTTTTTGCGTGGAGTTTGCATGTTCTCTCCTGCTTCCTCCCACAGTCTAAAGACATGCAGTTAGTGGGGATCGGTGTGAATGGTTGTCTGTGTGTTAGCCCTGCCACGGGCTGGCGACCTGTCCAGGGTGGACCCCGCCTCTCGCCCTATGACAGCTGTGATAGGCTCCAGCCCCCCACGACCGTGAAAAGGAAAAGCGGAAGCAAATGGATGGATGGAGATGTTTTTCTTTTTTCTAATTCTCCATGTAACTTTGCAGTTTCCACCGCTGTAACAAAACAAATTTCCCACGCGTGGGACTAATAAAGGTTATCTTATCTTATCTTATGTAATTTGACATATTTTGTTGTTTTGTGTGTATGTTTGTCTGTGTGAAGCTTTGATGTGTATCTGAAAAACACAATTTTGAAAACACTGGAAAAAGACCTCAAGACATTTTTTCCTTTACTTTCTTTGCAAACAAAAATTCCCACCAAGGCTTTTTAGTGTGAAATTTAGTGCGTATAGAAAATACCTGTGGCAGGTTGTCACCACTATAGTGGTGAACATGGCCTTACCACTACATCAGGTGAGTTTTTCACTGTGCACAGTAACACAAAACTCATTTAACAACACAAACTATTTTTAAAAAATGCATTTTAAAATGATGTAGGCAGATCAAGGCAATGTTATAGATTCAGTAAGAACTGAAGTTTATCGTAATCCTTCAAATATGCAGGGCGTCACACTAACACAGTTGCTTATGTCCAGCATAGCTCTGTTATTATCAATTGGATTCAAAGCACGACCAGTTTAATGTCTTAAACTAAACTGGCATTGAAGTTTCAGTGAACTAAAGTGGTCAATAAAGAGATGCTGAAGAGCATGTTCATGCAAACATCGTCGGGTCTGCCGTGGTAAGTTTAATATGGGACTTCTGCTCCTGAACCTCTGCGCACAGCGTCTGCAAATCAGGGCGTCATGAAGTCACTTTCATCTACGCAGGACTGTAAGCTGTCGTCTGTGAGGCGTGAGTTGTGTTTGTTTGTAACACAGTTCATGGTGGAGAATAGCTGCTCACATACGTATGTGGATCTGAAGATCGACAGGACTCCAAATGCATATTTCTTCATGTTTATGTGTCGGGGATGGCATTCAATGTTTCAAACAAGGTTCTCAGTATCACTCCATTTGTGATTCTGAACAAGAGTGGCCTTCTGATGGGCAACATCTTCAAGATACTCTGTCAAGCATTTGAATTTGGACACCCTCATATCTTTGTCAGCTATGTCAGCCAGCTCCAGCTCCAGATCAGGTTGACTTATACCTGAAAATCCAGTCACATTTAACAGGGATGGATCGATGGTCAGGGCAGTGACGGGGAAGGATAATGTGGGTTTTTCCTCTCTGAACTCGTGGAATTATTTCCCAAATAATTATGGTGTTTGCAGACTGCAAATGCTCTGAATTTATCACCTTGTGAGCTTGTTTGAACTCCCTTAAAGAGGGGAAGTGAAACAGTGTGCCTCTCTGTGAATCTCTGGCTAAAACTGTCAGTTTGCACTCAAACGCTAACACCTCCTCCAGCATGTGTAACGCTGTGCCTCCTCTCCCCTGCAGAGTTGTATTCAGCTTCTTCAGGTTCGCTGTAATGTCCACGAAGTGCAGCTTTTTCAGCCACTCTGGCTGTTCCAGCTCAGAAAAGGTGAGCCCTTTGCTGCTCATGAAAGTTTTCACCTCTCCCAGACATGCAGCAAAGCGTTTCAGCACCTCTCCTCTGGACACTCTGTTATACAGCAGGAGATCAGGGTAAATGCTCTCCACCTCATCCAGTATTGAACAGAACTGACTGGGATTTAAACCTTTTGCCATTATTTTATTGATGATCTGAATGACAACATTTATGACCTCTGTGCATTCTGGAGGAAAGGTTTGCGCACACAATGCCTCTTGGTGCAGGATGCAGTGAAACGTCAGCAGCTTTCTATCCAGTGACTTCTGCAGCCAGGCCACAAAGCCCCTGTGCCCTCCAGTCATACTTGGTGCCCCATCAGTAGCTACTGACACTAGGTGGCTTGTTTTTATTTCTTTGACTCTTAAACAATCATCACAGCCTCACAGATGTCCTCCCCCGTGTCTGGCATTTTAGTGCTATCAGCTCAATCATTTCTTGCTGTGGTCAGCAGAGTTCACATATTGCTAAAACAGCGCTATTTGTTCACTGTCACTTTTGTCTTTGGACTCATCACAGGCAATTGAGTACGCTGCAGCTGAACTGACGTCTTTAATTTGCTGTCTTGTGATATTTTCTGCCATTTTGATGGTTCTGTCTTTGATAGTCTTCGCAGAGAGAGGCATCGCTCTGATTTTCTGCACGGAGATTGTGCACTCTGGTTTTTAAAGTCAGCGAATAGGTGTTCTGAAATCTTAATGAATGATTCCTTCATATATTCTCTGTCCGTCAACGGCTTCCCACGCCTGACTATTTCCTGAGCGGCCACAAAACTTGCATATGCAGACTTCATCCACTTCTTGAATTGATGTTTCCACAGATCAGCCTTCCAAATCACTTCCAAAAAGGCTTTTTTCCTCTCTTCTCCCTCTGGATATTTTTCAGCAAAGGCTGTGTTTTTATTTCAACATTTGACCTTTTATTGTTAGCCAGTATCTCTCCACAAATTAGGCATACTGGTAGGCCACTCTCGTCAGAAGTAAATGCAAATGAATCTGCCCAGGCATCATTAAATGTTCTATTTTCTTCTGATATTTTTCTTTTCTTTTTTTTTTTTTTTTTTTTTTCTTTTTTTTTAAACCTGTCCCGTTTGGTTCTTTTGCCATCAGAATTATTGTCTAAAGGCGAAGAAAGATGCCCAACGGATTTACTTTACCAAATGGACCATCCCAGCCTTGCCGTAATGGTCCATTTGATTTACCTTTTATTGTTTATTTTATTTATTTTTTTTTTTTTTACTTGCTAGATACGGGACAGGGGAAAAGAAAAGGGAGAAAGAAAGAGGGGGGAAAAAACAAAACAAAAAAAAAAAAACAGCGGAGAAGAGGGACGGGGATAAAGGGCAAAAAACAAAAACCAACAAAATAAGCAGACAAAAAATACATATATCGATCACCTGGATCACCTGTTGAGAAAGAAAAAAGAAAACAAGCAGAAGAAAACGAGAGTAATAGAATAAACAACATCACAATGATATATGGGAATATAACACTACATACTTAATATTAAACATTATTGTGCAGCACGTAAGATCGACAGCGCACAGTGTGCTTTGAGGTAGGAGCCAAAAAGGGTGTAGTTTGTGTGTGCGATCACCTGTGTGTACACCTGTGAGCATGAGCGCGCTTGTATTTAAAAGGTTCCTTAATGTAATGATCTGCTAGGGGGTGTGGGGGGCCACAGTCCCATCCTCCAGGGCATGAAGCAGGTATGGAGGAGATCAAAACTCCAGACATCCAGAGGCCCCCAGAACACAAGAGACCAAGGAAGACCAACAGAGGGGCAGCCGCGCCACTATCCCAGAAAGAGCTGAGGAGAGTCCCAGATGAGGGATCACTCAGCAGCCGCGGAGCAGAAGCCAGGGGGGGTTGCAGTGACGTGCCCGTGAGCTCCGCCGGCAGCCAGCTGTGCCTGAGTGACCGAGCCCCAGGCCGAGAGGCCGAGGGCACCCCACCCCCGAAGTGGCCCGAGCGAGCCCCAGGTTCCAGGCCCCGATAAGCAGCCACCAAGGAGTGAGCCGGTGTGTACCCGGACGCCCACCCCCGGACACAAAGAACCACCAACGCATCGATGTCTGAGGGCGTCTGCCACCGGCAGGGGAAGTGGTGGGGGGAGATAGGCCTCCAAACCTTGGAGGGCCTGAGATGTCCCCAGAGAGGTGGCGTCTGATACCCAACCTGACATATAGACACAGACATACAGGCACACTCAAATACAAACATCCATTCCCACCCTCATGCTCTCATAGGCAATTACTCCACACTCAACCAACGTGGAGACAGACATAAAGAGACGCTGTACACACAATCACACTCCCCAAGCGTACTCTAAGAACCGGGTCTAGGTACCCTTGCCCCTGGAGGGGGAAACTGCACCCAGACCCAGGTGGTGTTACCCTTTTCCCTGCAGTGGGGAGAAGCAGACTGCCCCGACTCCGCAGCAGCAGGGAGGCCCCACACACCAGACCCCAGTCGGACGGCCAACTCCAGGCCAACTCCAGTGATGAGTCCATGTCTTTGGACTCATCACAGGCAATTGAGTACGCTGCAGCTGAACTGACGTCTTTAATTTGCTGTCTTGTGATATTTTCTGCCATTTTGATGGTTCTGTCTTTGACAGTCTTCGCAGAGAGAGGCATCGCTCTGATTTTCTGCACGGAGATTGTGCACTCTGGTTTTTAAAGTCAGCGAATAGGTGTTCTGAAATCTTAATGAATGATTCCTTCATATATTCTCTGTCCGTCAACGGCTTCCCACGCCTGACTATTTCCTGAGCGGCCACAAAACTTGCATATGCAGACTTCATCCACTTCTTGAATTGATGTTTCCACAGATCAGCCTTCCAAATCACTTCCAAAAAGGCTTTTTTCCTCTCTTCTCCCTCTGGATATTTTTCAGCAAAGGCTGTGTTTTTATTTCGACATTTGACCTTTTATTGTTAGCCAGTATCTCTCCACAAATTAGGCATACTGGTAGGCCACTCTCGTCAGAAGTAAATGCAAATGAATCTGCCCAGGCATCATGAAATGTTCTATTTTCTTCTGATATTTTTCTTTTCTTACATTTCTCCATACTTGGCCTACCCGAGGTTGAAAGTCTCGATAAATGCATGGCGTTTTGGCGGGTACACCGGCTTCCAAGTTATGCGATGCTTATTTTGAGCAACAAAAATAATAAAATATAATTTTATTATATTTATTATATAACTTAATACTTATCATTAAATACTTATCAATTTAATGATAAGTATTAAATGGAAGTGTATTGTCCCAAGCCACGCGGAGCCGCAGTATAAGGATGAAAGAGCCACATGCGACCCCTGGTCTATACAGACAATAATCCCCTCACATATGTGATGAGTACTGCAAAGCTGAATGCAGTAGGCCACCGCTGGGTAGGTGAGCTGGCAGATTTCAGGTTTGATGTCAAATACAGGCCGGGGAAGGTGAACATTGATGCAGACTCATTCTCTCGGAATCGCGCACTGCTGGCACGGTCTCTGCGCACAAAAACAAAATCTAACCTGAATTGAAATTAAAATCAAAACTTTAACAATTCTGTTTTGCAGTGTTAGTCAGTAAGTGACTGGCTGCTCCCGTATGGGATTAGAACGATGCCGCCTTATCCCATAGTCCAGCCAATAATGCGATTCACATTCGTATATACGCTGCTAATCAACGTCGTCGACAGGCTATGACAGCGTCCTTATGTGCACCGGTGTTTTAGCTAGCAAAGTGGTGTGGCTGATGTGAAGTGAAGCCACGTTAATGACAACGTGTACAACCACTGGAGATGTGAGCAGGACAGACGGAACAATTGATGGAAAAAGTGTGGACTTTATACCAGTTTTTAAATTGTGTTGATAGGCCACGAAAACCAGAGTTATGATAAAAATATCTGCAATGTTTGGTTTTCTTCCTGAATACTAGCGTTGTTTATATTTACTGTGGGAAGAAACGGTAGAAACGGCGTTTTATAAGGAAAACACTCGAAAGCACTCTCCGCCTGTGAGCAAAACCAAAACCAAAAAACCCCTTTCCTATTGGTCGAAAAATGTACCATGTCGACCAATCAAATAATGATATGGAGCAGGCACGTATAGTGCATCTGCAGGTAAATGAACATCAAATCTCTCAGACTAAAATCTGTATTATACTTTTAGTCTTAAAAACATATGTTGTATATTTATCACCCTTATGATAAAACCCATGTCAGCCATTGGTTTATGGACTTTGTATTTTGAAGCCTCAACATTTGCTTTATTGCTATTGCTATGTGGGTATTTGTTAGCCTTTTGGGACCATATTAGGTGGAGGGATCAGAATCTGGAGTTGTGCAAACTTCTGTTTCATTTAGCGTGTATCCATAAGATTTGTACAGCAGATCCAAGTTGTGCCTTGAAAACAGGAACGTTGTCTGCATAGAGGAGAACTTTAATAGCAGGCTTGTACAAAGTGAGGCTTTGTGCTCACATTTGCTGCAAACACTCATTTTAATTCTGTTACCCTGTTTTGATGCAGAATTCACTTGAAATCAGGCAAGAACTGGACTTGTTTTTTATAATGTGTTCTTGTGAATTGATTGTGTATCGCATACATTTGATTTGACTTTCTGCGAGGCAACAGTCGTCCGCTGGCCAAAAAAGTTTTCCAAATACCTTCACGTTATCAAGCCTGGATTTAGAAAAGAATAGCAAAAAAATCTGCACCTCCTGCTTCACATGCAATTTGTGTTCGTGTGTTCAGAGGCGGCGGTGAGAGGGGAAACCTCGGCTCACCCAGCTGGAGAGACTGACCAGGAAGAGTCGAACATTAACTCTGCTCTTCCAGGGCACCCTGCAGACTCGGCTGCTGGCATTGGTGAGGGAGTGCGGCCGCCGCTGTGATGACGCCAAACTGGAGTCCATCATAGGTCGACTGCAGGTATGCGAGTCAGACCTTCTGAGGATGGTTTCACTTTTCTCTCTTCTTTATAATTGACCCTTGTTTTCTCTCTCTCAGCTCCTTGTCTAAGAGTGGGAGGGATTTGAAGCACAAAGGGAGGAGCTTGTCGTTTGGTTGGCTGATATGGATGTCCACCTGAGTGCGGTTGACCAGCTGACAGGAAACACATGTGAAAAACTGAAACAACTGCAGGTGTGGGCTTGTTTTGATATGACATATATTTGATATGATACATACGTCAGAGACATTGTCCTAAACTGGACTAACAAAGAACCATGAGTCCAACATGAAACTTACCTTACATAACGTAAGGCTGAAGTTCATTGATAATTTTAATCAAAAACTTGTTGAAATATTTTTACAGATTATGCAAACATCTGCTGATGAAAATGTGTTGATTTATTTGTCTGTTATGAAGCAATTGCTATTTCTAATGTGTCTTTATCACTTTCTGATGTTTTATTAATTAAATAATACATGTATTAATTGTTGTGTTATCTATAGATATAGTATTCATATATATATTTATTTAAAGTATAGTAAAAATGTTTAATTATTACTGTTTAAATGACTAATATGTAACATGTATTAGTAGTGATGTGGTGCTGAGGGTTAAAATGCCTTTTTGTCTTTTGGTATATTATGAAATGACAATAAACCATTAATATATGTCTATGCTGTGCTCGTATTTATTTTATCCTACCTAAATTCAATTTATGATACATTTTATTTTGAAAGATTTAAAATGGTTCTTTAAAATGTTTTTTTTAAAGAACCATTTGAAGGAGCTTTTAAAAATGGTTCTCTAAAGAACCATTTTAAAAAAGGTTCTTTGAAAAACCATTAAAGGTTCTTCAATGAACGACTGAAAGAAATGGTTCTTCAAAGAACCATTGTTTGAAAGGTTCTTTGTGGCACCAAAAAAGGTTCTTCTATGGCATCAGTCTAAAGAACCACTTTTGGTTTCAGTTGGCACCTTTATTTTTCTGAGTGTATATATATATATATATATATATATATATATATATATATATAAATAATTCCCCACTCGCCCCTGTGGGCGGTTAATCCTTCAAGCTCGGGTCCTCTACCAGAGGCCTGGGAGCTTGAGGGTCCTGCGCAGTATCTTCGCTGTTCCTAGGACTGCGCTCTTCTGGACAGAGATCTCCGATGTTGTTCCCGGGATCTGCTGGAGCCACTCGCCTACCTTGGGAGTCACCGCACTTAGTGCTCCGATTACCACGGGGACCACCGTCACCTTCACCCTCCACATCTTCTCGAGCTCTTCTCTGAGCCCTTGGTATTTCTCCAGCTTTTCGTGTTCCTTCTTCCTGATGTTGCTTCCTGACCGCTACCATTTTGTCTGTCTGTATCTGGAAGTCCCACAGGATCTTAGCTCGGTCATTCTCCATCACCCTTGGGGGCATCTCCGATTTTGACCTCGGGACTACCAGGTTATACTCGGCACAGATGTTCCTGTACACTATGCCGGCCACTTGGTTATGGCGTTCCATGTATGCCTTGCCTGCTAGCATCTTGCACCCTGCTGTTATGTGCTGGATTGTCTCAGGGGCATCTTTACACAGCCTGGGGTCTTGCCTGGTGTGATAGACCCCAGCCTCTATGGATCTTGTGCTCAGTGCTTGTTCCTGTGCTGCCATGATTAGTGCCTCCGTGCTGTCTTTCAGACCAGCTTTGTCCAGCCACTGGTAGGATTTCTGGATATCAGCCACCTCCGCTATCTGCCGGTGGTACATACCGTGCAGGGGCCTGTCCTTCCATGATGGTTCCTCGCCTTCCTCCTCTTTCTTGGGTTTCTGCTGCCTGAGGTATTCATATTATTATTGTGCAATCTACTGTACAATATAAAGCGCCTTGACGCGACTTTTGTTGTGATTTGGCGCTATATAAATAAAATTGAATTGAATTGAATTGAATTGAACTGAGCACGCTGTCAGTTGGGGCCATCTTCGTGATGTATTTGTGGATGTTCCTTGTCTCATCCTGGACTGTGGTGCTGACACTCACCAGTCCCCGGCCTCCTTCCTTCCACTTAGCGTACAGCCTCAGGATGCTGGACTTGGGGTGAAACCCTCCATGCATGGTAAGGGGCTTTCTTGTCTTTATGTCAGTGGCTTCTATCTCCTCCTTTGGCCAGCCTATTACCCCAGCAGGGTACCTGATCACGGGCAGGGCGTATGTATATATGTATATGTGTGTATATAAAAAACACCCAGCACGCCCCTGCGGGCGGTTTATCCTTCAAGCTCGGGTCCTCTACCAGAGGCCTGGGAGCTTGAGGGTCCTGCGCAGTATCTTCGCTGTTCCTAGGACTGCGATCTTCTGGACAGAGATCTCCGATGTTGTTCCCGGGATCTGCTGGAGCCACTCGCCTAGCTTGGGAGTCACCGCACCTAGTGCTCCGATTACCACGGGGACCACCGTTACCTTCACCCTCCACATCCTCTCGAGCTCTTCTCTGAGCCCTTGGTATTTCTCCAGCTTCTCGTGTTCCTTCTTCCTGATATTGCTGTCATTCGGAACCGCTACATCGATCACTACAGCCGTCTTCTTCTGTTTGTCTACCACCACTATGTCCGGTTGGTTAGCCACCACCATGTTGTCCGTCTGTATCTGGAAGTCCCACAGGATCTTAGCTCGGTCATTCTCCATCACCCTTGGGGGCATCTCCCATTTTGACCTCGGGACTTCCAGGTTATACTCGGCACAGATGTTCCTGTACACTATGCCGGCCACTTGGTTATGGCGTTCCATGTATGCCTTGCCTGCTAGCATCTTGCACCCTGCTGTTATGTGCTGGATTGTCTCTGGGGCATCTTTACACAGCCTGCACCTGGGGACTTGCCTGGTGTGATAGACCCCAGCCTCTATGGATCTTGTACTCAGAGCTTGTTCTTGTGCTGCCATGATTAGTGCCTCTGTGCTGTCTTTCAGTCCAGCTTTGTCCAGCCACTGGTAGGATTTCTGGATATCAGCCACCTCCTCTATCTGCCGGTGGTACATACCGTGCAGGGGCCTGTCCTTCCATGATGGTTCCTCGTCTCCCTCCTCTTTCTTGGGTTTCTGCTGCCTGAGGTATTCACTGAGCACTCGGTCAGTTGGGGCCAGCAGCCTATCACTGGAGGGAAAACAGGTTAGTGTTGTCAGGGTGGCCTGTATGGGGTGGGAGCTGTTATCTGACAGAGATAACTACCTCCACTGGGTCAAGAGGGCATCCAAGAACAGAGCTAGTTTTCTTGATCAACCTGTTCAGTTTCTTCCTATCCCCAGCAGACCACACCATAAAACATGGACAATACCACCACAGAGTCCTAGAAGGTCTTCAGGAGCTCTCCCTGCTCCCTTCCAAAAGACTTCTCTGTTGCAAATACAACCGTCTCTATCCTTTTGTGTAGATGGACTCTCTGTTGTTACTCCAGATCAGTTTATTGGTTAGATCACTTATATGAGTCAGCTATCTTAATGCCCATTCTCTGGATGTTCACTGGTGTAGGTGGAGTCCACTACCTGCTCGCTGGTTTTCGGAGTGTTGATCTGGAAGTGGTTCTGCTGGCACCAGTTGACAAAGTCCTCAGTCAGTTCTCTGTATTCCCTGTTGTCCTGTTGTCAGTAAAGTACACCGTGAGGAGATGCTCTCATTGCCCAGTCATTATTTTAAAATAGAGATAGCCTACATAGTTCATACATATGCAAGACTATTATGAGCCAATTAGGAGAAAGCATTAAATGAGCTGTGGGCCACTGCTGGCACTGTCATCACATTGGAGGGTCACTTTAGTGTTTAAGTAGTATAAAAACAAACGAGAAAAACCCACAAATATTTCAGAAAATGTACGGTTTTGTTTGTTTGCCACTGAATAGTGTTGGAATAAAGTGTGAAAATTATGAAGGATTAAAATATTCCAAGAGCTCAAATTACTTCACCAAAACATGTTTCAATCATATTTTATCAACACAAATTGCACAGGTTTATTGAATATGAAGAACTTGTGTTAATTCAACTCAGTTGTTTAAGCTCCTGCCAAAGTAAAACATCTGTGTGCATTTAGTGTAATAAACTATTAAACCAGAATTACATATTAGGATTTAGCCAAGTGTTAGGATGTAATACAGAGTAGTATTTCTAGTAGGCTTGTTTTGATATGCCTGTTTTCATTTTATTTTCTAAATTTTAAAGAAGGCTTTAGAAAGGTCAAAATAAATCTTCTGTGAGGGCGTATCAGCTATTCTAACAGAATTCATTTTACCAATGCAAGGGTGCATTAGTACCTTGTAATACAACATATCTATTTCATAAAGGGCGAACACAAATTTCCAAAGAGACTTCCTGACAGCTGCCATTTTAAGTATAACCTCTGGTACGGGCACATTCAGTTTGCAGCAGCGGTGGCACCAAGATGGCAGCTTGAACGGTCGTGTTTTTTCAGGAGCTCCGAAAGACCGCAAAATTTGCTAAGGAACTTTATTCTCTTTCCACTCGAATTACAACTATGGATGCCCAAAAGGTTATTAAGAATGCAAAGCTGCAATTTGTGCCGTCAAACCCCAATGTTAAGACGTCTTCGCATGCTAAAGTCAGTGACCATGGCTATGCTAGCACTGAAGCTGCCAACGTGAGCCTAAACAAGCGAGAACGGGGAGCAGACTCTGCGCCGCCAACTCCATCAAAACAACCGCCGGAGGAGAAAAGAACAAAATCTTCAGAGAAGGAAGATGATATCTCCAATAAAACTATTTTTGAAGCCATTCTGGGACTTGAGAAGAAATTTGAAGTACAACTGGAAGATATCAAGGAACAAAACAGACAAAGTGCAGCTATGGTTGCCAGCTTGGCTAAGGCTGTGGAGTTTAATGCTGCAGAGATAGTTGATTGCAAACTGAAAGTTGTTAAACTGGCAAATGCGAATGAACAGTTGCTTAAAGAAAACGAAGACTTGAAAAGAAGAGTGAGAGAACAAGAGCGCTACCGAATGAGGTGGTGCTTAAAGCTGAAAGGGGTGAAGGAAGACAAAGACGAAAACATTAGAGTGAAGGTTTTGCAAACGCTTCAGAAGATTGCCCCTGACTTGAACTTAGAAGAGGCCGTTGATATTGTTCATCGCTTAGGGAAACGAGTTGATGGCAGAAACAGAAACATCATTATTTTATTCACACAAAGGCGAATCAAAGAAGAATTGTGGAGGCGCACCAAAGATTCTTCAATCTGCAAACAAGAAGGCATCAGCTTTGCAGAGATGTTGCCGCAGGAGGACATACAAGATCGACAGCGCCTATGGCCTCTGGTGGAGGAGGCAAGACGTGCGGGTAAACGAGCCTACTTTCGTGGTCCACATGCCTTCATTGATGGACGCAAAGTTGAAGAAACACAGGAGAACTAAAAATGACAAAAACTGAAATAGTGGAAACTTGTTCGCGGTCCGAGGAGCTCAGCATTTAGTACTTTTTTTTCTTTTTCGTTTTTTTCACGTGGTGAGTGATATTCTGTCTATAGTTCATGTTGAATGTTAACATTTGTTTTGGTTCTTTAAATGTTAGGGGTTTAAGAGAATCTGTTAAAAGAAAAGCCTTATTTTTGTACTGCAAAGGTAAAAAATCAAACTGTATTTTTCTACAAGAGACTCATTCATCTGATAGTGATGTATCTTTTTGGTCAAACCAATGGGGTAGCAAAATCCTGTTTAGCCATGGCTCAACGAGGTCGGGGGGTGTAGCAATTTTATTCAATAACTTTCCTGGGGATCTTGTAATACAACGGACTGACTTGAATGGTCATTGGTTGATTGCTGTAATGAGAGTTGAAAGTTTGTTTTTCATTTTAGTCAACGTTTATGGATATAATAATGAAAGTCAGAATAAAAATATGTTAGAAGATATAACTTTAAATATTTTTGAACTTAAAGATCGATACCCTACGGAATATATTTTAATGGGTGGTGATTGGAATATGACTCCTGATGAATGGACTGATAGATGGCCCTCAAGGACAGGTAGACCACAAAAAAATAACCTAATTATAGATTTTTTGATAAACAACAATTTGACAGATATTTGGAGAGTAAGAAATCCAGGAATTAAAAGCTTTTCCTGGTTTAAACCAAATGGAGCTTGTAAATCTAGAATAGACTATTGGCTAGGAAGTGACAACATTCTTAACCACACTGTAAAAGTTGTGATGTCAAATGCACCTCTTTCTGATCATTGCTTTATTGAACTATGCTTTGAATCGGAAATTAGACAATCAAATAAAAGAACTTATTGGAAGTTCAATGCCAAACTTTTACAAAATGAAGATTACTGCAACATAGTCAAAAAAATTATAAAAGATATTATGGCTGACCATTTAATTGTAGGATATATCAGTAAGTGGGAATTCATTAAATTCAAAATTAGAGAATTTAGTATTCAATTCAGTAAAAACATAAGTCGAAAGCAAAGAGAATATGAATGTAAATTATTCCAAGAAATTACTTATTGCTGTAGTAAAGATGATCTAAATAGTCAAGAAAGGAGTAAACTTATGGAGTTGCAAACTAAATTAGATCAGCTCTACCTAAATAAAGCAGAAGGAGCTTTTGTGCGTTCACGCGCCAAGTGGATTGAGGAGGGGGAAAGAAATTCCTCATATTTTTTTAATTTAGAAAAGAGCAGACAGAAAAGAAATTTTATATCTTCCCTGTTAATTGATGGCATTGAATGTGACGCCCCTAAAATTTTGGAGAATGAAACTTATACATTCTATTCCAATTTATACTCCTCACAGTTCTCCCAAGCAGATTGTGATGTCTTTTTTGATCAAATAGATAATCTGATCCCTAAAATTGATGAATCATTTAAGGAATTTTGTGAATCTGACTTTAGAATTGAAGAGTTAGATGCATCTGTTAAGAAAATGGCGCTTAATAAATCCCCTGGTCCAGATGGGCTTACAGTTAATTTCTTCCAATTTCTTTGGGAAGACTTAAGGGAAATTTTATTCAAAGCTATACTGGCCAGTATTGAAAAGGGAGAATTGATGTCTAGCATGAAACAAGGATTAATTACATTAATTCCTAAACCAAACAAAGATAAACGACAATTGGATAACTTAAGGCCCATAACTTTATTAAATACAGATTATAAAATTTTCTCTAGCTCAATTGCGACAAGGCTCAAACAAGGGGTTTCAAGTATAATTAGTGAGACACAATCAGGGTTTTTGAAAGACAGGAACATTCATAATAATATCAGATTGGCTTTAGACTTACTGGACTACAATGATCTAATTAGTGATGACAGTTTTATTCTTTTCTTGGACTTTTATAAAGCTTTCGATTCAGTAGAACATCCTTTTATTTTAGAAACACTAACTCGATTTGGATTTGGGGATAAATTTAGGAAGATAATAGATATACTGTATAATGATATAAATAGCTCTGTGTCGTTAGGCTATGGCACTGGTAAAAGATTTAGCGTCAAAAGAGGAATTAGGCAAGGGTGTGGAAGCTCTCCGCTGTTATTCATAATGGTTGTGGAGATGCTCGCAATTTTAATTAAAAACAGCAGCGTTGCCGGAATTGAGATTATGGATAATTTTTTAATAATTAGTCAACTTGCGGATGACACTACTCTTTTCTTAAAAAATGAACATCAGATTCCCCTGGTAAAACAAATAATCACTACATTCTCAAAAGCTTCAGGCTTAAAGTTAAATTTAAATAAATGTGAACTATTGGCGTTAAAGGAGTGTCATTCACAATTACTGTACGATATAAAGGTGAAGAAGGAGGTAAAATATTTGGGCATCACAATTTCAAAAGATCACAAAGTCTTAGAAAAAGTAAATATTTCAGATAATGTTGACAAATGTAAGACAATCTTAAATAAGTGGTTACAAAGAGACATCACAATTTTTGGAAGAATATTATTAACCAAAATGGATAGTTTATCTAGATTTATATAGCCAGCTTACTCTTTATCAATATCAAATAAAGTTATTAAAACAATTAATAGCTTGAATTTTAATTTTATTTGGAGGAATAAGTGCCATTATATATCTAAAGATGATTTGGTTAAACCATACATTGAAGGTGGTGGAAACGCAATTGACTTCGATATAATGAATGGTGTTTTGAAACTTAAATGGTTAAAATCCTTCCTAAATAATCCACACTCCATTTGGTTTTTTATACCAAGTAAGGTCTTTAACACATTGGGGGGTATCGATTTTCTCCTAAAGTGTGACTTTGAAATTACTAAGCTACCTGTTAAACTCTCTGAATTCCATAAACAGGTCCTTCTTTATTGGAAAATGTTATTTAAACATAATTTCACTCCACATAATAGCCCAATTTGGAACAATAGATATATACTAATGAACAGAAAATCTATTTTTATTCAAGATTGGTTATCAAAAGTTGTTTGGGCAATTGCCCATTTTGTAGATGAGGAAGGACATGTTCTAGAACATCAAGATTTTTGCCAAAAGTTTAATATCCAATGTTCTAAAAGTAAATTTAATCGGGTTATAAAATCCATTCCATTGTCACTTAAAAACATAGTTGTAAATGATATAATATATTCTGACATATCCCCCAAGTTAAGGCATTTATATATAGATGATATTCGATTTTGTGATGTTAAATGCAATAATAAGTTTCTAAGATCTTCATTAAGGAGTCTTTATTCTCCAAATTTACTTAGACGTAATTACATATTAAAAGATTTCCAAAGGGAAGAAATTGAAAAAATAAGAACTGATTATATCACCTTCCCTATCCCTCCTAAAGGGAAAGAAGTCCAATTTAAAATTTTGAATAAAATTTACCCGACAAATAGACTCCTTGGTGATAGATTCAAAATAGAAACTGGTAATTGTGTATTTTGTGAAACAGAAGAGGAGGATTTGGACCATCTATTCTTTTTGTGCAATTTTATACAAATATTTTGGTTTGATTTTCATACCTGGCTTTTTTCCAGTGGGATTCAAATTACCCCACTTACCTTAAATATGATCATGTTTGGAGTGTTTTTGAAAGAAAAGAAAGCTAATTATGGTGTTAATGTGTTATTAATCTTGTGCAAGCAATTTATACATAAATGTCGTTTTTTTAAGACCAAACCAACACTAGCTTACTGGAAAAACGCCTTAAACCTGTTGGTTAAATCTTTGACTTTAGTTAAAAAGAAAAAGGCTGCTTTTTTTGTCTCCTTTGTGGAAGATTTTGATTTAGTGAGTTAATAATCTGTTAAATTATGTGACCCCATCTTTATATATATATTTTTTCCTATGTATGAAAGTTGTTAATTTGTAAGGAATGTTTATTCTCTGAATGTATAATATATGGTGCATTTTATTTGTATGTTATCTTTACTAATAATAAAAAAAAACACACTATGACCAAATCAGACAATGCAACACAACACGCAGGTCGCCCCAATGAATTGATTCAGCTTGTAGCAGTGACTTGTTAACTTCTCATTTGTCAAGCATATCTCCCATGAATGATATGAAATCATTTAGAGACATAACATTGACAT
This sequence comes from Pelmatolapia mariae, assembly GCF_036321145.2. Taxonomy (NCBI): domain Eukaryota; kingdom Metazoa; phylum Chordata; class Actinopteri; order Cichliformes; family Cichlidae; genus Pelmatolapia; species Pelmatolapia mariae. Next base: position 27,008,430 of record NC_086238.1, on the reverse strand, counting down.
CACAAAGCAGAAGCTGCAATCAGTTTTTAGGAAAGTGAGTTTAATAGGAGTAGGTAAAATAATGCAGTAATTTCTTAGTTTTATAATCCCTTTATAAATCATGTTGGCTACAGCCTATTTAGCAGTGCAAAAGGAGCATCGGACAAACAAACAAACAAATAAATAAACAGTCAACAACAACAAAAAAGTTAGTACCCAGGGATAAAAATGTTGTGTATGAAAGGGAAACCTAATGGACAGATGTGATGCCTGAACAGTGGTGGCTTTAAGTGATGTATCAACTCAAACATGCATCCATGGTCTGTGTTACATAAGTACGATGATCGGTGGTGACGGTTGGCGCCGCTTTGGAAGCAGAAACTGTTGGTTTGAAAGCCTTCAGTGTCTCCTTGTGGCGGGACTCTTATACTGCACTGTAAGATGTCGAGCAGTGTCAGCCGTATGCTAGAAAGTGATACATTAAAATTCCTGGGGTCACCATGAAGAGCTTACTTCCTTTCTTGCTCAGTGTGTAAAATGTGGTACTTAATGGATTGAAAAGAAAAATGATGGCACCCTTGTAGTTCACACAAGTGGTGATGATTCAGGGTTTTAATTTGTAAGGTTTGAATTTTGAGCCATCATAAATTTTAAAAGAGGAAAGTATACTATTTAACATATGTTAAGTCAAAGCTAATATAGCTGCTCATATATAGCTACTTATAATTTGAAGAGCTGCCTACACCAATGAGTAGACTTCCCAGAATGGAAACAGCACTCTTTGTGTGGTTTGAGAAAACAGTCAAGTTGTTAAGAACTATGACTGAGAAGGATGTGCCTGTGTACAGCAGCAGGCTGCCTTCCTAGAATTTGGATATCCCCCGTGTGCTCGTCTCTGCATTATGTGCATTACCTCTCTTGGAAAATTAAAACCACAGCAGCTTTTTATAGTTTTTTTCATTCACTATCAGCTTACACCAAAAGTCTACTCTGAAGAAGATTATTCAAAACATGCAACACAGAATAAAACAAGTTTAAATTAAAATTAAAGAAATCAAAATCTTGTGGACGTATGCCTTTTACATGTTGGCAAAATATTTAGGATGAGATGGAGATATAACACTCATGCACCCTGAAAATTATGAAGGTCTAAATATGTATCAAAGGGGCTCACTGAACATCAGTGGCTTTCTATGGGGCAAACGTACTTAAACCAGCCACTGTGACCATTGCGGCAGAGCAGAATGAATGATACTGATGGGGACTAAGAGGGTTTGTAGTTAAATTCCTGCTCTTACAGGATCAGTGAGTGTCTGTTTAAAGATTATTAACATACTTTTACATCACTATGGAACACCAGCATTTCTGCAGAGGACAGAACTCCCTGCTTTAATCTACCAAGATGCTCTGTGTTATGTTGTCATGGCAATATGAAGTCAAATCAATCAATCAATCAATCTTTATTTATAAAGCACTTTTCATACAAACTGTAGCACAAAGTGCTTTACATGGTTAAAAGCAGCCCACCTCCCCCTCCCACTCATTCCCCGCACTGTCATTAACAGAAGCGGTCATGATACACACATCCCCCCACCCCCCCACCCCCACACACACACGTACACACATACACACACACACACACCTAAAGAGTAAAATTGGGCTGGGTACGTATTAGCCAAGTGAGGAAACACTATCACAGGGAGCTGTCTGCACCGGGAGCCGGTCACAGACCGCAGCCTCCAGGCTGGGCACACAGCAGGAGGGAGGCTAAGAAGCCCCCCGGCCAGGCTCAGAGGACCGACAGGGCCCCAGCAGCCACGGTCGATCACAGCCCCGGTGCAGAGAACCCCCTCCGAGGAAACACTGGAGATATGACCTAATAAGAATATAAACAGGATAAAAAGATAAAATAAATAAGAGTGGGATATAATATAAATATAAGTATAAACAGAGTAAGAAGATAAAAAATGAATAAGAATAAAATCAGTAAATATTAGGTAAAACTAAATGAATAATATAAATAGAATAACAGGATAGAATAAATAAGCATAAAATAAATAACGTTAGTTAAAAGCTAAATTAAAAAGGTGGGTCTTGAGCCTGTTTTTAAAAACATGAACGTTCTCTGCGGCCCTGAGCTCCTCCGGCAGGCTGTTCCACAGTCGAGGACCATACGACTGAAAAGCTGCCTCTCCGTGAGTATGTGTCCTGACTTTAGGGACAATCAAAAGGCCAGTACCAGAGGACCTCAGGGTCCGTGAGGGTTCATATGGTAAAAGGAGATCTGAAAGATAAGAAGGCCCAAGACCATTAAGACATTTAAAAACCAATAAAAGAACTTTAAAATCGATCCTGAAACACACGGGGAGCCAATGCAGCGATTGTAAAACCGGTGTAATGTGGGCCCGCCCTCTGGTCTTCGTCAGCACACGAGCTGCAGAGTTTTGCAAAAGTTGCAAAGGTGAAATATTCTTTTTGGGGAGACCAGAGAGCAGGGCATTACAATAATCAATGCGACTGGTAATAAAAGCATGCATCAGCATCTCCGTGTTGGCCCGAGAGAGAATAGGGCGGACTCTGGCTATGTTTTTTAGATGATAAAATCCAATTTTGGTTACATGTTTAATATGTGGGATAAAACCAAGCTCAGAGTCAAAAATAACACCCAGGTTTTTCACTTGCAGTGAAGGGCATAGTGAAAATGCCTGTAATTTAGACAAGAGTTTCTCTCTCTGAGCCTCAGGACCGATGATTAAAACTTCAGTCTTGTCCTGGTTAAGCTGTAAAAAGTTTTCTGCCATCCAAGATTTTATATCTACAATACAGTTGAAAAGGGCATCCATTGGTCTGGTGTCATCAGGAGACACGGAGATATACAGCTGAGTATCATCAGCGTAACTGTGGAAGTTCACTCCATGCCTCCTGATGACGCCGCCAAGAGGGAGCATATATAAATTAAAAAGTACAGGGCCTAAAACCGACCCTTGAGGCACACCACATGTCATTTTATGGATCTTAGAGGAGCATGTATCCATACTCACCATAAAAGTTCTGTCTGAGAGATAGGAAGTGAACCAGTTGTGTACAGTACCAGAGAGGCCCACCATGTGTTTCAATCTGTTTAAAAGTATAGCGTGGTCTACTGTATCAAAAGCTGCGCTTAGATCCAGTAGCACCAGGACTGTGAGCTTTTGGGAGTCCCAGTTACATCTAATATCATTTAAAACCTTTAGGAGAGCGGTCTCTGTGCTGTGGTTCACCCGAAATCCAGACTGAAATATTTCTAGGATCTGTTTATCATTCAGAAAATCATTAATCTGAATAAAAACAAGTTTTTCTAAAATTTTACTTAAAAATGGTAAGTTGGATACAGGTCTGTAGTTATTAAAATTATTGCAATCCAAATTGCTCTTCTTCAGAAGGGGCCTCACCACCGCCGTTTTAAAGTCAGCAGGGAAGACACCCGACTGAAGAGAGCAATTCATCATGTATAAAAGCTCAGCTTCAAAAAATCCATAAAGTGTTTTAAAAAGTGGAGAGGGGATTGGATCTAAAAGACATGTGGTGGGTCTCACTGTGGAGAAAACTTTCTTAAGGTTCTCAGCATTAACCAGGACAAAGCTGTCCAGTGTCTCCTCAGGTACAATCGAGCCCTCAGATGTGTTTAAAATCATATCACGAGAAGATAAAATATCACATCTGATGGTGTTGATTTTTCCCCTGAAGTGGTCTGCAAACTGCTCACAGAGTGAGTCTGTGGGGCTTCTTTGGGAGCTGTTAAAATCAGGGTTAAATAAGTGATCTATGGTGGAGAAGAGGACCTTGGGATTATTTTTGTTATTACTGATTATTTTGGCGAAGTATGAATTTCTTGAATTCCTTAGTGTATTATTGTAAATTTTAAGTTGCTCGCAAAGTATTTGATAGTTGATTTCATTTTTATTTTTCCTCCATCTCCTTTCTGCTGCCCTGCAATTTCTTTTGAGTTTTTTGACTTCTTCGTTTCTCCAGGGTGATACACGTTTTACGTTAATCTTTTTGGTGGTGAGTGGAGCAACGGAGTCAAGGCTTTTCTTCAGTTTTAGGTTAAAATGATTAAAAATAAAATCACAGGGTGCAGGTAGAATCACAGGGGGGCATTCGTCTAAAACCCTGGTAAAATTTGCAGCCACTTCAGGGGTTAGATAGCGCCTCCTCACAGTTCGCACCGAGGTCTCCCGCTGAATAAAACCGGTGATGTTAAAAAACACACAGTAGTGGTCAGAGACAGCTAAGTCAACAACAGAGGACACACTGGTGGACAGCCCATGGGTGATGACCAGGTCCAGAGTGTGTCCTCTGTTGTGAGTCGGCTGCGTGACGTGCTGGGTAAAATCCATACAGTGAAGAATGTTTAAGAATTCTTTTGATGTAGGGTCAGAAGGATTATCTATGTGCAGATTAAAATCACCGGTTAGAATTATCATTTTATATTTTGAATGTATGTTTGTTAAAAATTCTGAGAATTCCTTGATAAAAGCAGCACTGTCTTTAGGTGGTCTATAAATTGTGACCGATAAAACTGGAGGGCTGCTGAAAACAATAGCATGGAATTCGAAAGTGGTAAAATGATCAAATAAAATTTGTTTGGTGGTGAGTGTGTTATTGGTTAAAGATGCAGTCCCACCACCTCTCTTACCACTTCTAAAGGAAAAAGAGAAATTAAAATTTGGTGGGGAGGCCTCAGTGAGAACAACTGGTGCATCCGAACCCAGCCATGTTTCAGTTAAAAATAAACAATCAAGTTTATTATCTAAATACAAATATAAATACAAATATACAAATATACAAAAATGCACATTTAAAGGAGGACAAGAAGACAGGCAATTGGAAGAGCTTTTGAAGCAGGAAAACTTTTCTGGATTTCTCTTAATTTAACTGGAAATTTTGCGAATACAAGTCAAGAAGGAAACAAGGAGGCAGCTGGTTGGATTATATCTGAGGACAGGATGCATAAAGGAGAAGCATGAGGAGAGAGAAAACAGCAGAGCGATGGTGCAGAGCCAATCATGGATCAAGTCGAAGAAGCAAGCATCAAAACTGTGAGTAAACATAACACACAAAGAGTTAAAAATTACTGTGCTGATTAAGGAAACATTAAATTTGGTTAGTTTGGGGTCTGCAGCTTCAGGTTTGTGGATTCAGTTGGTCTAAAAATTAAGGAAAGACAAAAAATGTTTCTTTTGAAAGGTTGTTGGAGGATTCTTACTGTAAGAAATATCTGGGTGTGCATCTGCTTTTATTTAAAAAGGTTGAATTTTATTTCGTCACATTGGAAAGGGAAAATTGGAGGATCGGGACAATAATGTGGCCAGATTTACTGTTTCCTTAATCAGAACAATAACTTTGATCTGAACTAGAAATTGTAAAATGGGTTATTTTCTTTCTTCTCTACTGATCACTGTGTTAAATGTTGAGTTACTTGTCAGTCTACATTAATGTTAATGGTACTTTTAAAAAATGCAGTTTATTCGTAATTTTGTAGAAAAAGGCTCTGCACCTGTGAAAAAAAACAAGTATCCACACCCCCAAAATCACTGTGGATCAGAGTAGCTAAGCCCTGGTTAACAGCAATTATATTACAGGAGATGAAAAATATTGGAATGATTGAAAGAAACAAAGATTGCTTTAGGGTTTGAAGATTTGACTTTCTTATTGAAAGAGACGAAAACTAATCTATGTGTGACACTGAGAAAAAAACTGAACGCTTAAAAGATCTGGAGGTCTGACTGTTGTTATACAAATGTGCAAACTTGTTTTAATGACATTAGAAAGAAAAATGGGATGTTTAAAAAGGTAATATATAAAATAGTTTCTATATTACTTGAAAAAATGATGTTGGTTAGCGCTGCTGTATTTGGAAAAATGCTGGGTCACCCCTGGTCTATACAGACAATAATCCCCTCACATATGTGATGAGTACTGCAAAGCTGAATGCAGTAGGCCACCGCTGGGTAGGTGAGCTGGCAGATTTCAGGTTTGATGTCAAATACAGGCCGGGGAAGGTGAACATCGATGCAGACTCATTCTCTCGGTTTCCACTTGACATTGACACCTACCTCACAAAGTGTACTGAAGAGCTGACGAGAGAGGCCATTCAGGCTACATGGGAGGGTTGTGAGTCTGCAAAGAGACAAGATGCTGCATATGTCGCTGCCCTGTGCCTAACATGCCCAGCCAGAGACACCTGTGAACATGTCACCATTGCAGCCTGTCACAGTGACCTGGTAAAATCCCAAAGGAAGGATCCCTCTATCAGTTAACTTATCAAACTGAAAGAAACAAAATCAGTAATAACTAATGATGGCAGAAGGAGAGCCAGTGGCCCTGTGAGAGAGCTTATGCACGAGTGGGGAAAGCTTCATATGGAAAATCAGCTGCAACATCGTACAGCGGCTCAGCGAAGGCAGCTTGTGCTGCCAGCACAATATCATCTCCTAGTGCTTAAACATCTCCATGATGACTTGGGTCACGCAGGGCAGAGAGGGTCATTCACTTGGCACGGGACCGTTTCTACTGGCCTTTTATGAAGAAGGACATTGAGGCGTATGTGACCAGAAAACACCCCTGCATTAAGCAAAAGAAACCAGTCAAACACATCAGTAACCCTACGACACCTGGCTGGAGCTGCTCACTCAAGGACAACACCATGCCATCCAAATGGCAACCCAGCTGAGCGATCTAATTGGACATTTCTTCAAATGCTAAGGACACTGGAGGAGAAGGCAAAGAGCAGCTGGAAAGAGCATCTGCCTCAGATACTACATGCATACAACTGCACCAGGCATGAGGAAACAGACTTTTCACCCCACTACCTCATATTTGGTCGACACCCCCGTCTCCTAGTAGACTTCATTTTTGGCCTGTTAGCCAGAGATGGGACTGAAACACCTCAGAGCTATGCTAAAAAGTGGGTTTTGTGGATGGAAGAGGCTTATCGTATTGCAGCTGAGAACAGCCAGCACTCTAGTGCAAGGGTTAAGAAGAACTATGATCATCACACACAGAACACAGTCACTCTCCAACCTGGTGAGACAGTGTCCTAGTCTGTAACATGAGTGAGAGGGGAGGACCTGGAAAATTGAGACCTTACTGGGAGCAAACTGTGTATGTCGTCAAACAACAAGTGAGTGACAGTCCCATTTACAAAATGTGTTCAGAGACGTAATGTGTTTACTTCATAGAAATCTCCTACACCTCGTGAAAGACCTACCTGTTGACCACTGGGGGACCACTACCACGTAGAGGGAACCAAAAGAAAAGAAGTCATCGTGTTGGGAGACGTGACTGGTTGGAGACACCTGAAAGCAGTGACTGTGAAAACTCTGAAACAGCCAGAGTACAGTACTGGCTTAGAGTATCACCACAAGCTCAGCATCAAACAGTGAATATGAGAGCAACAATCCGGTTTGGATCTTGCACTTGTGTCCATCCCATTTACCTCGTGCCGCTGGGCCGTGACAGATGTCATATATGGCATACAGCTTGGTGTCATTTATGTCATACAGCCTTGTCTCATGTATGCACTCAGCTTGAAGTCCTGGAACGAGACAGCTTGATATCGTATATGCATTCAGATTGATGTCATATAGGCATTCAGATTGATGTCATATAGGCATACAGATTGATGTCATATAGGTATACAGTAGGATGTCATATAGGCATACAGTATGATGTCATATAGGCATACAGATTGATGTCAGGACAGGCATACAGTATGATGTCATATATGCATACAGTATGATGTCGTATGATGTCATATATGCATACAGTATGATGTCATATATGCATACAGTATGATGTCATATAGGCATACAGATTGATGTCAGGTCTGGCATACAGTGTGATGTCATATAGGCATACAGTATGATGTCATATATGCATACGGTATGATGTCATATATGCATACAGTAAGATGTCATATAGGCATACAGATTGATGTCAGGTCAGGCATACAGTGTGATGTCATATGTGCATGCAGATTGATGTCATATGTCACCACAAGCTCAGCATCAAACAGTGAATCTGAGAGCAACATATCAGCTGCAGAGGAATCCAGAGAGAGTCAGAAAACAAATACACATGTGCGCTGCTTTTCGGTCTGGTTACTACCGTTTATGTCAGACACCGGTACCCATCCCTACTGATGACCATATTCTCTTAACCTTAAAAAGATATGTTGATATGTCCAAAAAAGATAAAGATGTGTCCAGATTTAATTCCATTTCCTCACTTAAAGTGGAAAAAAGTGTCAGGGTGGGGGGACTGATTGAACTGTGATTGTGGAATTTGCCTCACACAGGTGCGTTCACTATTGCTTGTTTGAGAATACTGCTGTATATATACAAATGCTGACTGCATAAACAAACTGTTGTACATATATTTTTAGAATTATCTGAATATATTAAGAAAAAGACAATAAAAAACAATGACTTGCAGCATCAAGCGGAGGACTTTAATCTTCTCTGGGTCTTGTTTACAAGTTTGGGGACAGCTGAGCAGAGGACTGACACATGAAAAAAATGAGCTTTCTCTAAGGGTGTTGCCTCTCCCTTAAAGACAGGCTGAGGAGTTCAGTTACTCAAAAGGGGCTCAGAGTAGAACTGCTATTCCTTCACGTTGAAGAGAGGCTGATGAGAAAAGGAGAAAGAGGCCCCAGGGCAGACCCAGGACACTCTGGAGAGGCTATATCTCTCAGCTGGCCTGAGGATGTCTTGGTGTTATCCCAGAAGAAGTGGAGGAGGTGGCTGGGGAGAGGGAGATGTGGGCTTCTCTGCTTAGGCTGCTGCCCGGGTAAACCAGTCCTTGATAAGCAGAAGAAAATGGATGGATAACAATAATAAGCAGAAGAAGCTAAAAGACACAGACACAAATTTAAAATAAAACATTATTAGTTATGAATTGAAAGATATAATTATTCAGCTATATAATAACTCAGCTTATAAATATACATGTAGGCATTTTTTTAAAGTAAATTATCGGGCAAAGGAACTGAGTTTGTTGGCAAACAGCAACAGGAAGACAGCAGCTACATTTTCTTCTGAATTGACAGTTAGCAAGTACAGAACAAACAGAAATGCAATTACAATATTTATTTTATTAATTTAACTTATTACCCAGAACTGCAACAAAACAAACAAACAAAAAACGCTCAATTAACAGAAGAGAGAGAAATCTAGCGAGACACTCTGACTAGGACACGGCCTCAGAGGACCAAACTAGCAGTCAGCCACTTGTACGGCTGTGCAGATAAATAATTAGTTGCCGTTTTTGTTTTGGGGGCTTTTTTTATTCCTGGGACTTCTGATCCTCTCCAAATACACAGGGAAGTACCTGATGCAGCTAGTTTTGGGTACTACCATCACCAAGCATTTACAAAATCTATTAGAGGATAATAAAGTGTTTTCACCAACTTGGCCCAGAAGAAAAACATATTTTAGCATATAAAATAGCAGTCTCTTCCAAACAAGTCCTTTAGCATGCTGATGTTAAAAAATATCATGTAGAGTAAGACAGGCATAGAGAACAGCACTGACTGGGAGAGGCTTTGAACAGATGACATACTCAGTTCAATTCAACATATAAGACTTTAAGAATGCACAAGCATCTATCAAAAACCTATTTAATCTATCATCTGTGATATTATTATATACAATTAAATAAATATTTAAGAAAAATTGTGTATGTTTCTGTTCTGTGTCCTGTGTACTGTTTGTTTGTATATGTGTCTTTTTGCTGCTGTTACAACCAAATTTCCCCTTGTGGGACAATTAAAGGATTATTCTATTCTAATTATAATGTATTGTTTATCTCCCTTAAATAAACAGGCAGCCTTCAGGTATGAAATATTCATTTGTCTACTGTTTCAGTGGCTGATAGTGCCCCACAGGCCTCAATGTGAGTTTGAAGCCATTATAATGTTTAAGTTGTTTAACGATAAACAGATTTTGAATGAAAGCCACGGAACTTCGGTAGCACAAAAAAGTCTATATTCTTTGTGTCCATATGGATCAGTCATATTACCATTATTTCCCCCTAAGGTTGCCAAAAGCACCAAGTTAATACTTGAAAAAACTGCAGCAATACACAAAAATATAATCAATATTCTGTTTACTTGGTGACAACGCCGCTTTTAGCCTTCAATCAGAAAGCCTTAAGTTGGCTAGTTAAGCATCGGGCTAACGTTTAAAGCTTTCACTTTGGAGAAGTAACTCGCATTACTGCTACTGCTGTGTAATCTTGGTTAAATTCACAGCATATTCCATAAATTACCCTGCAATAACTAACTGTTATAATAGCGGCACCGTATTGCATCACACTGAGTGCATTTCAATCATTTATCCCGCGAGTTTGCTAGCTAGCAAAATAATAAAAACGATTTTAAAAATTAGCATGTGTAACGTACACACTCGAGAAAATGATTTACTAGGACTTACGCAAACTCCCCCATTGTGAAAACGTACAAATCCTTCTTGTATTTTTGGTTTTCCAGCAAACACTCATTAAAACGGCCTCCAGGCACGTTAGTGCACTCACCCCCGACTGTTCGGGGAGGGGGTGGGGGGTCACAAATTGAAACAGACTGACGTGCAGAGGTACAAGGCAGCCCAGGCAGAGAAATGTTGCTTTTAGACTTTTTATTTCTCTATTTGATAAGAAAACTATTCAATCAGATAGTTATTTGTGGTGAATGAAATACAGTTTCAAGACGTTTTAAGCACAAAATCCCAAATAGAAGCACTACAATATTAAAATCCAAGATTGTTCAAGGATTTCAAGCACCCGTACGAAACCTGCATATGAAGTTGATGATTGTTAAAATAAAATAGAACATTTTCATCAATTTCTTGTACGAAATGACTATATACAGAAAAGCTCGACATGTTATGCAAAAGAAAAAAAAACAATTCTCGTAATTGTCAGTTTCGTAATTTCAAAATTCTTCAAAACTAACATTTTCTTTGATTGACTCATATTAAATTTCCTACGGTCAAATTCAGTGTGAACAATATTACACAAACAAACATGTGTGTGTGCGCCTGCGCATACATTAGAATCACTTTGATCCCTTGTGATGCGGTAACTTTGCTTTGATCCTGTATGACTGGTAGCTTTGCTTTGATCCCAAAACCCATAAATACCAGCGCTCACCTATTATACTTTATGGCATAACGGACGTTGACCTGACACCAACCCAAACCCTTTCGAGACGTTTTGAGAACATTTTAGGACAGAAACCAAAACAAGTTCAGTTTTGTTTCTAACCAATTCACAGAGCAAACAGACAGATCGTGGCTATTAAAGTCAACAAGAGCGACCCTGAAATTCTGCAACAGGCAAAACTGACCAAAGAACAATTTCAATACGAGACAGATTATCAGTCCAAGGAAAGTCGATATATAAACCTAAGCGTTTCGATGACCTCGAACATCGACTGAAGGTTAGGCGAGGACCTGAAAATGGCCAACCATTATTTGTTAGTCTAATCAAACAGATGTTGGTCATGTTTCTGAGGTCGGTTTTCTCCTTTTTTATGTTGCTCTTTCAGTTTTTCTCCTGAGATGAGGTATGAAGTGTCTGTGGTGCAGCTGATCTGGTCTGTCTCGAGACAGTCCAGGCTGCACTCACCTGCAGCAGGTGGAGACTCACCAGAACATTCAGACCTCACAAATTTTGTCTTTCTCAACTCTTCTATAAAGGGTTTCTCTCCGGAGGAGGTCCACCTTTATAATGGGTGGCCAGGCGGCCCAGTCTGGGTTTTTTCTGCTTTCTTTCACACGCCTGAGGGGTGGTGCCACACCATCACGAGGGCTGGCTAGGCTTTCGCAGCCTGTGTGAGTGTATGTGTCTGCACGACTGTGTTTATTGTGTTATATATTTCAAAAAGATGCACATCTGCAGTTTCTTTGGTGGATCTGGTCTCGTCTGTCTTGAGACAGTCCAGGTTGCACCCACCTGTAACAGGTGGAGACTCACCAGTACATTCAGAACTCTGAATGTGTGTGCAGTGTGCGCAAAATTTCCATGTTCGGATTTCTTTTGGGGAGTTTATCTCTGGATGTGTGTAAATGTATGTGCATTCATGTGTGCCTGCGTGGAGTCCTGAGGTTTGCTGGTAGGGTGGACGTCTACGCATAATCACAAGTGTGTGCAAACATTTCCATGTTTTAATTTCTGGGAATTTGGTTTCTTTGGGGGAGTTTATCTCTAGATGTGTTCAGATGTATGTGCATTCATGTGTGCATGCGTGGAGATCTGATGTTGGCTGGTAGGATGGACCTATATTCATAATCAAATGTGTGTGCAAGCATTTCCATGTTTGGATTTCTTTGGGCCGGTCCACCAATGTAAAGAGGGGTGAGGCGGCCCGCTCCCGTTTTTTCCTGCTTTCTTTCCCGCACCTGGAGGGCGTCGCAACCTCCTCATGAGGGCTGGCTAGTTTTTGGGAGTGTGTGTGTGTGTGTGTATGTGTCTGTACAACTGTGCTTATTGTTTTGTTTATTTCAAACAGATGCGTGTCCTCACCTCTGCAGTGCTGCCGTCTCCTGTATCCCGGCATGTTTCTAAGGTACGTTTTCTCCTTTTTTATGCTGTTCTTGTGGTTTTTGCCCTCACATGAGGCTTGAAATTGGGACTATTTAACAGGATCATGACATCACATATATTTAGAATCTTACCACCAATTTGATCCTTTGATCCTTAAATCCATAAATAGGGGTGAGAAGTAATGACTTTTGGTCCATTAATCACAGCATTTATGTTCGCAGAATTGAAACGTTCGCCAGAGAAGTATTTTGAAACATCTGGATCCTTTTCGGAGTAACTGTTTACAGATTCCAACATGTCTCAGAGAAAACAACCCTACAGATTTTTAAGGTAAGTTTTCTTTCTTTTTTCTGTTTTTCTGTTGTTCACTAAAAGAAAAGAGACTCACACAGGCTCACCTCTACACGGCTGCCGTCTCCTCTAACCCTGCATGTTTCTAAGGCAAGTTTTCTCATTTTTTATGTTGTTCTTTTGGTTTTTGTCCTGAGATGAGGTTTGAAGTGTCTGTGGTGCACCTGGTCTGGTCTGTCTTGAGACAGTCCAGGCAGCACCCACCTGTAACAGATGGAGACTCACCAGAACATTCAGATTTCACAAGTTTTTGTGTTTCTCAACTCTTCTGTTGAGGATTTCTCTGAGAAGGGGAGGGCAGTGTGGCCTGGCGGAGGTCCGCCAATATAAAGGGTGGCCATGTGTGTGTATCTGTTAATGTCTGGATGTGTGCAGACTTATGTGCATTAAGCCTGCGTGTCTTATTCCATCATGTGTCATGTATCACTCCAAATCTCACTACCTTTAACTGATAATAACTGTTTGCTGAGTGTTATGTCTAAAAGGTATTGCACAATCGCCTCTAGCAGAGGATCAGGTTTCCACTGATAATGGATTTTAACATGACTGACCAATGATTGTGGAGCACGTCCATGTAGGAGCAAACTTAAATGTTTAAAAATGTTCAAAACTTAAGATATTATATTTCTGAAGTATGACGGAAGGAAAAAGTTACATTATTTCATATTTTAAAAAAATCCAATTTCATATGATCAAATTTATGTCAAAAAGTTCATATTTCTTCCCTCCTATGTCATGTGTGAGTACTGTACTGTAAATGTCATATATATCAGATGATACTGATAACCTAATGCTAATTGCAATAACTATGCAGAGGTCTCTAGGCCTCGACCTTTATGGAGCATGTGAAGTTTGGGGCAGAGTGGACAAAGAAAAGTTTCTCAGCAGGTTCAACAGGTTGCTACAACACAGGCCGATGAAGTATTGCACTCACTCATCCAAACTGGCAAACATGTAACATACACCCTAAGACTGATCCTGCTTTTTACTCCTTTGCTATGATTTCATTTGATATTATGTAGCCTTGGAGACAGTTTGCATAGATTAGAATGTTAGATTGCTGTGATGTCATCAATGCCCGATGTTTTGTTTTAATGTCTTGTGATAGTTCTAAGTGCAGACAAAGTCAGAGTTCAAGTGAGTTTAGTACAATTTTGAACCAGTTTCTGACATGTGGTCAAAATCTTGGCCGACCTTTACCACACCACGTGCTGTGGGTGTGCGTAAATATCTAGGTGAGTAAAGTCTCCTTTACCTGTTAAATTCATCTTAATTTGGGGCTTTTACTTCAGGTGTTTTGATTCAGTAGTAACCAAGTGATCTTTGTACAAACTGCAGACCGCCACACTGATCCCTGGTTCCTCAGGATAGAGGACAGGACGTCAGATGGGCGAATCAAGAGCTCCAAACGCAAAGATTGTGCCACAGAAAGACTGGAAAAAGCTTCCAAAAGAAGCAAGGACAGCAAAAGTCCAACCCCAGGCCTCAGCCATCTTGTCTTGGAGAAGTGTAAGTGAGACATTCAGAGATTTTTTGTTTTACAGTTATTGATCATCTGTAGGCCTGTGTGGAGTTCAGAGGTCTAATTGGTTTTGGTTTTGCAGCTGCTTTCAGAAAGAAGAGCAGCAAAGGAAAGTCAAGCAGCGATGGAACAAAACAACCACGCAGTAAAAAGAGCAAGACATCAAGCTCACAGGAGGAGGCCAGCTGCTCCGTCTACGAGTCGGATACACACAGCACATACAAAAGTCACACTAAAGGTAAGAAGTACATAGGTAAGTTCACACCACACCTGCAGTGATAGAGCCTCTTTCCCAAGCTCTCAGAGTTTAGCTGGTATCCATCTGCTAATCACTAGGAAGCTTCTAACAAAGACTGTATGAATGTGTACATTGAGGCAAAGTCAGCTTTCCTACATACAACTAATCACAACCCCTGTGTTTGTTTTGTCTCTCTGTAGAGGACTTTGAAGAAAAATATGAAGAGCAGGATAAGCTGGGTGAAGGAGGCTTTGGGACTGTCTTCTTTGGAAAAAGCAGAGAAGACAATTTCCCAGTATGGCTTCTTATGTGTGCAGTTTACAATTCTTCTAGTGGCAATCTTTAATGGATAATGTAAATCTGATTATTTGAACGTATTTTTCATTTGTCTGTCAGGTCATAATGAGACAGCTGGTACATGCAGCCGCTGAAATGCAATCCAAGGGTGTCTTCCATCGAGACATTAAGCCAGACAATATTGTGTTTGACACATCGCCTGATCATCCAGCATTTCTATGTGTCAAATTCATTGATTTTGGCATTGGAGTCCCTTTTAGAGCAGAAGCAGTCACACGAAGAAATGGTAGGTCGTCAGCCTCACTGTTTAAATGTCCTTGCCTGCCCACACGCTTAGTGTCCACATGAATTCCTTACCATGAATAATTACTCTCTGGATTTTAGGGACCAAATCAGCCGCTGTAAACTGGCAGGACTTTAATGCCACCACAGCAGATTGCGTCACAGTTTTGCAGCTGGGTGCGGTGATGGATTGGCTGGTACGTCACATCATCCCTGATGACAACAACACATCTGAGATGCACACTGACATTTCAGAGGGGAAGCTGAATGTTAATTCTTTAACCTGTCACATTACAAAAACTTGAAAAAATCCCCCAAAGAAACCAAATTCCAAGAAATCCAATCATGGAAATGTTTGCACACACTTGTGATTATGCACAGAGGTCCACCCTACCAGCCAACCTCAGATCTCCACGCATGCACAAATGAATGCACATACATCGACACACATTCTGGTATTGATATTTGACATCACAGTAGAGACGCAAATCTGGCATAGCTCTGAGGTCTTTCAGTCCCATCTCTGGCTAACAGGCCAAAAATTAAGTCTACTAGGAGACGGGGGTGTCGACCATACAAGAGGTAGTGGGGTGAAAAGCCTGTTGCCTCATGCCTGGTGCAGTTGTATGCATGTACTATCTGAGGCAGATGCTCTTTCCAGCTGCTCTTTGCCTTCTCCTCCAGTGTCCTTAGCATTTGAAGAAATATCCAATTAAATGGCTCAGCTGGAAATGGGTTGCCATTTGGATGGTATGGTGTTGTCCTTGAGTGAGCATCTCCAGCCAGGTGTCCCCACTTTGCAGTTATTTATTTGTAAAAAATGTTTGGTATCATGTATGATTTTCGTTCCACTTCTCAAGTGTACACCACTTTGTATTGGTCTTTCACGTGGAATTCCAATAAAATTGATTCATGTTTGTGGCTGTAATGTGACAAAATGTGGAAAAGTTCAAGGGGGCCGAATACTTTTGCAAGCCACTGTATATCAGATGACACTGATAACCTAATGCTAATTGCAATAACTATGCAGAGGTCTCTAGGCCTCCACTTTTATGGAGCATGTGAAGTTTGGGGCAGAGTGGACAAAGAAAAGTTTCTCAGCAGGTTCAACAGGTTGCTACAACACAGGCCGATGAAGTATTGCACTCACTCATCCAAACTGGCAAACATGTAACATACACCCTAAGACTGATCCTGCTTTTTACTCCTTTGCTATGATTTCATTTGATATTATGTAGCCTTGGAGACAGTTTGCATAGATTAGAATGTTAGATTGCTGTGATGTCATCAATGCCCGATGTTTTGTTTTAATGTCTTGTGATAGTTCTAAGTGCATACAAAGTCAGAGTTCAAGTGAGTTTAGTACAATTTTGAACCAGTTTCTGACATGTGGTCAAAATCTTGGCCGACCTTTACCACACCACGTGCTGTGGGTGTGCGTAAATATCTAGGTGAGTAAAGTCTCCTTTACCTGTTAAATTCATCTTAATTTGGGGCTTTTACTTCAGGTGTTTTGATTCAGTAGTAACCAAGTGATCTTTGTACAAACTGCAGACCGCCACACTGATCCCTGGTTCCTCAGGATAGAGGACAGGACGTCAGATGGGCGAATCAAGAGCTCCAAACGCAAAGATTGTGCCACAGAAAGACTGGAAAAAGCTTCCAAAAGAAGCAAGGACAGCAAAAGTCCAACCCCAGGCCTCAGCCATCTTGTCTTGGAGAAGTGTAAGTGAGACATTCAGAGATTTTTTGTTTTACAGTTATTGATCATCTGTAGGCCTGTGTGGAGTTCAGAGGTCTAATTGGTTTTGGTTTTTGCAGCTGCTTTCAGAAAGAAGAGCAGCAAAGGAAAGTCAAGCAGCGATGGAACAAAACAACCACGCAGTAAAAAGAGCAAGACATCAAGCTCACAGGAGGAGGCCAGCTGCTCCGTCTACGAGTCAGATACACACAGCACATACAAAAGTCACACTAAAGGTAAGAAGTACATAGGTAAGTTCACACCACACCTGCAGTGATAGAGCCTCTTTCCCAAGCTCTCAGAGTTTAGCTGCTATCCATCTGCTAATCACTAGGAAGCTTCTAACAAAGACTGTATGAATGTGTACATTGAGGCAAAGACAGCTTTCCTACATACAACTAATCACAACCCCTGTGTTAGTTTTGTCTCTCTGTAGAGGACTTTGAAGAAAAATACGAAGAGCAGGATAAGCTGGGTGAAGGAGGCTTTGGGACTGTCTTCTTTGGAAAACGCAGAGAAGACAATTTCCCAGTATGGCTTCTTATGTGTGCACTTTACAATTCTTCTAGTGGCAATCTTTAATGGATAATGTAAATCTGATTATTTGAACGTATTTTTCATTTGTCTGTCAGGTCATAATGAGACAGCTGGTACATGCAGCCGCTGAAATGCAATCCAAGGGTGTCTTCCATCGAGACATTAAGCCAGACAATATTGTGTTTGACACATCGCCTGATCATCCAGCATTTCTATGTGTCAAATTCATCGATTTTGGCATTGGAGTCCCTTTTAGAGCAGAAGCAGTCACACGAAGAAATGGTAGGTCGTCAGCCTCACTGTTTAAATGTCCTTGCCTGCCCACACGCTTAGTGTTCACATGAATTCCTTACCATGAATAATTACTCTCTGGATTTTAGGGACCAAAACAGCCGCTGTAAACTGGCAGGACTTTAATGCCACCACAGCAGATTGCGTCACAGTTTTGCAGCTGGGTGCGGTGATGGATTGGCTGGTACGTCACATCATCCCTGATGACAACAACACATCTGAGATGCACTCTGACATTTCAGAGGGTAAGCTGAATGTTAATTCTTTAACCTGTCACATTACAAAAACTTGAAAAAATCCCCCAAAGAAACCAAATTCCAAGAAATCCAATCATGGAAATGTTTGCACACACTTGTGATTATGCACAGAGGTCCACCCTACCAGCCAACCTCAGATCTCCACGCATGCACAAATGAATGCACATACATCGACACACATTCTGGTATTGATATTTGACATCACAGTAGAGACGCAAATCTGGCATAGCTCTGAGGTCTTTCAGTCCCATCTCTGGCTAACAGGCCAAAAATTAAGTCTACTAGGAGACGGGGGTGTCGACCATACAAGAGGTAGTGGGGTGAAAAGCCTGTTGCCTCATGCCTGGTGCAGTTGTATGCATGTACTATCTGAGGCAGATGCTCTTTCCAGCTGCTCTTTGCCTTCTCCTCCAGTGTCCTTAGCATTTGAAGAAATATCCAATTAAATGGCTCAGCTGGAAATGGGTTGCCATTTGGATGGTATGGTGTTGTCCTTGAGTGAGCATCTCCAGCCAGGTGTCCCCACTTTGCAGTTATTTATTTGTAAAAAATGTTTGGTATCATGTATGAATTTCGTTCCACTTCTCAAGTGTACACCACTTTGTATTGGTCTTTCACGTGGAATTCCAATAAAATTGATTCATGTTTGTGGCTGTAATGTGACAAAATGTGGAAAAGTTCAAGGGGGCCGAATACTTTTGCAAGCCACTGTATATCAGATGATACTGATAACCTAATGCTAATTGCAATAACTATGCAGAGGTCTCTAGGCCTCGACCTTTATGGAGCATGTGAAGTTTGGGGCAGAGTGGACAAAGAAAAGTTTCTCAGCAGGTTCAACAGGTTGCTACAACACAGGCCGATGAAGTATTGCACTCACTCATCCAAACTGGCAAACATGTAACATACACCCTAAGACTGATCCTGCTTTTTACTCCTTTGCTATGATTTCATTTGATATTATGTAGCCTTGGAGACAGTTTGCATAGATTAGAATGTTAGATTGCTGTGATGTCATCAATGCCCGATGTTTTGTTTTAATGTCTTGTGATAGTTCTAAGTGCATACAAAGTCAGAGTTCAAGTGAGTTTAGTACAATTTTGAACCAGTTTCTGACATATGGTCAAAATCTTGGCCGACCTTTACCACACCACGTGCTGTGGGTGTGCGTAAATATCTAGGTGAGTAAAGTCTCCTTTACCTGTTAAATTCATCTTAATTTGGGGCTTTTACTTCAGGTGTTTTGATTCAGTAGTAACCAAGTGATCTTTGTACAAACTGCAGACCGCCACACTGATCCCTGGTTCCTCAGGATAGAGGACAGGACGTCAGATGGGCGAATCAAGAGCTCCAAATGCAAAGATTGTGCCACAGAAAGACTGGAAAAAGCTTCCAAAAGAAGCAAGGACAGCAAAAGTCCAACCCCAGGCCTCAGCCATCTTGTCTTGGAGAAGTGTAAGTGAGACATTCAGAGATTTTTTGTTTTACAGTTATTGATCATCTGTAGGCCTGTGTGGAGTTCAGAGGTCTAATTGGTTTTGGTTTTTGCAGCTGCTTTCAGAAAGAAGAGCAGCAAAGGAAAGTCAAGCAGCGATGGAACAAAACAACCACGCAGTAAAAAGAGCAAGACATCAAGCTCACAGGAGGAGGCCAGCTGCTCCGTCTACGAGTCAGATACACACAGCACATACAAAAGTCACACTAAAGGTAAGAAGTACATAGGTAAGTTCACACCACACCTGCAGTGATAGAGCCTCTTTCCCAAGCTCTCAGAGTTTAGCTGCTATCCATCTGCTAATCACTAGGAAGCTTCTAACAAAGACTGTATGAATGTGTACATTGAGGCAAAGTCAGCTTTCCTACATACAACTAATCACAACCCCTGTGTTAGTTTTGTCTCTCTGTAGAGGACTTTGAAGAAAAATACGAAGAGCAGGATAAGCTGGGTGAAGGAGGCTTTGGGACTGTCTTCTTTGGAAAACGCAGAGAAGACAATTTCCCAGTATGGCTTCTTATGTGTGCAGTTTACAATTCTTCTAGTGGCAATCTTTAATGGATAATGTAAATCTGATTATTTGAACGTATTTTTCATTTGTCTGTCAGGTCATAATGAGACAGCTGGTACATGCAGCCGCTGAAATGCAATCCAAGGGTGTCTTCCATCGAGACATTAAGCCAGACAATATTGTGTTTGACACATCGCCTGATCATCCAGCATTTCTATGTGTCAAATTCATCGATTTTGGCATTGGAGTCCCTTTTAGAGCAGAAGCAGTCACACGAAGAAATGGTAGGTCGTCAGCCTCACTGTTTAAATGTCCTTGCCTGCCCACACGCTTAGTGTCCACATGAATTCCTTACCATGAATAATTACTCTCTGGATTTTAGGGACCAAATCAGCCGCTGTAAACTGGCAGGACTTTAATGCCACCACAGCAGATTGCGTCACAGTTTTGCAGCTGGGTGCGGTGATGGATTGGCTGGTACGTCACATCATCCCTGATGACAACAACACATCTGAGATGCACACTGACATTTCCGAGGGTAAGCTGAATGTTAATTCTTTAACCTGTCGCATTACAAGGCTTGAAAATTCTGTTTTCGGTGTTATCTGTCTTTATCTGTATCACTAATGCACACGCAGACTTATATAAACACCAACGTGATAAACTCAAACCCCTCTGTTGTATTTCTGAACAGACTGCAAGTGTTTTCTGTTGGGTTGTTACTGTCAGAACCATGAAGACCGCCTCACCCTAGAGGAACTTCAGAATCATCCCTGGCTCAAATGACTTATTGATGCCAAGCAAAACAGGGTCACAGAGCAGAAGCTCTAACAGAGCCTGAGTCAGCCTGAGTTATGAATACAGTTGTGGTCTAATGTTTTGTCAGTGGTACAAAGTTTGCTTTTGTGCACTTTGCCACTTCAGTTTGTATTTAGAGCCACAACTGTATACACAACAGACCGAACATGCTCAGCTTTGCCAAAGTTTGCAGGAATTGGAGTTTAATTTGATCAATGAATTATTTCTGAATCAACAAAAAAATGGGCAAATGTAAAGAAATGTATCAATCAGGGAATTAGTAGCAACATTCATTGGACAATCTAAATTTGTTGGTTAATTATTAAATGAATCTGGATAACTCATCCTGCATCTCCTGTGATTTTAAGTCACTGATATTGATTTATTAACGATTATTTGTTTGTACTAATGTGTCACAATTTCCTTGAACGTTAAAGGGTCTGGATTTCTTCTCTTAAGCGCCTCAGGGTGATCATCCTGTCCTGTCAGACTAAGAAATGCAGTTGTGAGTTTTTCATTGCTTCGCCTGCACAAAATACCTAGGCACCAAAAATGGTCCAGCTCTCTCCTGCTGTCCTGTTGTATAAGGCGCACACAATTCACCGTGATGAGAGGATAACTTTTGTCACTGCTCCTGTCCTTGATCCTCTGAGCCACTTAAACACCAAACTACTTGTGCGCTGTAGGGGCTTTTCTAATGGTCGTGCTAAGGAGTCCTTTCCCTCCCATCAGTTGCAGAATGCACTCAGAGTTGTACAACACTGGTGTAAATATCAAGATGATGCAACTTTGAACATATTTAGGTCAACAGACTTTTGACTAAAGTAAGAAGAAAAGTGAATCTAACAAATAATATGAATTGGTGTTAAATAGTTACTAGTTACTAGACAGTAACTAGGCCAGGGGATGCTAATCACCTGCCAAGGGATATTAGTGACTGACTTATTGATGCTAGTTAATAGCTTAGGTATTCTATGTGGTAACCTGGCAAGTAATCACTTGCCTTAAAAGTCTCGCCAGTCCCCTAGGGACACTTGTTGGTGGTATTTATTTGTTCATGTTACAGGCCTTGCTGTAGTGGGCGTGACCACAGATTACAATCCTGTAAAACAGGAGAGATAATGAACAGAGGAAATTTGTTCTTGTTCAGTTTCCCTTTCAGGTGAGGTAACTCTGGGTTGCTCTGACATATAAAATGTGTATTTATTTTCTGGACTCTCTCTGGATTCCTCTGCAGCTGATATGTTGCTCTCAGATTCACTGTTTGATGCTGAGCTTGTGGTGAAATATGACATCATACTGTATGCCTATATGACATCATACTGTATGCCTATATGACATCAATCTGTATGCATATACGATATCAAGCTGTCTCGTTCCAGGACTTCAAGCTGAGTGCATACTGCATACATGAGACAAGGCTGTATGACATAAACAGTAGCGGTTTTAGATACGGGCGACACGGGCGGTTGCCCGGGGCGGCATCGTGGTGGGGGGCGGCATCACGGGCATCGGCAAAAAAACCCCAAAACATGCTTGTACTCATGCTGCCCCGACATCATGCCAGCGCATATTGGGAATGGCATAGGCACCGATCGGTTTTCTATCGCCCATTAGCTGGGAGTAACGGCGCCCTCAGTTTGCGAGGTGCGCCTGCTGCTTGCGGCACAGGGAGGAGAGGGCGGGGCGGCGGGGGATTCTCTGGCTGGCTGGAGCAGCATCTAATAACCAACTCGCAAAATAAAACTAAATAAAAACAAACCAACAACACGAAAACACCAGACATTATGATACAGACTTATAATTTGCACCGATGTTTTTTCAAAATTCTATACGCGAAAAGTGAGCGTGAGAGCCCTCGGTGCGTCTGCTCGCTGCTGAAGTCAAAGTAAACTTTATTGTCATCTCCGCTACATACAGTCCAGTATATAGAGAGACGAGACGACGAGGCTCCAGTTACAGCAGTGCAAGTAAACGAACAATAAATATTTAAGAGTTTCACAAATAAATATACACTTTAGGACTTGGGGTAAAGGGATCAATAACAATTTAAAATGTATATTTCATATTTTGTTGATTTAAAGTCTCATACACAACCCGTTTTTAAAGTTTAAAAAAAAAGAGAAAAGAAGAGGAGTGTAGCGACTTCCACAGTCGTTGAGCCTGCCTGACGCGCTGTCAACTTTACGCAATAATGCCAGAGGTGGAATTGCTTGCTTGTTTATTAAAGTGCTTGAAAAGTACTTTAATAAACGTGATCGGCTCGCGATTCAAACTCTTAAAACATCACAGGCTCTAATGCAACAAGGGGAAACTCGTTGTGCTGCGGTCAACAAAAACTACCAGCCCTCCTCTCTGTCAAAATCAAACCAGTGAAAGACAGACTGACAACGCCCTCTTAATGTCGCCGCTACCACCCACGTGACTCCCGTTACACATCACCATAGCAACCAAACAAATGAAAACCCAGTGATCATTAAAATTCAATACATTTAATTATGGCTCCTACAAGGAGAAACGAGCAAAAGATACAGGTAAGCAGATGTGTCATTGGATAATGGCAGGTCATGTATCCTAAAACATTAAGAATCAGAATACTTTCTTAATCCCTAAGGAAATTATGTGGGTTACAGTTCCTCCAAGAAGAAATGGTAAAATAGTAACAGTAGCAGACTAAACTCCAAACAATATATACAATAATATAATGTTAATTAGTCAGTGTCAATTGCTGATTTGTCCTGTTCTCATTGTATGACGAATTATGATGTCTGTTTAGTAGCCGTTTACATACTATGCATACTCTCTCTCTCTTCATATGTGTGTGTGTGTGTGTGTGTGTGTGTGTTTGATGCTGAGCTTGTGGTGATACTCTAAGCCAGTACTGTACTCTGGCTGTTTCAGAGTTTTCACAGTCACTGGTTTCGTAGGGTTACTGATGTGTTTGACTGGTTTCTTTTGCTTAATGCAGGGGTGTTTTCTGGTCACATACGCCTCAATGTCCTTCTTCATAAAAGGCCAGTAGAAACGGTCCCGTGCCAAGTGAATGACCCTCTCTGCCCTGCGTGACCCAAGTCATCATGGAGATGTTTAAGCACTAGGAGATGATATTGTGCTGGCAGCACAAGCTGCCTTCGTTGAGCCGCTGTACGATGTTGCAGCTGATTTTCCATATGAAGCTTTCCCCACTCGTGCATAAGCTCTCTCACAGGGCCACTGGCTCTCCTTCTGCCATCATTAGTTATTACTGATTTTGTTTCTTTCAGTTTGATAAGTTAACTGATAGAGGGATCCTTCCTTTGGGATTTTACCAGGTCACTGTGACAGGCTGCAATGGTGACATGTTCACAGGTGTCTCTGGCTGGGCATGTTAGGCACAGGGCAGCGACATATGCAGCATCTTGTCTCTTTGCAGACTCACAACCCTCCCATGTAGCCTGAATGGCCTCTCTCGTCAGCTCTTCAGTACACTTTGTGAGGTAGGTGTCAATGTCAAGTGGAAACCGAGAGAATGAGTCTGCATCGATGTTCACCTTCCCCGGCCTGTATTTGACATCAAACCTGAAATCTGCCAGCTCACCTACCCAGCGGTGGCCTACTGCATTCAGCTTTGCAGTACTCATCACATATGTGAGGGGATTATTGTCTGTATAGACCAGGGGTGAGCCAGCATTTTTCCAAATACAGCAGCGCTAACCAACATCATTTTTTCAAGTAATATAGAAACTATTTTATATATTACCTTTTTAAACATCCCATTTTTCTTTCTAATGTCATTAAAACAAGTTTGCACATTTGTATAACAACAGTCAGACCTCCAGATCTTTTAAGCGTTCAGTTTTTTTCTCAGTGTCACACATAGATTAGTTTTCGTCTCTTTCAATAAGAAAGTCAAATCTTCAAACCCTAAAGCAATCTTTGTTTCTTTCAATCATTCCAATATTTTTCATCTCCTGTAATATAATTGCAGTTAACCAGGGCTTAGCTACTCTGATCCACAGTGATTTTGGGGGTGTGGATACTTGTTTTTTTTCACAGGTGCAGAGCCTTTTTCTACAAAATTACGAATAAACTGCATTTTTTAAAAGTACCATTAACATTAATGTAGACTGACAAGTAACTCAACATTTAACACAGTGATCAGTAGAGAAGAAAGAAAATAACCCATTTTACAATTTCTAGTTCAGATCAAAATTATTGTTCTGATTAAGGAAACAGTAAATTTGGCCACATTATTGTCCCGATCCTCCAATTTTCCCTTTCCAATGTGACGAAATAAAATTCAACCTTTTTAAATAAAAGCAGATGCACACCCAGATATTTCTTACAGTAAGAATCCTCCAACAACCTTTCAAAAGAAACATTTTTTGTCTTTCCTTAATTTTTAGACCAACTGAATCCACAAACCTGAAGCTGCAGACCCCAAACTAACCAAATTTAATGTTTCCTTAATCAGCACAGTAATTTTTAACTCTTTGTGTGTTATGTTTACTCACAGTTTTGATGCTTGCTTCTTCGACTTGATCCATGATTGGCTCTGCACCATCGCTCTGCTGTTTTCTCTCTCCTCATGCTTCTCCTTTATGCATCCTGTCCTCAGATATAATCCAACCAGCTGCCTCCTTGTTTCCTTCTTGACTTGTATTCGCAAAATTTCCAGTTAAATTAAGAGAAATCCAGAAAAGTTTTCCTGCTTCAAAAGCTCTTCCAATTGCCTGTCTTCTTGTCCTCCTTTAAATGTGCATTTTTGTATATTTGTATTTATTTGACTTCATATTGCCATGACAACATAACACAGAGCATCTTGGTAGATTAAAGCAGGGAGTTCTGTCCTCTGCAGAAATGCTGGTGTTCCATAGTGATGTAAAAGTATGTTAATAATCTTTAAACAGACACTCACTGATCCTGTAAGAGCAGGAATTTAACTACAAACCCTCTTAGTCCCCATCAGTATCATTCATTCTGCTCTGCCGCAATGGTCACAGTGGCTGGTTTAAGTACGTTTGCCCCATAGAAAGCCACTAATGTTCAGTGAGCCCCTTTGATACATATTTAGACCTTCATAATTTTCAGGGTGCATGAGTGTTATATCTCCATCTCATCCTAAATATTTTGCCAACATGTAAAAGGCATACGTCCTCTTTAATTTTAATTTAAACTTGTTTTATTCTGTGTTGCATGTTTTGAATAATCTTCTTCAGAGTAGACTTTTGGTGTAAGCTGATAGTGAATGAAAAAAACTATAAAAAGCTGCTGTGGTTTTAATTTTCCAAGAGAGGTAATGCACATAATGCAGAGACGAGCGCACGGGGGATATCCAAATTCTAGGAAGGCAGCCTGCTGCTGTACACAGGCACATCCTTCTCAGTCATAGTTCTTAACAACTTGACTGTTTTCTCAAACCACACAAAGAGTGCTGTTTCCATTCTGGGAAGTCTACTCATTGGTGTAGGCAGCTCTTCAAATTATAAGTAGCTATATATGAGCAGCTATATTAGCTTTGACTTAACATATGTTAAATAGTATACTTTCCTCTTTTAAAATTTATGATGGCTCAAAATTCAAACCTTACAAATTAAAACCCTGAATCATCACCACTTGTGTGAACTACAAGGGTGCCATCATTTTTCTTTTCAATCCATTAAGTACCACATTTTACACACTGAGCAAGAAAGGAAGTAAGCTCTTCATGGTGACCCCAGGAATTTTAATGTATCACTTTCTAGCATACGGCTGACACTGCTCGACATCTTACAGTGCAGTATAAGAGTCCCGCCACAAGGAGACACTGAAGGCTTTCAAACCAACAGTTTCTGCTTCCAAAGCGGCGCCAACCGTCACCACCGATCATCGTACTTATGTAACACAGACCATGGATGCATGTTTGAGTTGATACATCACTTAAAGCCACCACTGTTCAGGCATCACATCTGTCCATTAGGTTTCCCTTTCATACACAACATTTTTATCCCTGGGTACTAACTTTTTTGTTGTTGTTGACTGTTTATTTATTTGTTTGTTTGTTTGTCCGATGCTCCTTTTGCACTGCTAAATAGGCTGTAGCCAACATGATTTATAAAGGGATTATAAAACTAAGAAATTACTGCATTATTTTACCTACTCCTATTAAACTCACTTTCCTAAAAACTGATTGCAGCTTCTGCTTTGTGATGTCAATGTTATGTCATATCATTCACGGGAGATATGCTTGACAAATGAGAAGTTAACAAGTCACTGCTACAAGCTGAATCAATTCATTGAGGCGACCTGCGTGTTGTGTTGCATTGTCTGATTTGGTCATAGTGTGTAAACACCTCTAGAGGCCACTGTTGCATAGCTGCTGCAAACTGAATGTGCCCGTACCAGAGGTTATACTTAAAATGGCAGCTGTCAGGAAGTCTCTTTGGAAATTTGTGTTCGCCCTTTATGAAATAGATATGTTGTATTACAAGGTACTAATGCACCCTTGCATTGGTAAAATAAATTCTGTTAGAATAGCTGATACGCCCTCACAGAAGATTTATTTTGACCTTTCTAAAGCCTTCTTTAAAATTTAGAAAATAAAATGAAAACGGGCATATCAAAACAAGCCTACTAGAAATACTACTCTGTATTACATCCTAACACTTGGCTAAATCCTAATATGTAATTCTGGTTTAATAGTTTATTACACTAAATGCACACAGATGTTTTACTTTGGCAGGAGCTTAAACAACTGAGTTGAATTAACACAAGTTATTCATATTCAATAAACCTGTGCAATTTGTGTTGATAAAATATGATTGAAACATGTTTTGGTGAAGTAATTTGAGCTCTTGGAATATTTTAATCCTTCATAATTTTCACACTTTATTCCAACACTATTCAGTGGCAAACAAACAAAACCGTACATTTTCTGAAATATTTGTGGGTTTTTCTCGTTTGTTTTTATACTACTTAAACACTAAAGTGACCCTCCAATGTGATGACAGTGCCAGCAGTGGCCCACAGCTCATTTAATGCTTTCTCCTAATTGGCTCATAATAGTCTCGCATATGTATGAACTATGTAGGCTATCTCTATTTTAAAATAATGAGTGGGCAATGAGAGCATCTCCTCACGGTGTACTTTACTGACAACAGGACAACAGGGAATAGAGAGAACTGACTGAGGACTTTGTCAACTGGTGCCAGCAGAACCACTTCCAGATCAACACTCCGAAAACCAGCGAGCAGGTAGTGGACTCCACCTACACCAGTGAACATCCAGAGAATGGGCATTAAGATAGCTGACTCATATAAGTGATCTAACCAATAAACTGATCTGGAGTAACAACAGAGAGTCCATCTACACAAAAGGATAGAGACGGTTGTATTTGCAACAGAGAAGTCTTTTGGAAGGGAGCAGGGAGAGCTCCTGAAGACCTTCTAGGACTCTGTGGTGGTATTGTCCATGTTTTATGGTGTGGTCTGCTGGGGATAGGAAGAAACTGAACAGGTTGATCAAGAAAACTAGCTCTGTTCTTGGATGCCCTCTTGACCCAGTGGAGGTAGTTATCTCTGTCAGATAACAGCTCCCACCCCATACAGGCCACCCTGACAACACTAACCTGTTTTCCCTCCAGTGATAGGCTGCTGCACCCACAGTGTGCAAAGGGGAGATTTTGGAGGCTTTTCCCTCCAGCTGCTGTCAGCCTGTACACTGCACAACAGCAGTGAATGTACACCACATATGCACACAGTGAGGTCTTTACATATATCAGTGTGCAATACCTGTTAATACCTATTAACACCCAAACACTGCACTATGAAATGTTTCATTCTTCTCCTACTAGTAATCTGTATTATTGCATCATATATATGTATGTATATAGATCTATATATAGATAGATAGATATAGATATATAAACTTACATATATAAGTACATATCTATTTCTTGGTCTATATTTCTTCTATTTTTGCATAGCATTATTGCTGTTAGGTATGCTGCATGTGTTCATTTGTTCCTGCCTTGTGTCCTCTGTTGCAGTAACAATTTGAATTTCCCAACTCTGGGACTAACAAGGGTTATCTTATCTGAAATGTATCTAAACCCAGCTGATGTCTGGCTACATTTTCTGCTGAGCATCCAAATCACACTGCACTGAAGTTTACACACTGTATAATGCCTGATTTCTTGTAAATATTTAACGATGACCTTATGAAATATATATTGACAAAATGCTTACCAGGCCACATTGAACAATGAAAAATAAACAAAATTAAAACAAATAATTAAAAACACTGAAAACCCCTCAAAAATATCTTTTTTTTTTTAGAGATGACTTAACCTGGTTATGCTGTACCATCCAGATGAAGACGTGAGCCAAAGATTCTTTAAGTTTCATTTACATGGACATAACTAAGCACAAACAGAACATGATGGCTGGGGGGAAAACACACGTGACAGAAGGAATGGGTCACAAGGGGAAAACATGTAAACAAGAGGAGGAGACGGGAGAAAAAGACATTACTGAAATACATGAAGGGCCAGGGCTGGGGCAGCCAACCAGTCAGAGACAAAGAGCCACATTTTTTACTGTGTCACCACAAAGAGCCACATCATACACCTGGGCACACATGAACATCACCCATCCCTTCCTCTGTCCTGAGTTCAGTTCCGGGTTAGGGTATCAAACTCAGGACCCTAACCTCATCAGGCCGGGGTCTTTGCGTGCAGTTTGCATGTTCTCTCCGGCTTCCTCCCACAGTCTAAAGACATGCAGTTAGTGGGGATCGGTGTGAATGGTTGTCTGTGTGTTAGCCCTGCCACGGGCTGGCGACCTGTCCAGGGTGGACCCCGCCTCTTGCCCTATGACAGCTGTGATAGGCTCCAGCCCCCCACGACCCTGATAAGTGAAAGACGGTGGACGGACTTTGATGACCTCAGTGGATGTCAGGCAAACTTTGACTGGATTGTTAACACTGGGCCGCTCTACATGCCTGTTTCCAGTTATCATGTTTACAGACACAGTGACACCAACGCTACCAAACACAGAAGCTGCTTGGCAGAAGTTATGTCACATTATTGTAACTGAGAAACGTCACAGCATTGCTCACAATGTGAGGGCGGGGCTGCAATAACACTGCTGTGCTTTCTAATGTTTCATATTAAGACTAATCTGTGTAGACCTTTCTCTGATTATTGTTTCATAATGAAGAAAGGTCAAATATTACCAAACACATATGAAAAACTCATCTAAACAACATGTAGTGTAAAAATAAATGTCAGATATTTTAATTGTCGGGTTTGGATTCATGTTTTTTAAAAGTTGAGGACATTTTGAGTTTTGTTGATGATAGCGTTAACGTTTAGAGCGTTCCTAGAATTCATATCCTTGGTAATAACGATTCCCAAATATATTACACAACTTTTCACTGGGATACCGGAAACATAGGACACGGTACACTTGTTCACTGGTAGCAGTTCACACTTATTGCGGTTTAGGAAGAGGCCCGATGCTCTGGAGAAAGACTCAAGGGTGCTGATTGCAACTGAAACCTGAGAAACATCTTTAAGGAAGAGCACTGTGTCATCTGCCAGCTGACTGATAAAAATCTCTCTTCCTGAGGTCTGAGTCCAGCTTTGCAACTCCAGCCAGGTCACATGACACAGGGGTGTGCTCTGATGTCAGCAGGCAGGTCAGTGGAGCCCTCTGGTGATGGATATATGTCAGTGAAACAGGAGGAGGCCTGAGAACAGACAGCAGGCTTAACTAGCAGGACAAAGTAGCATGTAGTACTTGAAGGAGTCATCACAGCCAATCAGTTCTCAGGAAAATGGAACATCACATAAATATTTCTCTTCTTTGATTTTCATCAATGTATTTCCTTTGATATATTTTCTGTCAATACTTCTGCCTGATTAGAAGCTCATAGGCAGTTCCTGTCACTCTACAATAAAATAATGTAAAGCCTGCCCTCTCTGCCCTCCCACTAGCTGACCTAACTGACACAAGTAAACTGTGCTAAGATACCCTACATGGACTAAGGTTCTTGGCCACATACATATAGATTTGCTTGGCTGTAGAAAACCATGCCATGAAGCTCCCAGCGCACATTTTTGATGCTTCTGTTTGTGGCAGAGGTTTGGAGCTCTGCAGAGCCTTGGTGACTTTTACTGACTATGCACCCCTACCCATTTATTATGAACAAACAGCACAACGGTTTTTGCTTTTTTTTTCTATAATACACATGTATGATTTAGATTTGTACTTATGTGGCAGCTATTTACTGACCTGACAAAGTTATTGGAAATGATGTCATGCCATGAATAACACAAGTTATTTTCCATGAAAACTAAAAGTGGGGAGATTCTCAAAAAATGAATGAGACGTGCATGACCTTCTATGACTCTGTGGCGGCCTCAGCCATCTTTTAGGGTGTGGTCTGCTGGGGCAGCAGCATCTCTGCTGGGGACAGGAAGAGACTGAACAGGCTGATCAGAAGGGCCAGCTGTGTTCTAGGACGCCCTCTGGACCCAGTGGAGGTGGTGAGTGACAGGAGAATGGTGGCTAAGCTGTCATCCCTGTTGGACAACATCTCCCACCCCGTGCAGGAGTCTCTGACAACACTGAGCAGCTCCTTCAGTGGCAGGCTGCGGCACCCACGATGTGGGATGGAGAGATTTCGCAGGTCTTTCCTCCCTACTGCTGTCAGACTCCACAACAAAGACTTCAACTGATCAAACACACCCATCCACACATGTGCAATAGCAATAACAGTAAGTGCAATACTCTTTTCCGGCATCGTTGTATTATACTCAATTGTATATAGCATTTGTATTCTATTGTTTTTGATTGTATATATATTTATTTTATTTTATTTTATTTTATTTTATTCTATTCTATTGTGTACAGTTTCTATTGATATCACACTCCATTCCAGTGTTTTTCTTTTTTCTAATTCTCCATGTAACTTTGCAGTGTCCACCGCTGTAACAAAACAAATTTCCCGCGCGTGGGACTAATGAAGGTTATCTTATCTTATCTTATGTAATTTGACATATTTTGTTGTTTTGTGTGTGTGTTTGTCTGTGTGAAGCTTTGATGTGTATCTGAAAAACACAATTTTGAAAACACTGGAAAAAGACCTCAAGACATTTTTTCCTTTACTTTCTATGCAAACAAAAATTCCCACCAAGGCTTTTTAGTGTGAAATTTACTGCGTATAGAAAATACCTGTGCCAGGTTGTCACCATCTAGTGGTGAACATGGCCTTACCACTACATCAGGTGAGTTTTTCACTGTGCACAGTAACACAAAACTCATTTAACAACACAAACTATTTTTAAAAAATGCATTTTAAAATGATGTAGGCAGATCAAGGCAATGTTATAGATTCAGTAAGAACTGAAGTTTATCGTAATCCTTCAAATATGCAGGGCGTCACACTAACACAGTTGCTTATGTCCAGCATAGCTCTGTTATTATCAATTGGATTCAAAGCGCGACCAGTTTAATGTCTTAAACTAAACTGGCATTGAAGTTTCAGTGAACTAAAGTGGTCAATAAAGAGATGCTGAAGAGCATGTTCATGCAAACATCGTCGGGTCTGCCGTGGTAAGTTTAATATGGGACTTCTGCTCCTGAACCTCTGCGCACAGCGTCTGCAAATCAGGGCGTCATGAAGTCACTTTCATCTACGCAGGACTGTAAGCTGTCGTCTGTGAGGCGTGAGTTGTGTTTGTTTGTAACACAGTTCATGGTGGAGAATAGCTGCTCACATACGTATGTGGATCTGAAGATCGACAGGACTCCAAATGCATATTTCTTCATGTTTATGTGTCGGGGATGGCATTCAATGTTTCAAACAAGGTTCTCAGTATCACTCCATTTGTGATTCTGAACAAGAGTGGCCTTCTGATGGGCAACATCTTCAAGATCCTCTGTCAAGCGTATGAATTTGGACACCCTCATATCTTTGTCAGCTATGTCAGCCAGCTCCAGCTCCAGATCAGGTTGACTTATACCTGAAAATCCAGTCACATTTAACAGGGATGCATCGATGGTCAGGGCAGTGACGGGGAAGGATAATGTGGGTTTTTCCTCTCTGAACTCGTGGAATTATTTCCCAAATAATTATGGTGTTTGCAGACTGCAAATGCTCTGAATTTATCACCTTGTGAGCTTGTTTGAACTCCCTTAAAGAGGGGAAGTGAAACAGTGTGCCTCTCTGTGAATCTCTGGCTAAAACTGTCAGTTTGCACTCAAACGCTAACACCTCCTCCAGCATGTGTAACGCTGTGCCTCCTCTCCCCTGCAGAGTTGTATTCAGCTTCTTCAGGTTCGCTGTAATGTCCACGAAGTGCAGCTTTTTCAGCCACTCTGGCTGTTCCAGCTCAGAAAAGGTGAGCCCTTTGCTGCTCATGAAAGTTTTCACCTCTCCCAGACATGCAGCAAAGCGTTTCAGCACCTCTCCTCTGGACACTCTGTTATACAGCAGGAGATCAGGGTAAATGCTCTCCACCTCATCCAGTATTGAACAGAACTGACTGGGATTTAAACCTTTTGCCATTATTTTATTGATGATCTGAATGACAACATTTATGACCTCTGTGCATTCTGGAGGAAAGGTTTGCGCACACAATGCCTCTTGGTGCAGGATGCAGTGAAACGTCAGCAGCTTTCTATCCAGTGACTTCTGCAGCCAGGCCACAAAGCCCCTGTGCCCTCCAGTCATACTTGGTGCCCCATCAGTAGCTACTGACACTAGGTGGCTTGTTTTTATTTCTTTGACTCTTAAACAATCATCACAGCCTCACAGATGTCCTCCCCCGTGTCTGGCATTTTAGTGCTATCAGCTCAATCATTTCTTGCTGTGGTCAGCAGAGTTCACATATCGCTAAAACAGCGCTATTTGTTCACTGTCACTTTTGTCTTTGGACTCATCACAGGCAATTGAGTACGCTGCAGCTGAACTGACGTCTTTAATTTGCTGTCTTGTGATATTTTCTGCCATTTTGATGGTTCTGTCTTTGATAGTCTTCGCAGAGAGAGGCATCGCTCTGATTTTCTGCACGGAGATTGTGCACTCTGGTTTTTAAAGTCAGCGAATAGGTGTTCTGAAATCTTAATGAATGATTCCTTCATATATACTCTGTCCGTCAACGGCTTCCCACGCCTGACTATTTCCTGAGCGGCCACAAAACTTGCATATGCAGACTTCATCCACTTCTTGAATTGATGTTTCCACAGATCAGCCTTCCAAATCACTTCCAAAAAGGCTTTTTTCCTCTCTTCTCCCTCTGGATATTTTTCAGCAAAGGCTGTGTTTTTATTTCGACATTTGACCTTTTATTGTTAGCCAGTCTCTCTCCACAAATTAGGCATACTGGTAGGCCACTCTCGTCAGAAGTAAATGCAAATGAATCTGCCCAGGCATCATTAAATGTTCTATTTTCTTCTGATATTTTTCTTTTCTTACATTTCTCCATACTTGGCCTACCCGAGGTTGAAAGTCTCGATAAATGCATGGCGTTTTGGCGGGTACACCGGCTTCCACGTTATGCGATGCTTATTTTGAGCAACAAAAATAATAAAATATAATTTTATTATATTTATTATATAACTTAATACTTATCATTAAATACTTATCAATTTAATGATAAGTATTAAATGGAAGTGTATTGTCCCAAGCCACGCGGAGCCGCAGTATAAGGATGAAAGAGCCACATGCGACCCCTGGTCTATACAGACAATAATCCCCTCACATTGCTCTCTTTGGCTCTCAGCGAAGGCGGTCGCACTTTTCTCCTCTCCTCTCCCTTATCTTCCCTGCTTCTTATATCCTTGTCTCGTCTCATGTGTTTCTTTTCACTTCCCTGGAACAATCTCTCACAGTCTGTGTCTAAAACCAAAAGAGAAGTATGGATTTGATCAACTGGTCTCTGAATGCTATTGACACCCTTTTCTCAACGAGAAGTCTGGGCTCGGGAGAGCCTGAGTGCCCTGGAGGGACTTTCCCTGCTGGATACACGATGGATGGGTGGCAGAAGTGGAGGATCGTGTGCCTGGCGGGACTGTCGATCGAGGACGCTGAAGATATCTACCTATTCGGAACCATGATAACAGGGTTCTTGCTGATCGGAGCTGGCTTGGCCCTGGCTTATCGGAGAATTAAGAAAGCGGAACCGGCTGTTCAAACCCCCACAAGGCTGCCCGCTGGGATTGAATCGATGGGACAAGGTGCGGTTTCTCAGAAAGGGCTCACGGATGGCAGCATGGTAAAGAGCTTGGAAGCACTTGCGGATGCAGTGAATACTCAGAATAAGATCTCTGAGCGGATGATGGGACACATCAGGGAAGAATCCGCTCTGTTCAACACCTATGGGCGGAAGCTGGAAAACATCACGGATCAGTTGGCTGCGGTCGTGAGGTCTCAGAATCTGCTCTGTGAGCAAAAGACTGACAAGACCACGGAGTTAAAGGTAAACAACATCATGGAGAGACTGGCAGCTATCCAAAGGGAGATCGAGAGACCAGTGTCGGAGTGTTAAAACAGCTCGAAATTCTCATGAGTTGTTGTAAAAGAAAATCACAAAGAAAATCACCACCATAATACGGCTACCTCTCCGCCGCCAGCTGTGGGCTCAAGGCTGGAGCTGAACAAAAACTCCCTGATAACGACTGTGTTGAGTCTGTTCCTTCCCATTCCATGCAAGGCCACCTGGGTTGGCTGGAAGACTGTTTACTTAGCCTGGCAGGGCGAAGGACACTGTCTCAGCTGAACTATGGACACGCATACACATACACTTACACTGATAAGCAAACACTGATCCCCCTCCCTTTCCAAACACCTTCGATGCTTGTTTCCTGCGGGGGTAGACGGCGGGTCTGTGTGCCGCGCTGGAATGGTAGCGCTGTGCAGGATGACTGTTGTGTTTCCTCCTCATTACTCCTCACCCCTTACCCAACCCTGTGGCTTGTCACGTGCTCAAATGTTGTACTGTGGACATTTATGTGCTTTCTGTGCAGAGGAGTTTTTTTGTTTCCTGTTCTCATGCTGTCCTCCCACAGGTGCCCAGCATGAGTAGAGGTCTCTTTTTTTCCTCTTGTACTTTCCCATTGTTGTGTACTTTTCTGTGTTTTTCTGTAACGCTGCCGATCTCTGACCTGTATTCCCATGTGATGTCTATGTTGTGTGTGTAGGTCAGGGGGGGTTCTATTCCTCTGCGGGGCAACCTGCATATGGCCAATAAAGCATTCATTCATTCATTCATTCATATGTGATGAGTACTGCAAAGCTGAATGCAGTAGGCCACCGCTGGGTAGGTGAGCTGGCAGATTTCAGGTTTGATGTCAAATACAGGCCGGGGAAGGTGAACATTGATGCAGACTCATTCTCTCAGAATTGTGCACTGCTGGCACGGTCTCTGCGCACAAAAAGAAAATCTAACCTGAATTGAAATTAAAATCAAAACTTTAACAATTCTGTTTTGCAGTGTTAGTCAGTAAGTGACTGGCTGCTCCCGTATGGGATTAGAACGATGCCGCCTTATCCCATAGTCCAGCCAATAATGCGATTCACATTCGTATATACGCTGCTAATGAACGTCGTCGACAGGCTATGACAGCGTCCTTATGTGCACCGGTGTTTTAGCTAGCAAAGCGGCGTGGCTGATGTGAAGTGAAGCCACGTTAATGACAACGTGTACAACCACTGGAGATGTGAGCAGGACAGACGGAACAATTGATGGAAAAAGTGTGGACTTTATACCAGTTTTTAAATTGTGTTGATAGGCCACGAAAACCAGAGTTATGATAAAAATATCTGCAATGTTTGGTTTTCTTCCTGAATACTAGCGTTGTTTATATTTACTGCGGGAAGAAACGGCGTTTTATAAGGAAACCACTCGAAAGCACTCTCCGCCTGTGAGCAAAACCAAAACCAAAAAACCCCTTTCCTATTGGTCGAAAAATGTACCATGTCGACCAATCAAATAATGATATGGCGGCATTTAGTTGTTTAGGAAGGGGGAAGTTTTAGGAGTGACGGCGACGTTTAGTGCAAATCTTGTGTAGTTAGTGTGTAGTGTAGTCAATAGTTTTGTTGTGTGTGTCAGAACAATGAGGCGACTACTGAGTGTTACCATGGTCACCACCCATCTTGAGGAGTTTGCCCCCTCACACATACTAATGTGCCACAAACAGGACTTTAATATCACCAACCATTCCCATTTTATTACGGTGTATCCATATAAATGGCACACCCTGTAGTTAAATTTTCTTTGTACATTTCATTTATCCACCATCATACATTAAGCCAAGAGAGGTCATTATACTAACAAGACAAATCAACGCTGGGCCAAAGTTCAGCACGTGGTTAAAGATTGTAATCCAGCCAGGGTGTAAATATCACTCAGCAGCCAGTCGTAGAGCTGAAGCAGGCAGTATCAACACATAAGTCTACTCTACCCGGCTTAAATCACAAGACCACCTCTGACCGAAAAGCTGTAGATTTTTCTTGTTTGCAAAAATCAATTCAGATTCACATTAATTCTGTTCACAGCTCCAACAACATGAGGAAGACGAGAGGGAGAAAAACAATTAGATTGAATTACAATTGGATGGAAGTCGAGGACAAGGAGAAGGAAGCTTAGGATGAGGAGGAAGAAAAGCAGCAGGAGCATCTTTAGGGATCTCTATGATGTCATTGAGGTTTGTTTCATTAATATTGTCCTCTCACAAAGAAAGATGACTTGTTTTAGTTCACCTACTTCCTGTATTAAATAGTGATGTGCAAAACGTTGTGGAAAACCACGGAGCAGGCACGTATAGTGCATCTGCAGGTAAATGAACATCAAATCTCTCAGACTAAAATCTGTATTATACTTTTAGTCTTAAAAACATATGTTGTATATTTATCACCCTTATGATAAAACCCATGTCAGCCATTGGTTTATGGACTTTGTATTTTGAAGCCTCAACATTTGCTTTATTGCTATTGCTATGTGGGTATTTGTTAGCCTTTTGGGACCATATTAGGTGGAGGGATCAGAATCTGGAGTTGTGCAAACTTCTGTTTCATTTAGCGTGTATCCATAAGATTTGTACAGCAGATCCAAGTTGTGCCTTGAAAACAGGAACGTTGTCTGCATAGAGGAGAACTTTAATAGCAGGCTTGTACAAAGTGAGGCTTTGTGCTCACATTTGCTGCAAACACTCATTTTAATTCTGTTACCCAGTTTGGATGCAGAATTCACGTGAAATCAGGCAAGAACTGGACTTGTTTTTTATAATGTGTTCTTGTGAATTGATTGTGTATCGCATACATTTTATTTGACTTTCTGCGAGGCAACAGTCGTCCGCTGGCCAAAAAGGTTTTCCAAATACCTTCACGTTATCAAGCCTGGATTTAGAAAAGAATAGCAAAAAAATCTGCACCTCCTGCTTCACATGCAATTTGTGTTCGTGTGTTCAGAGGCGGCGGTGAGAGGGGAAACCTCGGCTCACCCAGCTGGAGAGACTGACCAGGAAGAGTCGAACATTAACTCTGCTCTTCCAGGGCACCCTGCAGACTCGGCTGCTGGCATTGGTGAGGGAGTGCGGCCGCCGCTGTGATGACGCCAAACTGGAGTCCATCATAGGTCGACTGCAGGTATGCGAGTCAGACCTTCTGAGGATGGTTTCACTTTTCTCTCTTCTTTATAATTGACCCTTGTTTTCTCTCTCTCAGCTCCTTGTCTAAGAGTGGGAGGGATTTGAAGCACAAAGGGAGGAGCTTGTCGTTTGGTTGGCTGATATGGATGTCCACCTGAGTGCGGTTGACCAGCTGACAGGAAACACATGTGAAAAACTGAAACAACTGCAGGTGTGGGCTTGTTTTGATATGACATATATTTGATATGATACATACGTCAGAGACATTGTCCTAAACTGGACTAACAAAGAACCATGAGTCCAACATGAAACTTACCTTACATAACGTAAGGCTGAAGTTCATTGATAATTTTAATCAAAAACTTGTTGAAATATTTTTACAGATTATGCAAACATCTGCTGATGAAAATGTGTTGATTTATTCGTCTGTTATGAAGCAATTGCTATTTTTAATGTGTCTTTATCACTTTCTGATGTTTTATTAATTAAATAATACATGTATTAATTGTTGTGTTATCTATAGATATAGTATTCATATATATATTTATTTAAAGTATAGTAAAAATGTTTAATTATTACTGCTTAAATGACTAATATGTAACATGTATTAGTAGTGATGTGGTGCTGAGGGTTAAAATGCCTTTTTGTCTTTTGGTATATTATGAAATGACAATAAACCATTAATATATGTCTATGCTGTGCTCGTATTTATTTTATCCTACCTAAATTCAATTTATGATACATTTTATTTTGAAAGATTTAAAATGGTTCTTTAAAATGTTTTTTTTAAAGAACCATTTGAAGGAGCTTTTAAAAATGGTTCTCTAAAGAACCATTTTAAAAAAGGTTCTTTGAAGAACCATTAAAGGTTCTTCAATGAACGACTGAAAGAAATGGTTCTTGAAAGGTTCTTTGTGGCACCAAAAAAGGTTCTTCTATGGCATCAGTCTAAAGAACCACTTTTGGTTTCAGTTGGCACCTTTATTTTTCTGAGTGTATATATATATATATATATATATATATAAATAATTCCCCACTCGCCCCTGTGGGCGGTTAATCCTTCAAGCTCGGGTCCTCTACCAGAGGCCTGGGAGCTTGAGGGTCCTGCGCAGTATCTTAGCTGTTCCTAGGACTGCGCTCTTCTGGACAGAGATCTCCGATGTTGTTCCCGGGATCTGCTGGAGCCACTCGCCTAGCTTGGGAGTCACCGCACCTAGTTCTCCGATTACCA
The DNA here is from genome assembly GCF_036321145.2 of Pelmatolapia mariae. NCBI lineage: Eukaryota > Metazoa > Chordata > Actinopteri > Cichliformes > Cichlidae > Pelmatolapia > Pelmatolapia mariae. The sequence continues at coordinate 26,968,700 of NC_086238.1, read as the reverse complement.
CGGGGACCACCGTCACCTTCACCCTCCACATCTTCTCGAGCTCTTCTCTGAGCCCTTGGTATTTCTCCAGCTTCTCGTGTTCCTTCTTCCTGATGTTGCTTCCTGACCGCTACCATTTTGTCTGTCTGTATCTGGAAGTCCCACAGGATCTTAGCTCGGTCATTCTCCATCACCCTTGGGGGCATCTCCGATTTTGACCTTGGGACTACCAGGTTATACTCGGCACAGATGTTCCTGTACACTATGCCGGCCACTTGGTTATGGCGTTCCATGTATGCCTTGCCTGCTAGCATCTTGCACCCTGCTGTTATGTGCTGGATTGTCTCAGGGGCATCTTTACACAGCCTGGGGTCTTGCCTGGTGTGATAGACCCCAGCCTCTATGGATCTTGTGCTCAGTGCTTGTTCCTGTGCTGCCATGATTAGTGCCTCCGTGCTCTCTTTCAGACCAGCTTTGTCCAGCCACTGGTAGGATTTCTGGATATCAGCCACCTCCGCTATCTGCCGGTGGTACATACCGTGCAGGGGCCTGTCCTTCCATGATGGTTCCTTGCCTTCCTCCTCTTTCTTGGGTTTCTGCTGCCTGAGGTATTCACTGAGCACGCTGTCAGTTGGGGCCATCTTCGTGATGTATTTGTGGATGTTCCTTGTCTCATCCTGGACTGTGGTGCTGACACTCACCAGTCCCCGGCCTCCTTCCTTCCACTTAGCGTACAGCCTCAGGATGCTGGACTTGGGGTGAAACCCTCCATGCATGGTAAGGAGCTTTCTTGTCTTTATGTCACTGGCTTCTATCTCCTCCTTTGGCCAGCCTATTACCCCAGCAGGGTACCTGATCACGGGCAGGGCGTATGTATATATATATATATATATGTGTGTGTGTGTGTGTGTGTATATAAAAAACACCCAGCACGCCCCTGCGGGCGGTTTATCCTTCAAGCTCGGGTCCTCTACCAGAGGCCTGGGAGCTTGAGGGTCCTGCGCAGTATCTTCGCTGTTCCTAGGACTGCGATCTTCTGGACAGAGATCTCCGATGTTGTTCCCGGGATCTGCTGGAGCCACTCGCCTAGCTTGGGAGTCACCGCACCTAGTGCTCCGATTACCACGGGGACCACCGTTACCTTCACCCTCCACATCCTCTCGAGCTCTTCTCTGAGCCCTTGGTATTTCTCCAGCTTCTCGTGTTCCTTCTTCCTGATATTGCTGTCATTCGGAACCGCTACATCGATCACTACAGCCGTCTTCTTCTGTTTGTCTACCACCACTATGTCCGGTTGGTTAGCCACCACCATTTTGTCCGTCTGTATCTGGAAGTCCCACAGGATCTTAGCTCGGTCATTCTCCATCACCCTTGGGGGCATCTCCCATTTTGAAATCGGGACTTCCAGGTTATACTCGGCACAGATGTTCCTGTACACTATGCCGGCCACTTGGTTATGGCGTTCCATGTATGCCTTGCCTGCTAGCATCTTGCACCCTGCTGTTATGTGCTGGATTGTCTCAGGGGCATCTTTACACAGCCTGGGGTCTTGCCTGGTGTGATAGACCCCAGCCTCTATGGAACTTGTGCTCAGTGCTTGTTCCTGTGCTGCCATGATTAGTGCCTCCGTGCTGTCTTTCAGACCAGCTTTGTCCAGCCACTGGTAGGATTTCTGGATATCAGCCACCTCCGCTATCTGCCGGTGGTACATACCGTGCAGGGGCCTGTCCTTCCATGATGGTTCCTCGCCTTCCTCCTCTTTCTTGGGTTTCTGCTGCCTGAGGTATTCATATTATTATTGTGCAATCTACTGTACAATATAAAGCGCCTTGACGCGACTTTTGTTGTGATTTGGCGCTATATAAATAAAATTGAATTGAATTGAATTGAATTGAACTGAGCACGCTGTCAGTTGGGGCCATCTTCGTGATGTATTTGTGGATGTTCCTTGTCTCATCCTGGACTGTGGTGCTGACACTCACCAGTCCCCGGCCTCCTTCCTTCCACTTAGCGTACAGCCTCAGGATGCTGGACTTGGGGTGAAACCCTCCATGCATGGTAAGGGGCTTTCTTGTCTTTATGTCACTGGCTTCTATCTCCTCCTTTGGCCAGCCTATTACCCCAGCAGGGTACCTGATCACGGGCAGGGCGTATGTATATATGTATATGTGTGTATATAAAAAACACCCAGCACGCCCCTGCGGGCGGTTTATCCTTCAAGCTCGGGTCCTCTACCAGAGGCCTGGGAGCTTGAGGGTCCTGCGCAGTATCTTCGCTGTTCCTAGGACTGCGATCTTCTGGACAGAGATCTCCGATGTTGTTCCCGGGATCTGCTGGAGCCACTCGCCTAGCTTGGGAGTCACCGCACCTAGTGCTCCGATTACCACGGGGACCACCGTTACCTTCACCCTCCACATCCTCTCGAGCTCTTCTCTGAGCCCTTGGTATTTCTCCAGCTTCTCGTGTTCCTTCTTCCTGATATTGCTGTCATTCGGAACCGCTACATCGATCACTACAGCCGTCGTCTTCTGTTTGTCTACCACCACTATGTCCGGTTGGTTAGCCACCACCATTTTGTCCGTCTGTATCTGGAAGTCCCACAGGATCTTAGCTCGGTCATTCTCCATCACCCTTGGGGGCATCTCCCATTTTGACCTCGGGACTTCCAGGTTATACTTGGCACAGATGTTCCTGTACACTATGCCGGCCACTTGGTTATGGCGTTCCATGTATGCCTTGCCTGCTAGCATCTTGCACCCTGCTGTTATGTGCTGGATTGTCTCTGGGGCATCTTTACACAGCCTGCACCTGGGGTCTTGCCTGGTGTGATAGACCCCAGCCTCTATGGATCTTGTACTCAGAGCTTGTTCTTGTGCTGCCATGATTAGTGCCTCCGTGCTGTCTTTCAGTCCAGCTTTGTCCAGCCACTGGTAGGATTTCTGGATATCAGCCACCTCCTCTATCTGCCGGTGGTACATACCGTGCAGGGGCCTGTCCTTCCATGATGGTTCCTCGTCTCCCTCCTCTTTCTTGGGTTTCTGCTGCCTGAGGTATTCACTGAGCACTCGGTCAGTTGGGGCCAGCAGCCTATCACTGGAGGGAAAACAGGTTAGTGTTGTCAGGGTGGCCTGTATGGGGTGGGAGCTGTTATCTGACAGAGATAACTACCTCCACTGGGTCAAGAGGGCATCCAAGAACAGAGCTAGTTTTCTTGATCAACCTGTTCAGTTTCTTCCTATCCCCAGCAGACCACACCATAAAACATGGACAATACCACCACAGAGTCCTAGAAGGTCTTCAGGAGCTCTCCCTGCTCCCTTCCAAAAGACTTCTCTGTTGCAAATACAACCGTCTCTATCCTTTTGTGTAGATGGACTCTCTGTTGTTACTCCAGATCAGTTTATTGGTTAGATCACTTATATGAGTCAGCTATCTTAATGCCCATTCTCTGGATGTTCACTGGTGTAGGTGGAGTCCACTACCTGCTCGCTGGTTTTCGGAGTGTTGATCTGGAAGTGGTTCTGCTGGCACCAGTTGACAAAGTCCTCAGTCAGTTCTCTGTATTCCCTGTTGTCCTGTTGTCAGTAAAGTACACCGTGAGGAGATGCTCTCATTGCCCACTCATTATTTTAAAATAGAGATAGCCTACATAGTTCATACATATGCAAGACTATTATGAGCCAATTAGGAGAAAGCATTAAATGAGCTGTGGGCCACTGCTGGCACTGTCATCACATTGGAGGGTCACTTTAGTGTTTAAGTAGTATAAAAACAAACGAGAAAAACCCACAAATATTTCAGAAAATGTACGGTTTTGTTTGTTTGCCACTGAATAGTGTTGGAATAAAGTGTGAAAATTATGAAGGATTAAAATATTCCAAGAGCTCAAATTACTTCACCAAAACATGTTTCAATCATATTTTATCAACACAAATTGCACAGGTTTATTGAATATGAAGAACTTGTGTTAATTCAACTCAGTTGTTTAAGCTCCTGCCAAAGTAAAACATCTGTGTGCATTTAGTGTAATAAACTATTAAACCAGAATTACATATTAGGATTTAGCCAAGTGTTAGGATGTAATACAGAGTAGTATTTCTAGTAGGCTTGTTTTGATATGCCTGTTTTCATTTTATTTTCTAAATTTTAAAGAAGGCTTTAGAAAGGTCAAAATAAATCTTCTGTGAGGGCGTATCAGCTATTCTAACAGAATTCATTTTACCAATGCAAGGGTGCATTAGTACCTTGTAATACAACATATCTATTTCATAAAGGGCGAACACAAATTTCCAAAGAGACTTCCTGACAGCTGCCATTTTAAGTATAACCTCTGGTATGGGCACATTCAGTTTGCAGCAGCGGTGGCACCAAGATGGCAGCTTGAACGCTCGTGTTTTTTCAGGAGCTCCGAAAGACCGCAAAATTTGCTAAGGAACTTTATTCTCTTTCCACTCGAATTACAACTATGGATGCCCAAAAGGTTATTAAGAATGCAAAGCTGCAATTTGTGCCGTCAAACCCCAATGTTAAGACGTCTTCGCATGCTAAAGTCAGTGACCATGGCTATGCTAGCACTGAAGCTGCCAACGTGAGCCTAAACAAGCGAGAACGGGGAGCAGACTCTGCGCCGCCAACTCCATCAAAACAACCGCCGGAGGAGAAAAGAACAAAATCTTCAGAGAAGGAAGATGATATCTCCAATAAAACTATTTTTGAAGCCATTCTGGGACTTGAGAAGAAATTTGAAGTACAACTGGAAGATATCAAGGAACAAAACAGACAAAGTGCAGCTATGGTTGCCAGCTTGGCTAAGGCTGTGGAGTTTAATGCTGCAGAGATAGTTGATTGCAAACTGAAAGTTGTTAAACTGGCAAATGCGAATGAACAGCTGCTTAAAGAAAACGAAGACTTGAAAAGAAGAGTGAGAGAACAAGAGCGCTACCGAATGAGGTGGTGCTTAAAGCTGAAAGGGGTGAAGGAAGACAAAGACGAAAACATTAGAGTGAAGGTTTTGCAAACGCTTCAGAAGATTGCCCCTGACTTGAACTTAGAAGAGGCCGTTGATATTGTTCATCGCTTAGGGAAACGAGTTGATGGCAGAAACAGAAACATCATTATTTTATTCACACAAAGGCGAATCAAAGAAGAATTGTGGAGGCGCACCAAAGATTCTTCAATCTGCAAACAAGAAGGCATCAGCTTTGCAGAGATGTTGCCGCAGGAGGACATACAAGATCGACAGCGCCTATGGCCTCTGGTGGAGGAGGCAAGACGTGCGGGTAAACGAGCCTACTTTCGTGGTCCACATGCCTTCATTGATGGACGCAAAGTTGAAGAAACACAGGAGAACTAAAAATGACAAAAACTGAAATAGTGGAAACTTGTTCGCGGTCCGAGGAGCTCAGCATTTAGTACTTTTTTTTCTTTTTCGTTTTTTTCACGTGGTGAGTGATATTCTGTCTATAGTTCATGTTGAATGTTAACATTTGTTTTGGTTCTTTAAATGTTAGGGGTTTAAGAGAATCTGTTAAAAGAAAAGCCTTATTTTTGTACTGCAAAGGTAAAAAATCAAACTGTATTTTTCTACAAGAGACTCATTCATCTGATAGTGATGTATCTTTTTGGTCAAACCAATGGGGTAGCAAAATCCTGTTTAGCCATGGCTCAACGAGGTCGGGGGGTGTAGCAATTTTATTCAATAACTTTCCTGGGGATCTTGTAATACAACGGACTGACTTGAATGGTCATTGGTTGATTGCTGTAATGAGAGTTGAAAGTTTGTTTTTCATTTTAGTCAACGTTTATGGATATAATAATGAAAGTCAGAATAAAAATATGTTAGAAGATATAACTTTAAATATCTTTGAACTTAAAGATCGATACCCTACGGAATATATTTTAATGGGTGGTGATTGGAATATGACTCCTGATGAATGGACTGATAGATGGCCCTCAAGGACAGGTAGACCACAAAAAAATAACCTAATTATAGATTTTTTGATAAACAACAATTTGACAGATATTTGGAGAGTAAGAAATCCAGGAATTAAAAGCTTTTCCTGGTTTAAACCAAATGGAGCTTGTAAATCTAGAATAGACTATTGGCTAGGAAGTGACAACATTCTTAACCACACTGTAAAAGTTGTGATGTCAAATGCACCTCTTTCTGATCATTGCTTTATTGAACTATGCTTTGAATCGGAAATTAGACAATCAAATAAAAGAACTTATTGGAAGTTCAATGCCAAACTTTTACAAAATGAAGATTACTGCAACATAGTCAAAAAAATTATAAAAGATATTATGGCTGACCATTTAATTGTAGGATATATCAGTAAATGGGAATTCATTAAATTCAAAATTAGAGAATTTAGTATTCAATTCAGTAAAAACATAAGTCGAAAGCAAAGAGAATATGAATGTAAATTATTCCAAGAAATTACTTATTGCTGTAGTAAAGATGATCTAAATAGTCAAGAAAGGAGTAAACTTATGGAGTTGCAAACTAAATTAGATCAGCTCTACCTAAATAAAGCAGAAGGAGCTTTTGTGCGTTCACGCATAGTTGATATCTTCCCTGTTAATTGATGGCATTGAATGTGACGACCCTAAAATTTTGGAGAATGAAACTTATACATTCTATTCCAATTTATACTCCTCACAGTTCTCCCAAGCAGATTGTGATGTCTTTTTTGATCAAATAGATAATCTGATCCCTAAAATTGATGAATCGTTTAAGGAATTTTGTGAATCTGACTTTAGAATTGAAGAGTTAGATGCATCTGTTAAGAAAATGGCGCTTAATAAATCCCCTGGTCCAGATGGGCTTACAGTTAATTTCTTCCAATTTCTTTGGGAAGACTTAAGGGAAATTTTATTCAAAGCTATACTGGCCAGTATTGAAAAGGGAGAATTGATGTCTAGCATGAAACAAGGATTAATTACATTAATTCCTAAACCAAACAAAGATAAACGACAATTGGATAACTTAAGGCCCATAACTTTATTAAATACAGATTATAAAATTTTCTCTAGCTCAATTGCGACAAGGCTCAAACAAGGGGTTTCAAGTATAATTAGTGAGACACAATCAGGGTTTTTGAAAGACAGGAACATTCATAATAATATCAGATTGGCTTTAGACTTACTGGACTACAATGATCTAATTAGTGATGACAGTTTTATTCTTTTCTTGGACTTTTATAAAGCTTTCGATTCAGTAGAACATCCTTTTATTTTAGAAACACTAACTCGATTTGGATTTGGGGATAAATTTAGGAAGATAATAGATATACTGTATAATGATATAAATAGCTCTGTGTCGTTAGGCTATGGCACTGGTAAAAGATTTAGCGTCAAAAGAGGAATTAGGCAAGGGTGTGGAAGCTCTCCGCTGTTATTCATAATGGTTGTGGAGATGCTCGCAATTTTAATTAAAAACAGCAGCGTTGCCGGAATTGAGATTATGGATAATTTTTTAATAATTAGTCAACTTGCGGATGACACTACTCTTTTCTTAAAAAATGAACATCAGATTCCCCTGGTAAAACAAATAATCACTACATTCTCAAAATCTTCAGGCTTAAAGTTAAATTTAAATAAATGTGAACTATTGGCGTTAAAGGAGTGTCATTCACAATTACTGTACGATATAAAGGTGAAGAAGGAGGTAAAATATTTGGGCATCACAATTTCAAAAGATCACAAAGTCTTAGAAAAAGTAAATATTTCAGATAATGTTGACAAATGTAAGACAATCTTAAATAAGTGGTTACAAAGAGACATCACAATTTTTGGAAGAATATTATTAACCAAAATGGATAGTTTATCTAGATTTATATAGCCAGCTTACTCTTTATCAATATCAAATAAAGTTATTAAAACAATTAATAGCTTGAATTTTAATTTTATTTGGAGGAATAAGTGCCATTATATATCTAAAGATGATTTGGTTAAACCATACATTGAAGGTGGTGGAAACGCAATTGACTTCGATATAATGAATGGTGTTTTGAAACTTAAATGGTTAAAATCCTTCCTAAATAATCCACACTCCATTTGGTTTTTTATACCAAGTAAGGTCTTTAACACATTGGGGGGTATCGATTTTCTCCTAAAGTGTGACTTTGAAATTACTAAGCTACCTGTTAAACTCTCTGAATTCCATAAACAGGTCCTTCTTTATTGGAAAATGTTATTTAAACATAATTTCACTCCACATAATAGCCCAATTTGGAACAATAGATATATACTAATGAACAGAAAATCTATTTTTATTCAAGATTGGTTATCAAAAGGTGTTTGGGCAATTGCCCATTTTGTAGATGAGGAAGGACATGTTCTAGAACATCAAGATTTTTGCCAAAAGTTTAATATCCAATGTTCTAAAAGTAAATTTAATCGGGTTATAAAATCCATTCCATTGTCACTTAAAAACATAGTTGTAAATGATATAATATATTCTGACATATCCCCCAAGTTAAGGCATTTATATATAGATGATATTCGATTTTGTGATGTTAAATGCAATAATAAGTTTCTAAGATCTTCATTAAGGAGTCTTTATTCTCCAAATTTACTTAGACGTAATTACATATTAAAAGATTTCCAAAGGGAAGAAATTGAAAAAATAAGAACTGATTATATCACCTTCCCTATCCCTCCTAAAGGGAAAGAAGTCCAATTTAAAATTTTGAATAAAATTTACCCGACAAATAGACTCCTTGGTGATAGATTCAAAATAGAAACTGGTAATTGTGTATTTTGTGAAACAGAAGAGGAGGATTTGGACCATCTATTCTTTTTGTGCAATTTTATACAAATATTTTGGTTTGATTTTCATACCTGGCTTTTTTCCAGTGGGATTCAAATTACCCCACTTACCTTAAATATGATCATGTTTGGAGTGTTTTTGAAAGAAAAGAAAGCTAATTATGGTGTTAATGTGTTATTAATCTTGTGCAAGCAATTTATACATAAATGTCGTTTTTTTAAGACCAAACCAACACTAGCTTACTGGAAAAACGACTTAAACCTGTTGGTTAAATCTTTGACTTTAGTTAAAAAGAAAAAGGCTGCTTTTTTTGTCTCCTTTGTGGAAGATTTTGATTTAGTGAGTTAATAATCTGTTAAATTATGTGACCCCATCTTTATATATATTTTTTTTTCCTATGTATGAAAGTTGTTAATATGTAAGGAATGTTTATTCTCTGAATGTATAATATATGGTGCATTTTATTTGTATGTTATCTTTACTAATAATAAAAAAATAAAAAAAAATTTAAAAAAAAGTTTGCAGCAGCTATACAACAGTGGCCTCTAGAGGTGTTTACACACTATGACCAAATCAGACAATGCAACACAACACGCAGGTCGCCTCAATGAATTGATTCAGCTTGTAGCAGTGACTTGTTAACTTCTCATTTGTCAAGCATATCTCCCATGAATGATATGAAATCATTTAGAGACATAACATTGACATCACAAAGCAGAAGCTGCAATCAGTTTTTAGGAAAGTGAGTTTAATAGGAGTAGGTAAAATAATGCAGTAAATTCTTAGTTTTATAATCCCTTTATAAATCATGTTGGCTACAGCCTATTTAGCAGTGCAAAAGGAGCATCGGACAAACAAACAAACAAATAAATAAACAGTCAACAACAACAAAAAAGTTAGTACCCAGGGATAAAAATGTTGTGTATGAAAGGGAAACCTAATGGACAGATGTGATGCCTGAACAGTGGTGGCTTTAAGTGATGTATCAACTCAAACATGCATCCATGGTCTGTGTTACATAAGTACGATGATCGGTGGTGACGGTTGGCGCCGCTTTGGAAGCAGAAACTGTTGGTTTGAAAGCCTTCAGTGTCTCCTTGTGGCGGGACTCTTATACTGCACTGTAAGATGTCGAGCAGTGTCAGCCGTATGCTAGAAAGTGATACATTAAAATTCCTGGGGTCACCATGAAGAGCTTACTTCCTTTCTTGCTCAGTGTGTAAAATGTGGTACTTAATGGATTGAAAAGAAAAATGATGGCACCCTTGTAGTTCACACAAGTGGTGATGATTCAGGGTTTTAATTTGTAAGGTTTGAATTTTGAGCCATCATAAATTTTAAAAGAGGAAAGTATACTATTTAACATATGTTAAGTCAAAGCTAATATAGCTGCTCATATATAGCTACTTATAATTTGAAGAGCTGCCTACACCAATGAGTAGACTTCCCAGAATGGAAACAGCACTCTTTGTGTGGTTTGAGAAAACAGTCAAGTTGTTAAGAACTATGACTGAGAAGGATGTGCCTGTGTACAGCAGCAGGCTGCCTTCCTAGAATTTGGATATCCCCCGTGCGCTCGTCTCTGCATTATGTGCATTACCTCTCTTGGAAAATTAAAACCACAGCAGCTTTTTATAGTTTTTTTCATTCACTATCAGCTTACACCAAAAGTCTACTCTGAAGAAGATTATTCAAAACATGCAACACAGAATAAAACAAGTTTAAATTAAAATTAAAGAAATCAAAATCTTGTGGACGTATGCCTTTTACATGTTGGCAAAATATTTAGGATGAGATGGAGATATAACACTCATGCACCCTGAAAATTATGAAGGTCTAAATATGTATCAAAGGGGCTCACTGAACATCAGTGGCTTTCTATGGGGCAAACGTACTTAAACCAGCCACTGTGACCATTGCGGCAGAGCAGAATGAATGATACTGATGGGGACTAAGAGGGTTTGTAGTTAAATTCCTGCTCTTACAGGATCAGTGAGTGTCTGTTTAAAGATTATTAACATACTTTTACATCACTATGGAACACCAGCATTTCTGCAGAGGACAGAACTCCCTGCTTTAATCTACCAAGATGCTCTGTGTTATGTTGTCATGGCAATATGAAGTCAAATAAATACAAATATACAAAAATGCACATTTAAAGGAGGACAAGAAGACAGGCAATTGGAAGAGCTTTTGAAGCAGGAAAACTTTTCTGGATTTCTCTTAATTTAACTGGAAATTTTGCGAATACAAGTCAAGAAGGAAACAAGGAGGCAGCTGGTTGGATTATATCTGAGGACAGGATGCATAAAGGAGAAGCATGAGGAGAGAGAAAACAGCAGAGCGATGCTGCAGAGCCAATCATGGATCAAGTCGAAGAAGCAAGCATCAAAACTGTGAGTAAACATAACACACAAAGAGCTACAAATTACTGTGCTGATTAAGGAAACATTAAATTTGGTTAGTTTGGGGTCTGCAGCTTCAGGTTTGTGGATTCAGTTGGTCTAAAAATTAAGGAAAGACAAAAAATGTTTCTTTTGAAAGGTTGTTGGAGGATTCTTACTGTAAGAAATATCTGGGTGTGCATCTGCTTTTATTTAAAAAGGTTGAATTTTATTTCGTCACATTGGAAAGGGAAAATTGGAGGATCGGGACAATAATGTGGCCAAATTCACTGTTTCCTTAATCAGAACAATAATTTTGATCTGAACTAGAAATTGTAAAATGGGTTATTTTCCTTCTTCTCTACTGATCACTGTGTTAAATGTTGAGTTACTTGTCAGTCTACATTAATGTTAATGGTACTTTTAAAAAATGCAGTTTATTCGTAATTTTGTAGAAAAAGGCTCTGCACCTGTGAAAAAAAACAAGTATCCACACCCCCAAAATCACTGTGGATCAGAGTAGCTAAGCCCTGGTTAACTGCAATTATATTACAGGAGATGAAAAATATTGGAATGATTGAAAGAAACAAAGATTGCTTTAGGGTTTGAAGATTTGACTTTCTTATTGAAAGAGACGAAAACTAATCTATGTGTGACACTGAGAAAAAAACTGAACGCTTAAAAGATCTGGAGGTCTGACTGATGTTATACAAATGTGCAAACTTGTTTTAATGACATTAGAAAGAAAAATGGGATGTTTAAAAAGGTAATATATAAAATAGTTTCTATATTACTTGAAAAAATGATGTTGGTTAGCGCTGCTGTATTTGGAAAAATGCTGGGTCACCCCTGGTCTATACAGACAATAATCCCCTCACATATGTGATGAGTACTGCAAAGCTGAATGCAGTAGGCCACCGCTGGGTAGGTGAGCTGGCAGATTTCAGGTTTGATGTCAAATACAGGCCGGGGAAGGTGAACATCGATGCAGACTCATTCTCTCGGTTTCCACTTGACATTGACACCTACCTCACAAAGTGTACTGAAGAGCTGACGAGAGAGGCCATTCAGGCTACATGGGAGGGTTGTGAGTCTGCAAAGAGACAAGATGCTGCATATGTCGCTGCCCTGTGCCTAACATGCCCAGCCAGAGACACCTGTGAACATGTCACCATTGCAGCCTGTCACAGTGACCTGGTAAAATCCCAAAGGAAGGATCCCTCTATCAGTTAACTTATCAAACTGAAAGAAACAAAATCAGTAATAACTAATGATGGCAGAAGGAGAGCCAGTGGCCCTGTGAGAGAGCTTATGCACGAGTGGGGAAAGCTTCATATGGAAAATCAGCTGCAACATCGTACAGCGGCTCAGCGAAGGCAGCTTGTGCTGCCAGCACAATATCATCTCCTAGTGCTTAAACATCTCCATGATGACTTGGGTCACGCAGGGCAGAGAGGGTCATTCACTTGGCACGGGACCGTTTCTACTGGCCTTTTATGAAGAAGGACATTGAGGCGTATGTGACCAGAAAACACCCCTGCATTAAGCAAAAGAAACCAGTCAAACACATCAGTAACCCTACGAAACCAGTGACTGTGAAAACTCTGAAACAGCCAGAGTACAGTACTGGCTTAGAGTATCACCACAAGCTCAGCATCAAACAGTGAATATGAGAGCAACAATCCGGTTTGGATCTTGCACTTGTGTCCATCCCATTTACCTTGTGCCGCTGGGCCGTGACAGATGTCATATATGGCATACAGCTTGGTGTCATTTATGTCATACAGCCTTGTCTCATGTATGCACTCAGCTTGAAGTCCTGGAACGAGACAGCTTGATATCGTATATGCATTCAGATTGATGTCATATAGGCATACAGTATGATGTCATATAGGCATACAGTATGATGTCATATAGGCATACAGTATGATGTCATATTTCACCACAAGCTCAGCATCAAACAGTGAATCTGAGAGCAACATATCAGCTGCAGAGGAATCCAGAGAGAGTCCAGAAAATAAATACACATTTTATATGTCAGAGCAACCCAGAGTTACCTCACCTGAAAGGGAAACTGAACAAGAACAAATTTCCTCTGTTCATTATCTCTCCTGTTTTACAGGATTGTAATCTGTGGTCACGCCCACTACAGCAAGGCCTGTAACATGAACAAATAAATACCACCAACAAGTGTCCCTAGGGGACTGGCGAGACTTTTAAGGCAAGTGATTACTTGCCAGGTTACCACATAGAATACCTAAGCTATTAACTAGCATCAATAAGTCAGTCACTAATATCCCTTGGCAGGTGATTAGCATCCCCTGGCCTAGTTACTGTCTAGTAACTAGTAACTATTTAACACCAATTCATATTATTTGTTAGATTCACTTTTCTTCTTACTTTAGTCAAAAGTCTGTTGACCTAAATATGTTCAAAGTTGCATCATCTTGATATTTACACCAGTGTTGTACAACTCTGAGTGCATTCTGCAACTGATGGGAGGGAAAGGACTCCTTAGCACGACCATTAGAAAAGCCCCTACAGCGCACAAGTAGTTTGGTGTTTAAGTGGCTCAGAGGATCAAGGACAGGAGCAGTGACAAAAGTTATCCTCTCCTCACGGTGAATTGTGTGCGCCTTATACAACAGGACAGCAGGAGAGAGCTGGACCATTTTTGGTGCCTAGGTATTTTGTGCAGGCGAAGCAATGAAAAACTCACAACTGCATTTCTTAGTCTGACAGGACAGGATGATCACCCTGAGGCGCTTAAGAGAAGAAATCCAGACCCTTTAACGTTCAAGGAAATTGTGACACATTAGTACAAACAAATAATCGTTAATAAATCAATATCAGTGACTTAAAATCACAGGAGATGCAGGATGAGTTATCCAGATTCATTTAATAATTAACCAACAAATTTAGATTGTCCAATTAATGTTGCTACTAATTCCCTGATTGATACATTTCTTTACATTTGCCCATTTTTTTGTTGATTCAGAAATAATTCATTGATCAAATTAAACTCCAATTCCTGCAAACTTTGGCAAAGCTGAGCATGTTCGGTCTGTTGTGTATACAGTTGTGGCTCTAAATACAAACTGAAGTGGCAAAGTGCACAAAAGCAAACTTTGTACCACTGACAAATCATTAGACCACAACTGTATTCATAACTCAGGCTGACTCAGGCTCTGTTAGAGCTTCTGCTATGTAACCCTGTTTTGCTTGACATCAATAAGTCATTTGAGCCAGGGATGATTCTGAAGTTCCTCTAGGGTGAGGCGGTCTTCATGGTTCTGACAGTAACAACCCAACAGAAAACACTTGCAGTCTGCTCAGAAATACAACAGAGGGGTTTGAGTTTATCACGTTGGTGTTTATATAAGTCTGCGTGTGCATAAGTGATACAGATAAAGACAGATAACACCGAAAACAGAATTTTCAAGCCTTGTAATGCGACAGGTTAAAGAATTAACATTCAGCTTATCCTCTGAAATGTCAGTGTGCATCTCAGATGTGTTGTTGTCATCAGGGATGACAACACGTACCAGCCAATCCATCACCGCACCCAGCTGCAAAACTGTGACGCAATCTGCTGTGGTGGCATTAAAGTCCTGCCAGTTTACAGCGGCTGATTTGGTCCCTAAAATCCAGAGAGTAATTATTCATGGTAAGGAATTCATGTGGACACTAAGCGTGTGGGCAGGCAAGGACATTTAAACAGTGAGGCTGACGACCTACCATTTCTTCGTGTGACTGCTTCTGCTCTAAAAGGGACTCCAATGCCAAAATCGATGAATTTGACACATAGAAATGCTGGATGATCAGGCGATGTGTCAAACACAATATTGTCTGGCTTAATGTCTCGATGGAAGACACCCTTGGATTGCATTTCAGCGGCTGCATGTACCAGCTGTCTCATTATGACCTGACAGACAAATGAAAAATACGTTCAAATAATCAGATTTACATTATCCATTAAAGATTGCCACTAGAAGAATTGTAAAGTGCACACATAAGAAGCCATACTGGGAAATTGTCTTCTCTGCTTTTTCCAGAGAAGACAGTCCCAAAGCCTCCTTCACCCAGCTTATCCTGCTCTTCGTATTTTTCTTCAAAGTCCTCTACAGAGAGACAAAACTAACACAGGGGTTGTGATTAGTTGTATGTAGGAAAGCTGACTTTGCCTCAATGTACACATTCATACAGTCTTTGTTAGAAGCTTCCTAGTGATTAGCAGATGGATACCAGCTAAACTCTGAGAGCTTGGGAAAGAGGCTCTATCACTGCAGGTGTGGTGTGAACTTACCTATGTACTTCTTACCTTTAGTGTGACTTTTGTATGTGCTGTGTGTATCTGACTCGTAGACGGAGCAGCTGGCCTCCTCCTGTGAGCTTGATGTCTTGCTCTTTTTACTGCGTGGTTGTTTTGTTCCATCGCTGCTTGACTTTCCTTTGCTGCTCTTCTTTCTGAAAGCAGCTGCAAAAACCAAAACCAATTAGACCTCTGAACTCCACACAGGCCTACAAATGATCAATAACTGTAAAACAAAAAATCTCTGAATGTCTCACTTACACTTCTCCAAGACAAGATGGCTGAGGCCTGGGGTTGGACTTTTGCTGTCCTTGCTTCTTTTGGAAGCTTTTTCCAGTCTTTCTGTGGCACAATCTTTGCGTTTGGAGCTCTTGATTCGCCCATCTGACGTCCTGTCCTCTATCCTGAGGAACCAGGGATCAGTGTGGCGGTCTGCAGTTTGTACAAAGATCACTTGGTTACTACTGAATCAAAACACCTGAAGTAAAAGCCCCAAATTAAGATGAATTTAACAGGTAAAGGAGACTTTACTCACCTAGATATTTACGCACACCCACAGCACGTGGTGTGGTAAAGGTCGGCCAAGATTTTGACCACATGTCAGAAACTGGTTCAAAATTGTACTAAACTCACTTGAACTCTGACTTTGTCTGCACTTAGAACTATCACAAGACATTAAAACAAAACATCGGGCATTGATGACATCACAGCAATCTAACATTCTAATCTATGCAAACTGTCTCCAAGGCTACATAATATCAAATGAAATCATAGCAAAGGAGTAAAAAGCAGGATCAGTCTTAGGGTGTATGTTACATGTTTGCCAGTTTGGATGAGTGAGTGCAATACTTCATCGGCCTGTGTTGTAGCAACCTGTTGAACCTGCTGAGAAACTTTTCTTTGTCCACTCTGCCCCAAACTTCACATGCTCCATAAAAGTGGAGGCCTAGAGACCTCTGCATAGTTATTGCAATTAGCATTAGGTTATCAGTGTCATCTGATATACAGTGGCTTGCAAAAGTATTCGGCCCCCTTGAACTTTTCCACATTTTGTCACATTACAGCCACAAACATGAATCAGTTTTATTGGAATTCCACGTGAAAGACCAATACAAAGTGGTGTACACTTGAGAAGTGGAACGAACATCATACATGATACCAAACATTTTTTACAAATAAATAACTGCAAAGTGGGGACACCTGGCTGGAGATGCTCACTCAAGGACAACACCATACCATCCAAATGGCAACCCATTTCCAGCTGAGCCATTTAATTGGATATTTCTTCAAATGCTAAGGACACTGGAGGAGAAGGCAAAGAGCAGCTGGAAAGAGCATCTGCCTCAGATAGTACATGCATACAACTGCACCAGGCATGAGGCAACAGGCTTTTCACCCCACTACCTCTTGTATGGTCGACACCCCCGTCTCCTAGTAGACTTAATTTTTGGCCTGTTAGCCAGAGACGGGACTGAAAGACCTCAGAGCTATGCCAGATTTACTACTTTGATGTCAAATATCAATACCAGAATGTGTGTCGATGTATGTGCATTCATTTGTGCATGCGTGGAGATCTGAGGTTGGGTGGTAGGGTGGACCTCTGTGCATAATCACAAGTGTGTGCAAACATTTCCATGATTGGATTTCTTGGAATTTGGTTTCTTTGGGGGATTTTTTCAAGTTTTTGTAATGTGACAGGTTAAAGAATTAACATTCAGCTTACCCTCTGAAATGTCAGAGTGCATCTCAGATGTGTTGTTGTCATCAGGGATGATGTGACGTACCAGCCAATCCATCACCGCACCCAGCTGCAAAACTGTGACGCAATCTGCTGTGGTGGCATTAAAGTCCTGCCAGTTTACAGCGGCTGATTTGGTCCCTAAAATCCAGAGAGTAATTATTCATGGTAAGGAATTCATGTGGACACTAAGCGTGTGGGCAGGCAAGGACATTTAAACAGTGAGGCTGACGACCTACCATTTCTTCGTGTGACTGCTTCTGCTCTAAAAGGGACTCCAATGCCAAAATCGATGAATTTGACACATAGAAATGCTGGATGATCAGGCGATGTGTCAAACACAATATTGTCTGGCTTAATGTCTCGATGGAAGACACCCTTGGATTGCATTTCAGCGGCTGCATGTACCAGCTGTCTCATTATGACCTGACAGACAAATGAAAAATACGTTCAAATAATCAGATTTACATTATCCATTAAAGATTGCCACTAGAAGAATTGTAAAGTGCACACATAAGAAGCCATACTGGGAAATTGTCTTCTCTGCTTTTTCCAGAGAAGACAGTCCCAAAGCCTCCTTCACCCAGCTTATCCTGCTCTTCGTATTTTTCTTCAAAGTCCTCTACAGAGAGACAAAACTAACACAGGGGTTGTGATTAGTTGTATGTAGGAAAGCTGACTTTGCCTCAATGTACACATTCATACAGTCTTTGTTAGAAGCTTCCTAGTGATTAGCAGATGGATACCAGCTAAACTCTGAGAGCTTGGGAAAGAGGCTCTATCACTGCAGGTGTGGTGTGAACTTACCTATGTACTTCTTACCTTTAGTGTGACTTTTGTATGTGCTGTGTGTATCTGACTCGTAGACGGAGCAGCTGGCCTCCTCCTGTGAGCTTGATGTCTTGCTCTTTTTACTGCGTGGTTGTTTTGTTCCATCGCTGCTTGACTTTCCTTTGCTGCTCTTCTTTCTGAAAGCAGCTGCAAAAACCAAAACCAATTAGACCTCTGAACTCCACACAGGCCTACAAATGATCAATAACTGTAAAACAAAAAATCTCTGAATGTCTCACTTACACTTCTCCAAGACAAGATGGCTGAGGCCTGGGGTTGGACTTTTGCTGTCCTTGCTTCTTTTGGAAGCTTTTTCCAGTCTTTCTGTGGCACAATCTTTGCGTTTGGAGCTCTTGATTCGCCCATCTGACGTCCTGTCCTCTATCCTGAGGAACCAGGGATCAGTGTGGCGGTCTGCAGTTTGTACAAAGATCACTTGGTTACTACTGAATCAAAACACCTGAAGTAAAAGCCCCAAATTAAGATGAATTTAACAGGTAAAGGAGACTTTACTCACCTAGATATTTACGCACACCCACAGCACGTGGTGTGGTAAAGGTCGGCCAAGATTTTGACCACATGTCAGAAACTGGTTCAAAATTGTACTAAACTCACTTGAACTCTGACTTTGTCTGCACTTAGAACTATCACAAGACATTAAAACAAAACATCGGGCATTGATGACATCACAGCAATCTAACATTCTAATCTATGCAAACTGTCTCCAAGGCTACATAATATCAAATGAAATCATAGCAAAGGAGTAAAAAGCAGGATCAGTCTTAGGGTGTATGTTACATGTTTGCCAGTTTGGATGAGTGAGTGCAATACTTCATCGGCCTGTGTTGTAGCAACCTGTTGAACCTGCTGAGAAACTTTTCTTTGTCCACTCTGCCCCAAACTTCACATGCTCCATAAAAGTGGAGGCCTAGAGACCTCTGCATAGTTATTGCAATTAGCATTAGGTTATCAGTGTCATCTGATATACAGTGGCTTGCAAAAGTATTCGGCCCCCTTGAACTTTTCCACATTTTGTCACATTACAGCCACAAACATGAATCAGTTTTATTGGAATTCCACGTGAAAGACCAATACAAAGTGGTGTACACTTGAGAAGTGGAACGAACATCATACATGATACCAAACATTTTTTACAAATAAATAACTGCAAAGTGGGGACACCTGGCTGGAGATGCTCACTCAAGGACAACACCATACCATCCAAATGGCAACCCATTTCCAGCTGAGCCATTTAATTGGATATTTCTTCAAATGCTAAGGACACTGGAGGAGAAGGCAAAGAGCAGCTGGAAAGAGCATCTGCCTCAGATAGTACATGCATACAACTGCACCAGGCATGAGGCAACAGGCTTTTCACCCCACTACCTCTTGTATGGTCGACACCCCCGTCTCCTAGTAGACTTAATTTTTGGCCTGTTAGCCAGAGACGGGACTGAAAGACCTCAGAGCTATGCCAGATTTACTACTTTGATGTCAAATATCAATACCAGAATGTGTGTCGATGTATGTGCATTCATTTGTGCATGCGTGGAGATCTGAGGTTGGGTGGTAGGGTGGACCTCTGTGCATAATCACAAGTGTGTGCAAACATTTCCATGATTGGATTTCTTGGAATTTGGTTTCTTTGGGGGATTTTTTCAAGTTTTTGTAATGTGACAGGTTAAAGAATTAACATTCAGCTTACCCTCTGAAATGTCAGAGTGCATCTCAGATGTGTTGTTGTCATCAGGGATGATGTGACGTACCAGCCAATCCATCACCGCACCCAGCTGCAAAACTGTGACGCAATCTGCTGTGGTGGCATTAAAGTCCTGCCAGTTTACAGCGGCTGATTTGGTCCCTAAAATCCAGAGAGTAATTATTCATGGTAAGGAATTCATGTGGACACTAAGCGTGTGGGCAGGCAAGGACATTTAAACAGTGAGGCTGACGACCTACCATTTCTTCGTGTGACTGCTTCTGCTCTAAAAGGGACTCCAATGCCAAAATCGATGAATTTGACACATAGAAATGCTGGATGATCAGGCGATGTGTCAAACACAATATTGTCTGGCTTAATGTCTCGATGGAAGACACCCTTGGATTGCATTTCAGCGGCTGCATGTACCAGCTGTCTCATTATGACCTGACAGACAAATGAAAAATACGTTCAAATAATCAGATTTACATTATCCATTAAAGATTGCCACTAGAAGAATTGTAAAGTGCACACATAAGAAGCCATACTGGGAAATTGTCTTCTCTGCGTTTTCCAAAGAAGACCGTCCCAAAGCCTCCTTCACCCAGCTTATCCTGCTCTTCGTATTTTTCTTCAAAGTCCTCTACAGAGAGACAAAACTAACACAGGGGTTGTGATTAGTTGTATGTAGGAAAGCTGACTTTGCCTCAATGTACACATTCATACAGTCTTTGTTAGAAGCTTCCTAGTGATTAGCAGATGGATACCAGCTAAACTCTGAGAGCTTGGGAAAGAGGCTCTATCACTGCAGGTGTGGTGTGAACTTACCTATGTACTTCTTACCTTTAGTGTGACTTTTGTATGTGCTGTGTGTATCTGACTCGTAGACGGAGCAGCTGGCCTCCTCCTGTGAGCTTGATGTCTTGCTCTTTTTACTGCGTGGTTGTTTTGTTCCATCGCTGCTTGACTTTCCTTTGCTGCTCTTCTTTCTGAAAGCAGCTGCAAAAACCAAAACCAATTAGACCTCTGAACTCCACACAGGCCTACAGATGATCAATAACTGTAAAACAAAAAATCTCTGAATGTCTCACTTACACTTCTCCAAGACAAGATGGCTGAGGCCTGGGGTTGGACTTTTGCTGTCCTTGCTTCTTTTGGAAGCTTTTTCCAGTCTTTCTGTGGCACAATCTTTGCGTTTGGAGCTCTTGATTCGCCCATCTGACGTCCTGTCCTCTATCCTGAGGAACCAGGGATCAGTGTGGCGGTCTGCAGTTTGTACAAAGATCACTTGGTTACTACTGAATCAAAACACCTGAAGTAAAAGCCCCAAATTAAGATGAATTTAACAGGTAAAGGAGACTTTACTCACCTAGATATTTACGCACACCCACAGCACGTGGTGTGGTAAAGGTCGGCCAAGATTTTGACCACATGTCAGAAACTGGTTCAAAATTGTACTAAACTCACTTGAACTCTGACTTTGTCTGCACTTAGAACTATCACAAGACATTAAAACAAAACATCGGGCATTGATGACATCACAGCAATCTAACATTCTAATCTATGCAAACTGTCTCCAAGGCTACATAATATCAAATGAAATCATAGCAAAGGAGTAAAAAGCAGGATCAGTCTTAGGGTGTATGTTACATGTTTGCCAGTTTGGATGAGTGAGTGCAATACTTCATCAGCCTGTGTTGTAGCAACCTGTTGAACCTGCTGAGAAACTTTTCTTTGTCCACTCTGCCCCAAACTTCACATGCTCCATAATGGTCGAGGCCTAGAGACCTCTGCATAGTTATTGCAATTAGCATTAGGTTATCAGTGTCATCTGATATACAGTGGCTTGCAAAAGTATTCGGCCCCCTTGAACTTTTCCACATTTTGTCACATTACAGCCACAAACATGAATCAATTTTGTTGGAATTCCACGTGAAAGACCAACACAAAGTGGTGTACACTTGAGAAGTGGAACGAAAATCATACATGATACCAAACATTTTTTACAAATAAATAACTGCAAAGTGGGGACACCTGGCTGGAGATGCTCACTCAAGGACAACACCATACCATCCAAATGGCAACCCATTTCCAGCTGAGCCATTTAATTGGATATTTCTTCAAATGCTAAGGACACTGGAGGAGAAGGCAAAGAGCAGCTGGAAAGAGCATCTGCCTCAGATAGTACATGCATACAACTGCACCAGGCATGAGGCAACAGGCTTTTCACCCCACTACCTCTTGTATGGTCGACACCCCCGTCTCCTAGTAGACTTAATTTTTGGCCTGTTAGCCAGAGATGGGACTGAAAGACCTCAGAGCTATGCCAGATTTGCGTCTCTACTGTGATGTCAAATATCAATACCAGAATGTGTGTCGATGTATGTGCATTCATTTGTGCATGCGTGGAGATCTGAGGTTGGCTGGTAGGGTGGACCTCTGTGCATAATCACAAGTGTGTGCAAACATTTCCATGATTGGATTTCTTGGAATTTGGTTTCTTTGGGGGATTTTTTTAAGTTTTTATAATGTGACAGGTTAAAGAATTAACATTCAGCTTCCCCTCTGAAATGTCAGTGTGCATCTCAGATGTGTTGTTGTCATCAGGGATGATGTGACGTACCAGCCAATCCATCACCGCACCCAGCTGCAAAACTGTGACGCAATCTGCTGTGGTGGCATTAAAGTCCTGCCAGTTTACAGCGGCTGATTTGGTCCCTAAAATCCAGAGAGTAATTATTCATGGTAAGGAATTCATGTGGACACTAAGCGTGTGGGCAGGCAAGGACATTTAAACAGTGAGGCTGACGACCTACCATTTCTTCGTGTGACTGCTTCTGCTCTAAAAGGGACTCCAATGCCAAAATCGATGAATTTGACACATAGAAATGCTGGATGATCAGGCGATGTGTCAAACACAATATTGTCTGGCTTAATGTCTCGATGGAAGACACCCTTGGATTGCATTTCAGCGGCTGCATGTACCAGCTGTCTCATTATGACCTGACAGACAAATGAAAAATACGTTCAAATAATCAGATTTACATTATCCATTAAAGATTGCCACTAGAAGAATTGTAAAGTGCACACATAAGAAGCCATACTGGGAAATTGTCTTCTCTGCGTTTTCCAAAGAAGACAGTCCCAAAGCCTCCTTCACCCAGCTTATCCTGCTCTTCGTATTTTTCTTCAAAGTCCTCTACAGAGAGACAAAACTAACACAGGGGTTGTGATTAGTTGTATGTAGGAAAGCTGACTTTGCCTCAATGTACACATTCATACAGTCTTTGTTAGAAGCTTCCTAGTGATTAGCAGATGGATACCAGCTAAACTCTGAGAGCTTGGGAAAGAGGCTCTATCACTGCAGGTGTGGTGTGAACTTACCTATGTACTTCTTACCTTTAGTGTGACTTTTGTATGTGCTGTGTGTATCTGACTCGTAGACGGAGCAGCTGGCCTCCTCCTGTGAGCTTGATGTCTTGCTCTTTTTACTGCGTGGTTGTTTTGTTCCATCGCTGCTTGACTTTCCTTTGCTGCTCTTCTTTCTGAAAGCAGCTGCAAAAACCAAAACCAATTAGACCTCTGA
The DNA here is from genome assembly GCF_036321145.2 of Pelmatolapia mariae. Lineage (NCBI taxonomy): Eukaryota > Metazoa > Chordata > Actinopteri > Cichliformes > Cichlidae > Pelmatolapia > Pelmatolapia mariae. The sequence continues at coordinate 26,945,398 of NC_086238.1, read as the reverse complement.
ACTCCACACAGGCCTACAGATGATCAATAACTGTAAAACAAAAAATCTCTGAATGTCTCACTTACACTTCTCCAAGACAAGATGGCTGAGGCCTGGGGTTGGACTTTTGCTGTCCTTGCTTCTTTTGGAAGCTTTTTCCAGTCTTTCTGTGGCACAATCTTTGCGTTTGGAGCTCTTGATTCGCCCATCTGACGTCCTGTCCTCTATCCTGAGGAACCAGGGATCAGTGTGGCGGTCTGCAGTTTGTACAAAGATCACTTGGTTACTACTGAATCAAAACACCTGAAGTAAAAGCCCCAAATTAAGATGAATTTAACAGGTAAAGGAGACTTTACTCACCTAGATATTTACGCACACCCACAGCACGTGGTGTGGTAAAGGTCGGCCAAGATTTTGACCACATGTCAGAAACTGGTTCAAAATTGTACTAAACTCACTTGAACTCTGACTTTGTCTGCACTTAGAACTATCACAAGACATTAAAACAAAACATCGGGCATTGATGACATCACAGCAATCTAACATTCTAATCTATGCAAACTGTCTCCAAGGCTACATAATATCAAATGAAATCATAGCAAAGGAGTAAAAAGCAGGATCAGTCTTAGGGTGTATGTTACATGTTTGCCAGTTTGGATGAGTGAGTGCAATACTTCATCGGCCTGTGTTGTAGCAACCTGTTGAACCTGCTGGGAAACTTTTCTTTGTCCACTCTGCCCCAAACTTCACATGCTCCATAAAGGTCGAGGCCTAGAGACCTCTGCATAGTTATTGCAATTAGCATTAGGTTATCAGTGTCATCTGATATACAGTGGCTTGCAAAAGTATTCGGCCCCCTTGAACTTTTCCACATTTTGTCACATTACAGCCACAAACATGAATCAGTTTTATTGGAATTCCACGTGAAAGACCAATACAAAGTGGTGTACACTTGAGAAGTGGAACGAAAATCATACATGATACCAAACATTTTTTACAAATAAATAACTGCAAAGTGGGGACACCTGGCTGGAGATGCTCACTCAAGGACAACACCATACCATCCAAATGGCAACCCATTTCCAGCTGAGCCATTTAATTGGATATTTCTTCAAATGCTAAGGACACTGGAGGAGAAGGCAAAGAGCAGCTGGAAAGAGCATCTGCCTCAGATAGTACATGCATACAACTGCACCAGGCATGAGGCAACAGGCTTTTCACCCCACTACCTCTTGTATGGTCGACACCCCCGTCTCCTAGTAGACTTAATTTTTGGCCTGTTAGCCAGAGATGGGACTGAAAGACCTCAGAGCTATGCCAGATTTGCGTCTCTACTGTGATGTCAAATATCAATACCAGAATGTGTGTCGATGTATGTGCATTCATTTGTGCATGCGTGGAGATCTGAGGTTGGCTGGTAGGGTGGACCTCTGTGCATAATCACAAGTGTGTGCAAACATTTCCATGATTGGATTTCTTGGAATTTGGTTTCTTTGGGGGATTTTTTCAAGTTTTTGTAATGTGACAGGTTAAAGAATTAACATTCAGCTTACCCTCTGAAATGTCAGTGTGCATCTCAGATGTGTTGTTGTCATCAGGGATGATGTGACGTACCAGCCAATCCATCACCGCACCCAGCTGCAAAACTGTGACGCAATCTGCTGTGGTGGCATTAAAGTCCTGCCAGTTTACAGCAGCTGATTTGGTCCCTAAATTCCAGAGAGTAATTATTCATGGTAAGGAATTCATGTGGACACTAAGCGTGTGGGCAGGCAAGGACATTTAAACAGTGAGGCTGACGACCTACCATTTCTTCGTGTGACTGCTTCTGCTCTAAAAGGGACTCCAATGCCAAAATCGATGAATTTGACACATAGAAATGCTGGATGATCAGGCGATGTGTCAAACACAATATTGTCTGGCTTAATGTCTCGATGGAAGACACCCTTGGATTGCATTTCAGCGGCTGCATGTACCAGCTGTCTCATTATGACCTGACAGACAAATGAAAAATACGTTCAAATAATCAGATTTACATTATCCATTAAAGATTGCCACTAGAAGAATTGTAAAGTGCACACATAAGAAGCCATACTGGGAAATTGTCTTCTCTGCGTTTTCCAAAGAAGACAGTCCCAAAGCCTCCTTCACCCAGCTTATCCTGCTCTTCATATTTTTCTTCAAAGTCCTCTACAGAGAGACAAAACAAACACAGGGGTTGTGATTAGTTGTATGTAGGAAAGCTGACTTTGCCTCAATGTACACATTCATACAGTCTTTGTTAGAAGCTTCCTAGTGATTAGCAGATGGATACCAGCTAAACTCTGAGAGCTTGGGAAAGAGGCTCTATCACTGCAGGTGTGGTGTGAACTTACCTATGTACTTCTTACCTTTAGTGTGACTTTTGTATGTGCTGTGTGTATCTGACTCGTAGACGGAGCAGCTGGCCTCCTCCTGTGAGCTTGATGTCTTACTCTTTTTACTGCGTGGTTGTTTTGTTCCATCGCTGCTTGACTTTCCTTTGCTGCTCTTCTTTCTGAAAGCAGCTGCAAAAACCAAAACCAATTAGACCTCTGAACTCCACACAGGCCTACAGATGATCAATAACTGTAAAACAAAAAATCTCTGAATGTCTCACTTACACTTCTCCAAGACAAGATGGCTGAGGCCTGGGGTTGGACTTTTGCTGTCCTTGCTTCTTTTGGAAGCTTTTTCCAGTCTTTCTGTGGCACAATCTTTGCGTTTGGAGCTCTTGATTCGCCCATCTGACGTCCTGTCCTCTATCCTGAGGAACCAGGGATCAGTGTGGCGGTCTGCAGTTTGTACAAAGATCACTTGGTTACTACTGAATCAAAACACCTGAAGTAAAAGCCCCAAATTAAGATGAATTTAACAGGTAAAGGAGACTTTACTCACCTAGATATTGACGCACACCCACAGCACGTGGTGTGGTAAAGGTCGGCCAAGATTTTGACCACATGTCAGAAACTGGTTCAAAATTGTACTAAACTCACTTGAACTCTGACTTTGTCTGCACTTAGAACTATCACAAGACATTAAAACAAAACATCGGGCATTGATGACATCACAGCAATCTAACATTCTAATCTATGCAAACTGTCTCCAAGGCTACATAATATCAAATGAAATCATAGCAAAGGAGTAAAAAGCAGGATCAGTCTTAGGGTGTATGTTACATGTTTGCCAGTTTGGATGAGTGAGTGCAATACTTCATCGGCTTGTGTTGTAGCAAGCTGTTGAACCTGCTGAGAAACTTTTCTTTGTCCACTCTGCCCCAAACTTCACATGCTCCATAAAAGTGGAGGCCTAGAGACCTCTGCATAGTTATTGCAATTAGCATTAGGTTATCAGTATCATCTGATATATATGACATTTACAGTACAGTACTCACACATGACATAGGAGGGAAGAAATATGAACTTTTTGACATAAATTTGATCATATGAAATTGGATTTTTTTTAAAAATATGAAATAATGTAACTTTTTCCTTGAGTCATACTTCAGAAATGTAATATCTTAAGTTTTGAACAACGGAATAAGACACGCAGACTTAACATGACGAAGCGACGAGGAACACGCACACTGTAAATACATACAGAGGGAAAAGTGGACTGGGGATGAGACATGGACATAACTAAGCATAAACAGAACATGATGGCTGGGGTGGAAAACACACCTGACAGAAGGAATGGGTCACAAAACATGTTTACAAAACATGTAAACGAGAGGAGGAGACGGGGGGAAAAAGACTTTACTGAAATACATGAAGGGCCAGGGCTGGGGTAGCCAACCAGTCACAGACAAAGAGCCACATTTTTTACTGTGTCACCGCAAAGAGCCACATCATACACCTGGGCACACATGAACATCACCCATCCCTTCCTCTGTCCTGAGTTCAGTTCTGGGTTAGGGTATCGAACTCAGGACCCTAACCTCATCAGGCCGGGGTTTTTGCGTGGAGTTTGCATGTTCTCTCCTGCTTCCTCCCACAGTCTAAAGACATGTAGTTAGTGGGGATCGGTGTGAATGGTTGTCTGTGTGTTAGCCCTGCCACGGGCTGGCGACCTGTCCAGGGTGGACCCCGCCTCTCGCCCTATGACAGCTGTGATAGGCTCCAGCCCCCCACGACCCTGAAAAGGAAAAGCGGAAGCAAATGGATGGATGGAGATGTTTTTCTTTTTTCTAATTCTCCATGTAACTTTGCAGTTTCCACCGCTGTAACAAAACAAATTTCCCACGCGTGGGACTAATAAAGGTTATCTTATCTTATCTTATGTAATTTGACATATTTTGTTGTTTTGTGTGTATGTTTGTCTGTGTGAAGCTTTGATGTGTATCTGAAAAACACAATTTTGAAAACACTGGAAAAAGATCTCAAGACATTTTTTCCTTTACTTTCTATGCAAACAAAAATTCCCACCAAGGCTTTTTAGTGTGAAATTTAGTGTGTATAGAAAATACCTGTGGCAGGTTGTCACCACTATAGTGGTGAACATGGCCTTACCACTACATCAGGTGAGTTTTTCACTGTGCACAGTAACACAAAACTCATTTAACAACACAAACTATTTTTAAAAAATGCATTTTAAAATGATGTAGGCAGATCAAGGCAATGTTATAGATTCAGTAAGAACTGAAGTTTATCGTAATCCTTCAAATATGCAGGGCGTCACACTAACACAGTTGCTTATGTCCAGCATAGCTCTGTTATTATCAATTGGATTCAAAGCGCGACCAGTTTAATGTCTTAAACTAAACTGGCATTGAAGTTTCAGTGAACTAAAGTGGTCAATAAAGAGATGCTGAAGAGCATGTTCATGCAAACATCGTCGGGTCTGCCGTGGTAAGTTTAATATGGGACTTCTGCTCAAATCAGGGCGTCATGAAGTCACTTTCATCTACGCAGGACTGTAAGCTGTCGTCTGTGAGGCGTGAGTTGTGTTTGTTTGTAACACAGTTCATGGTGGAGAATAGCTGCTCACATACGTATGTGGATCTGAAGATCGACAGGACTCCAAATGCATATTTCTTCATGTTTATGTGTCGGGGATGGCATTCAATGTTTCAAACAAGGTTCTCAGTATCACTCCATTTGTGATTCTGAACAAGAGTGGCCTTCTGATGGGCAACATCTTCAAGATACTCTGTCAAGCATTTGAATTTGGACACCCTCATATCTTTGTCAGCTATGTCAGCCAGCTCCAGCTCCAGACCAGGTTGACTTATACCTGAAAATCCAGTCACATTTAACAGGGATGGATCGATGGTCAGGGCAGTGACGGGGAAGGATAATGTGGGTTTTTCCTCTCTGAACTCGTGGAATTATTTCCCAAATAATTATGGTGTTTGCAGACTGCAAATGCTCTGAATTTATCACCTTGTGAGCTTGTTTGAACTCCCTTAAAGAGGGGAAGTGAAACAGTGTGCCTCTCTGTGAATCTCTGGCTAAAACTGTCAGTTTGCACTCAAACGCTAACACCTCCTCCAGCATGTGTAACGCTGTGCCTCCTCTCCCCTGCAGAGTTGTATTCAGCTTCTTCAGGTTCGCTGTAATGTCCACGAAGTGCAGCTTTTTCAGCCACTCTGGCTGTTCCAGCTCAGAAAAGGTGAGCCCTTTGCTGCTCATGAAAGTTTTCACCTCTCCCAGACATGCAGCAAAGCGTTTCAGCACCTCTCCTCTGGACACTCTGTTATACAGCAGGAGATCAGGGTAAATGCTCTCCACCTCATCCAGTATTGAACAGAACTGACTGGGATTTAAACCTTTTGCCATTATTTTATTGATGATCTGAATGACAACATTTATGACCTCTGTGCATTCTGGAGGAAAGGTTTGCGCACACAATGCCTCTTGGTGCAGGATGCAGTGAAACGTCAGCAGCTTTCTATCCAGTGACTTCTGCAGCCAGGCCACAAAGCCCCTGTGCCCTCCAGTCATACTTGGTGCCCCATCAGTAGCTACTGACACTAGGTGGCTTGTTTTTATTTCTTTGACTCTTAAACAATCATCACAGCCTCACAGATGTCCTCCCCCGTGTCTGGCATTTTAGTGCTATCAGCTCAATCATTTCTTGCTGTGGTCAGCAGAGTTCACATATTGCTAAAACAGCGCTATTTGTTCACTGTCACTTTTGTCTTTGGACTCATCACAGGCAATTGAGTACGCTGCAGCTGAACTGACGTCTTTAATTTGCTGTCTTGTGATATTTTCTGCCATTTTGATGGTTCTGTCTTTGATAGTCTTCGCAGAGAGAGGCATCGCTCTGATTTTCTGCACGGAGATTGTGCACTCTGGTTTTTAAAGTCAGCGAATAGGTGTTCTGAAATCTTAATGAATGATTCCTTCATATATTCTCTGTCCGTCAACGGCTTCCCACGCCTGACTATTTCCTGAGCGGCCACAAAACTTGCATATGCAGACTTCATCCACTTCTTGAATTGATGTTTCCACAGATCAGCCTTCCAAATCACTTCCAAAAAGGCTTTTTTCCTCTCTTCTCCCTCTGGATATTTTTCAGCAAAGGCTGTGTTTTTATTTCGACATTTGACCTTTTATTGTTAGCCAGTCTCTCTCCACAAATTAGGCATACTGGTAGGCCACTCTCGTCAGAAGTAAATGCAAATGAATCTGCCCAGGCATCATTAAATGTTCTATTTTCTTCTGATATTTTTCTTTTCTTACATTTCTCCATACTTGGCCTACCCGAGGTTGAAATTCTTGATAAATGCATGGCGTTTTGGCGGGTACACCGGCTTCCACGTTATGTGATGCTTATTTTGAGCAACAAAAATAATAAAATATAATTTTATTATATTTATTATATAACTTAATACTTATCAGTAAATACTTATCAATTTAATGATAAGTATTAAATGGAAGTGTATTGTCCCAAGCCACGCGGAGCCGCAGTATAAGGATGAAAGAGCCACATGCGACCCCTGGTCTATACAGACAATAATCCCCTCACATATGTGATGAGTACTGCAAAGCTGAATGCAGTAGGCCACCGCTGGGTAGGTGAGCTGGCAGATTTCAGGTTTGATGTCAAATACAGGCCGGGGAAGGTGAACATTGATGCAGACTCATTCTCTCGGAATCGCGCACTGCTGGCACGGTCTCTGCACACAAAAACAAAATCTAACCTGAATTGAAATTAAAATCAAAACTTTAACAATTCTGTTTTGCAGTGTTAGTCAGTAAGTGACTGGCTGCTCCCGTATGGGATTAGAACGATGCCGCTTATCCCATAGTCCAGCCAATAATGCGATTCACATTCGTATATACGCGGCTAATCAACGTCGTCGACAGGCTATGACAGCGTCCTTATGTGCACCGGTGTTTTAGCTAGCAAAGTGGCGTGGCTGATGTGAAGTGAAGCCACGTTAATGACAACGTGTACAACCACTGGAGATGTGAGCAGGACAGACGGAACAATTGATGGAAAAAGTGTGGACTTTATACCAGTTTTTAAATTGTGTTGATAGGCCACGAAAACCAGAGTTATGATAAAAATATCTGCAATGTTTGGTTTTCTTCCTGAATACTAGCGTTGTTTATATTTACTGCGGGAAGAAACGGTAGAAACGGCGTTTTATAAGGAAAACACTCGAAAGCACTCTCCGCCTGTGAGCAAAACCAAAACCAAAAAACCCCTTTCCTATTGGTCGAAAAATGTACCATGTTGACCAATCAAATAATGATATGGAGCAGGCACGTATAGTGCATCTGCAGGTAAATGAACATCAAATCTCTCAGACTAAAATCTGTATTATACTTTTAGTCTTAAAAACATATGTTGTATATTTATCACCCTTATGATAAAACCCATGTCAGCCATTGGTTTATGGACTTTGTATTTTGAAGCCTCAACATTTGCTTTATTGCTATTGCTATGTGGGTATTTGTTAGCCTTTTGGGACCATATTAGGTGGAGGGATCAGAATCTGGAGTTGTGCAAACTTCTGTTTCATTTAGCGTGTATCCATAAGATTTGTACAGCAGATCCAAGTTGTGCCTTGAAAACAGGAACGTTGTCTGCATAGAGGAGAACTTTAATAGCAGGCTTGTACAAAGTGAGGCTTTGTGCTCACATTTGCTGCAAACACTCATTTTAATTCTGTTACCCTGTTTTGATGCAGAATTCACTTGAAATCAGGCAAGAACTGGACTTGTTTTTTATAATGTGTTCTTGTGAATTGATTGTGTATCGCATACATTTGATTTGACTTTCTGCGAGGCAACAGTCGTCCGCTGGCCAAAAAAGTTTTCCAAATACCTTCACGTTATCAAGCCTGGATTTAGAAAAGAATAGCAAAAAAATCTGCACCTCCTGCTTCACATGCAATTTGTTTTCGTGTGTTCAGAGGCGGCGGTGAGAGGGGAAACCTCGGCTCACCCAGCTGGAGAGACTGACCAGGAAGAGTCGAACATTAACTCTGCTCTTCCAGGGCACCCTGCAGACTCGGCTGCTGGCATTGGTGAGGGAGTGCGGCCGCCGCTGTGATGACGCCAAACTGGAGTCCATCATAGGTCGACTGCAGGTATGCGAGTCAGACCTTCTGAGGATGGTTTCACTTTTCTCTCTTCTTTATAATTGACCCTTGTTTTCTCTCTCTCAGCTCCTTGTCTAAGAGTGGGAGGGATTTGAAGCACAAAGGGAGGAGCTTGTCGTTTGGTTGGCTGATATGGATGTCCACCTGAGTGCGGTTGACCAGCTGACAGGAAACACATGTGAAAAACTGAAACAACTGCAGGTGTGGGCTTGTTTTGATATGACATATATTTGATATGATACATACGTCAGAGACATTGTCCTAAACTGGACTAACAAAGAACCATGAGTTCAACATGAAACTTACCTTACATAACGTAAGGCTGAAGTTCATTGATAATTTTAATCAAAAACTTGTTGAAATATTTTTACAGATTATGCAAACATCTGCTGATGAAAATGTGTTGATTTATTCGTCTGTTATGAAGCAATTGCTATTTCTAATGTGTCTTTATCACTTTCTGATGTTTTATTAAATAAATAATACATGTATTAATTGTTGTGTTATCTATAGATATAGTATTCATATATATATTTATTTAAAGTATAGTAAAAATGTTTAATTATTACTGCTTAAATGACTAATATGTAACATGTATTAGTAGTGATGTGGTGCTGAGGGTTAAAATGCCTTTTTGTCTTTTGGTATATTATGAAATGACAATAAACCATTAATATATGTCTATGCTGTGCTCGTATTTATTTTATCCTACCTAAATTCAATTTATGATACATTTTATTTTGAAAGATTTAAAATGGTTCTTTAAAATGTTTTTTTTAAAGAACCATTTGAAGGAGCTTTTAAAAATGGTTCTCTAAAGAACCATTTTAAAAAAGGTTCTTTGAAAAACCATTAAAGGTTCTTCAATGAACGACTGAAAGAAATGGTTCTTCAAAGAACCATTGTTTGAAAGGTTCTTTGTGGCACCAAAAAAGGTTCTTCTATGGCATCAGTCTAAAGAACCACTTTTGGTTTCAGTTGGCACCTTTATTTTTCTGAGGGTAGCTGCACTTTGTCTGTTTTGTTCCTTGATATCTTCCAGTTGTACTTCAAATTTCTTCTCAAGTCCCAGAATGGCTTCAAAAATAGTTTTATTGGAGATATCATCTTCCTTCTCTGAAGATTTTGTTCTTTTCTCCTCCGGCGGTTGTTTTGATGGAGTTGGCGGCGCAGAGTCTGCTCCCCGTTCTCGCTTGTTTAGGCTCACGTTGGCAGCTTCAGTGCTAGCATAGCCATGGTCACTGACTTTAGCATGCGAAGACGTCTTAACATTGGGGTTTGACGGCACAAATTGCAGCTTTGCATTCTTAATAACCTTTTGGGCATCCATAGTTGTAATTCGAGTGGAAAGAGAATAAAGTTCCTTAGCAAATTTTGCGGTCTTTCGGAGCTCCTGAAAAAACACGACCGTTCAAGCTGCCATCTTGGTGCCACCGCTGCTGCAAACTGAATGTGCCCATACCAGAGGTTATACTTAAAATGGCAGCTGTCAGGAAGTCTCTTTGGAAATTTGTGTTCGCCCTTTATGAAATAGATATGTTGTATTACAAGGTACTAATGCACGCTTGCATTGGTAAAATGAATTCTGTTAGAATAGCTGATACGCCCTCACAGAAGATTTATTTTGACCTTTCTAAAGCCTTCTTTAAAATTTAGAAAATAAAATGAAAACAGGCATATCAAAACAAGCCTACTAGAAATACTACTCTGTATTACATCCTAACACTTGGCTAAATCCTAATATGTAATTCTGGTTTAATAGTTTATTACACTAAATGCACACAGATGTTTTACTTTGGCAGGAGCTTAAACAACTGAGTTGAATTAACACAAGTTATTCATATTCAATAAACCTGTGCAATTTGTGTTGATAAAATATGATTGAAACATGTTTTGGTGAAGTAATTTGAGCTCTTGGAATATTTTAATCCTTCATAATTTTCACACTTTATTCCAACACTATTCAGTGGCAAACAAACAAAACCGTACATTTTCTGAAATATTTGTGGGTTTTTCTCGTTTGTTTTTATACTACTTAAACACTAAAGTGACCCTCCAATGTGATGACAGTGCCAGCAGTGGCCCACAGCTCATTTAATGCTTTCTCCTAATTGGCTCATAATAGTCTTGCATATGTATGAACTATGTAGGCTATCTCTATTTTAAAATAATGACTGGGCAATGAGAGCATCTCCTCATGGTGTACTTTACTGACAACAGGACAACAGGGAATAGAGAGAACTGACTGAGGACTTTGTCAACTGGTGCCAGCAGAACCACTTCCAGATCAACACTCCGAAAACCAGCGAGCAGGTAGTGGACTCCACCTACACCAGTGAACATCCAGAGAATGGGCATTAAGATAGCTGACTCATATAAGTGATCTAACCAATAAACTGATCTGGAGTAACAACAGAGAGTCCATCTACACAAAAGGATAGAGACGGTTGTATTTGCAACAGAGAAGTCTTTTGGAAGGGAGCAGGGAGAGCTCCTGAAGACCTTCTAGGACTCTGTGGTGGTATTGTCCATGTTTTATGGTGTGGTCTGCTGGGGATAGGAAGAAACTGAACAGGTTGATCAAGAAAACTAGCTCTGTTCTTGGATGCCCTCTTGACCCAGTGGAGGTAGTTATCTCTGTCAGATAACAGCTCCCACCCCATACAGGCCACCCTGACAACACTAACCTGTTTTCCCTCCAGTGATAGGCTGCTGGCCCCAACTGACCGAGTGCTCAGTGAATACCTCAGGCAGCAGAAACCCAAGAAAGAGGAGGGAGACGAGGAAAAATCATGGAAGGACAGGCCCCTGCACGGTATGTACCACCGGCAGATAGAGGAGGTGGCTGATATCCAGAAATCCTACCAGTGGCTGGACAAAGCTGGACTGAAAGACAGCACAGAGGCACTAATCATGGCAGCACAAGAGCAAGCTCTGAGTACAAGATCCATAGAGGCTGGGGTCTATCACACCAGGCAAGGCCCCAGGTGCAGGCTGTGTAAAGATGCCCCAGAGACAATCCAGCACATAACAGCAGGGTGCAAGATGCTAGCAGGCAAGGCATACATGGAACGCCATAACCAAGTGGCCGGCATAGTGTACAGGAACATCTGTGCCGAGTATAACCTGGAAGTCCCGAGGTCAAAATGGGAGATGCCCCCAAGGGTGATGGAGAATGACCGAGCTAAGATCCTGTGGGACTTCCAGATACAGACGGACAAAATGGTGGTGGCTAACCAACCGGACATAGTGGTGGTAGACAAACAGAAGAAGACGGCTGTAGTGATCGATGTAGCGGTTCCGAATGACAGCAATATCAGGAAGAAGGAACACGAGAAGCTGGAGAAATACCAAGGGCTCAGAGAAGAGCTCGAGAGGATGTGGAGGGTGAAGGTAATGGTGGTCCCCGTGGTAATCGGAGCACTAGGTGCGGTGACTCCCAAGCTAGGCGAGTGGCTCCAGCAGATCCCGGGAACAACATCGGAGATCTCTGTCCAGAAGATTGCAGTCCTAGGAACAGCGAAGATACTGCGCAGGACCCTCAAGCTCCCAGGCCTCTGGTAGAGGACCCGAGCTTGAAGGATAAACCGCCCGCAGGGGCGTGCTGGGTGTTTTTTATGTACACACATATACATATATACATACGCCCTGCCCGTGATCAGGTACCCTGCTGGGGTAATAGGCTGGCCAAAGGAGGAGATAGAAGCCACTGACATAAAGACAAGAAAGCCCCTTACCATGCATGGAGGGTTTCACCCCAAGTCCAGCATCCTGAGGCTGTACGCTAAGTGGAAGGAAGGAGGCCGGGGACTGGTGAGTGTCAGCACCACAGTCCAGGATGAGACAAGGAACATCCACAAATACATCACGAAGATGGCCCCAACTGACAGCGTGCTCAGTTCAGTTCAATTCAATTCAATTCAATTTTATTTATATAGTGCCAAATCACAACAAAAGTCGCGTCAAGGCGCTTTATATTGTACAGTAGATTGCACAATAATAATATGAATACCTCAGGCAGCAGAAACCCAAGAAAGAGGAGGAAGGCGAGGAACCATCATGGAAGGACAGGCCCCTGCACGGTATGTACCACCGGCAGATAGCGGAGGTGGCTGATATCCAGAAATCCTACCAGTGGCTGGACAAAGCTGGTCTGAAAGACAGCACGGAGGCACTAATCATGGCAGCACAGGAACAAGCACTGAGCACAAGATCCATAGAGGCTGGGGTCTATCACACCAGGCAAGACCCCAGGCTGTGTAAAGATGCCCCTGAGACAATCCAGCACATAACAGCAGGGTGCAAGATGCTAGCAGGCAAGGCATACATGGAACGCCATAACCAAGTGGCCGGCATAGTGTACAGGAACATCTGTGCCGAGTATAACCTGGTAGTCCCGAGGTCAAAATCGGAGATGCCCCCAAGGGTGATGGAGAATGACCGAGCTAAGATCCTGTGGGACTTCCAGATACAGACAGACAAAATGGTAGCGGTCAGGAAGCAACATCAGGAAGAAGGAACACGAAAAGCTGGAGAAATACCAAGGGCTCAGAGAAGAGCTCGAGAAGATGTGGAGGGTGAAGGTGACGGTGGTCCCCGTGGTAATCGGAGCACTAAGTGCGGTGACTCCCAAGCTAGGCGAGTGGCTCCAGCAGATCCCGGGAACAACATCGGAGATCTCTGTCCAGAAGAGCGCAGTCCTAGGAACAGCGAAGATACTGCGCAGGACCCTCAAGCTCCCAGGCCTCTGGTAGAGGACCCGAGCTTGAAGGATTAACCGCCCACAGGGGCGAGTGGGGAATTATTTATATATATATATATATATATATATATATATATACACTCAGAAAAATAAAGGTGCCAACTGAAACCAAAAGTGGTTCTTTAGACTGATGCCATAGAAGAACCTTTTTTGGTGCCAAAGAACCATTTCTTTCAGTCGTTCATTGAAGAACCTTTAATGGTTTTTCAAAGAACCTTTTTTAAAATGGTTCTTTAGAGAACCATTTTTAAAAGAATGGTTCTTTAAAAAAAACATTTTAAAGAACCATTTTAAATCTTTCAAAATAAAATGTATCATAAATTGAATTTAGGTAGGATAAAATAAATACGAGCACAGCATAGACATATATTAATGGTTTATTGTCATTTCATAATATACCAAAAGACAAAAAGGCATTTTAACCCTCAGCACCACATCACTACTAATACATGTTACATATTAGTCATTTAAACAGTAATAATTAAACATTTTTACTATACTTTAAATAAATATATATATGAATACTATATCTATAGATAACACAACAATTAATACATGTATTATTTAATTAATAAAACATCAGAAAGTGATAAAGACACATTAGAAATAGCAATTGCTTCATAACAGACTAAATCAACACATTTTCATCAGCAGATGTTTGCATAATCTGTAAAAATATTTCAACAAGTTTTTGATTAAAATTATCAATGAACTTCAGCCTTACGTTATGTAAGGTAAGTTTCATGTTGGACTCATGGTTCTTTGTTAGTCCAGTTTAGGACAATGTCTCTGACATATGTATCATATCAAATATATGTCATATCAAAACAAGCCCACACCTGCAGTTGTTTCAGTTTTTCACATGTGTTTCCTGTCAGCTGGTCAACCGCACTCAGGTGGACATCCATATCAGCCAACCAAACGACAAGCTCCTCCCTTTGTGCTTCAAATCCCTCCCACTCTTAGACAAGGAGCTGAGAGAGAGAAAACAAGGGTCAATTATAAAGAAGAGAGAAAAGTGAAACCATCCTCAGAAGGTCTGACTCGCATACCTGCAGTCGACCTATGATGGGCTCCAGTTTGGCGTCATCACAGCGGCGGCCGCACTCCCTCACCAATGCCAGCAGCCGAGTCTGCAGGGTGCCCTGGAAGAGCAGAGTTAATGTTCGACTCTTCCTGGTCAGTCTCTCCAGCTGGGTGAGCCGAGGTTTCCCCTCTCACCGCCGCCTCTGAACACACGAACACAAATTGCATGTGAAGCAGGAGGTGCAGATTTTTTTGCTGTTCTTTTCTAAATCCAGGCTTGATAACGTGAAGGTATTTGGAAAACTTTTTTGGCCAGCGGACGACTGTTGCCTCGCAGAAAGTCAAATCAAATGTATGCGATACACAATCAATTCACAAGAACACATTATAAAAAACAAGTCCAGTTCTTGCCTGATTTCAAGTGAATTCTGCATCAAAACAGGGTAACAGAATTAAAATGAGTGTTTGCAGCAAATGTGAGCACAAAGCCTCACTTTGTACAAGCCTGCTATTAAAGTTCTCCTCTATGCAGACAACGTTCCTGTTTTCAAGGCACAACTTGGATCTGCTGTACAAATCTTATGGATACACGCTAAATGAAACAGAAGTTTGCACAACTCCAGATTCTGATCCCTCCACCTAATATGGTCCCAAAAGGCTAACAAATACCCACATAGCAATAGCAATAAAGCAAATGTTGAGGCTTCAAAATACAAAGTCCATAAACCAATGGCTGACATGGGTTTTATCATAAGGGTGATAAATATACAACATATGTTTTTAAGACTAAAAGTATAATACAGATTTTAGTCTGAGAGATTTGATGTTCATTTACCTGCAGATGCACTATACGTGCCTGCTCCATATCATTATTTGATTGGTCGACATGGTACATTTTTCGACCAATAGGAAAGGGGTTTTTTGGTTTTGGTTTTGCTCACAGGCGGAGAGTGCTTTCGAGTGTTTTCCTTATAAAACGCCGTTTCTACCGTTTCTTCCCGCAGTAAATATAAACAACGTTAGTATTCAGGAAGAAAACCAAACATTGCAGATATTTTTATCATAACTCTGGTTTTCGTGGCCTATCAACACAATTTAAAAACGGGTATAAAGTCCACACTTTTTCCATCCTGCTGTCCATCCTTCCGAATGTGAATCGCATTATTGGCTGGACTATGGGATAAGCGGCATCGTTCTAATCCCATACGGGAGCAGCCAGTCACTTACTGACTAACACTGCAAAACAGAATTGTTAAAGTTTTGATTTTAATTTCAATTCAGGTTAGATTTTGTTTTTGTGTGCAGAGACCGTGCCAGCAGTGCGCGATTCCGAGAGAATGAGTCTGCATCAATGTTCACCTTCCCCGGCCTGTATTTGACATCAAACCTGAAATCTGCCAGCTCACCTACCCAGCGGTGGCCTACTGCATTCAGCTTTGCAGTACTCATCACATATGTGAGGGGATTATTGTCTGTATAGACCAGGGGTCGCATGTGGCTCTTTCATCCTTATACTGCGGCTCCGCGTGGCTTGGGACAATACACTTCCATTTAATACTTATCATTAAATTGATAAGTATTTAATGATAAGTATTAAGTTATATAATAAATATAATAAAATTATATTTTATTATTTTTGTTGCTCAAAATAAGCATCGCATAAAGTGGAAGCCGGTGTACCCGCCAATACGCCATGCATTTATCGAGACTTTCAACCTCGGGTAGGCCAAGTATGGAGAAATGTAAGAAAAGAAAAATATCAGAAGAAAATAGAACATTTAATGATGCCTGGGCAGATTCATTTGCATTTACTTCTGACGAGAGTGGCCTACCAGTATGCCTAATTTGTGGAGAGATACTGGCTAACAATAAATGGTCAAATGTCGAAATAAAAACACAGCCTTTGCTGAAAAATATCCAGAGGGAGAAGAGAGGATTTGGAAGGCTGATCTGTGGAAACATCAATTCAAGAAGTGGATGAAGTCTGCATATGCAAGTTTTGTGGCCGCTCAGGAAATAGTCAGGCATGGGAAGCCGTTGACGGACAGAGAATATATGAAGGAATCATTCATTAAGATTTCAGAACACCTATTCGCTGACTTTAAAAACCAGAGTGCACAATCTCCGTGCAGAAAATCAGAGCGATGCCTCTCTCTGCGAAGACTATCAAAGACAGAACCATCAAAATGGCAGAAAATATCACAAGACAGCAAATTAAAGACGTCAGTTCAGCTGCAGCGTACTCAATTGCCTGTGATGAGTCCAAAGACAAAAGTGACAGTGAACAAATAGCGCTGTTTTAGCAATATGTGAACTCTGCTGACCACAGCAAGAAATGATTGAGCTGATAGCACTAAAATGCCAGACACGGGGGAGGACATCTGTGAGGCTGTGATGATTGTTTAAGAGTCAAAGAAATAAAAACAAGCCACCTAGTGTCAGTAGCTACTGATGGGGCACCAAGTATGACTGGAGGGCACAGGGGCTTTGTGGCCTGGCTGCAGAAGTCACTGGATAGAAAGCTGCTGACGTTTCACTGCATCCTGCACCAAGAGGCATTGTGTGCGCAAACCTTTCCTCCAGAATGCACAGAGGTCATAAATGTTGTCATTCAGATCATCAATAAAATAATGGCAAAAGGTTTAAATCCCAGTCAGTTCTGTTCAATACTGGATGAGGTGGAGAGCATTTACCCTGATCTCCTGCTGTATAACAGAGTGTCCAGAGGAGAGGTGCTGAAACGCTTTGCTGCATGTCTGGGAGAGGTGAAAACTTTCATGAGCAGCAAAGGGCTCACCTTTTCTGAGCTGGAACAGCCAGAGTGGCTGAAAAAGCTGCACTTCGTGGACATTACAGCGAACCTGAAGAAGCTGAATACAACTCTGCAGGGGAGAGGAGGCACAGCGTTACACATGCTGGAGGAGGTGTTAGCGTTTGAGTGCAAACTGACAGTTTTAGCCAGAGATTCACAGAGAGGCACACTGTTTCACTTCCCCTCTTTAAGGGAGTTCAAACAAGCTCACAAGGTGATAAATTCAGAGCATTTGCAGTCTGCAAACACCATAATTATTTGGGAAATAATTCCACGAGTTCAGAGAGGAAAAACCCACATTATCCTTCCCCGTCACTGCCCTGACCATCGATCCATCCCTGTTAAATGTGACTGGATTTTCAGGTATAAGTCAACCTGATCTGGAGCTGGAGCTGGCTGACATAGCTGACAAAGATATGAGGGTGTCCAAATTCAAATGCTTGACAGAGTATCTTGAAGATGTTGCCCATCAGAAGGCCACTCTTGTTCAGAATCACAAATGGAGTGATACTGAGAACCTTGTTTGAAACATTGAATGCCATCCCCGACACATAAACATGAAGAAATATGCATTTGGAGTCCTGTCGATCTTCAGATCCACATACGTATGTGAGCAGCTATTCTCCACCATGAACTGTGTTACAAACAAACACAACTCACGCCTCACAGACGACAGCTTACAGTCCTGCGTAGATGAAAGTGACTTCATGACGCCCTGATTTGAGCAGAAGTCCCATATTAAACTTACCACGGCAGACCCGACGATGTTTGCATGAACATGCTCTTCAGCATCTCTTTATTGACCACTTTAGTTCACTGAAACTTCAATGCCAGTTTAGTTTAAGACATTAAACTGGTCGCGCTTTGAATCCAATTGATAATAACAGAGCTATGCTGCACATAAGCAACTGTGTTAGTGTGACGCCCTGCATATTTGAAGGATTACGATAAACTTCAGTTCTTACTGAATCTATAACATTGCCTTGATCTGCCTACATCATTTTAAAATGCATTTTTTAAAAATAGTTTGTGTTGTTAAATGAGTTTTGTGTTACTGTGCACAGTGAAAAACTCACCTGATGTAGTGGTAAGGCCATGTTCACCACTATAGTGGTGACAACCTGCCACAGGTATTTTCTATACGCAGTAAATTTCACACTAAAAAGCCTTGGTGGGAATTTTTGTTTGCATAGAAAGTAAAGGAAAAAATGTCTTGAGGTCTTTTTCCAGTGTTTTCAAAATTGTGTTTTTCAGATACACATCAAAGCTTCACACAGACAAACATACACACAAAACAACAAAATATGTCAAATTACATAAGATAAGATAAGATAACCTTTATTAGTCCCACGCGTGGGAAATTTGTTTTGTTACAGCGGTGGAAACTGCAAAGTTACATGGAGAATTAGAAAAAAGAAAAACATCTCCATCCATCCATTTGCTTCCGCTTTTCCTTTTCAGGGTCGTGGGGGGCTGGAGCCTATCACAGCTGTCATAGGGCGAGAGGCGGGGTCCACCCTGGACAGGTCGCCAGCCCGTGGCAGGGCTAACACACAGACAACCATTCACACCGATCCCCACTAACTGCATGTCTTTAGACTGTGGGAGGAAGCAGGAGAGAACATGCAAACTCCACGCAAAACCCCCGGCCTGATGAGGTTAGGGTCCTGAGTTCGATACCCTAACCCAGAACTAAACTCAGGACAGAGGAAGGGATGGGTGATGTTCATGTGTGCCCAGGTGTATGATGTGGCTCTTTGCGGTGACACAGTAAAAAATGTGGCTCTTTGTCTCTGACTGGTTGGCAACCCCAGCCCTTGCCCTTCATGTATTTCAGTAAAGTCTTTTTCTCCCGTCTCCTCCTCTCGTTTACATGTTTTGTAAACATGTTTTGTGACCCATTCCTTCTGTCACGTGTGTTTTCCCCCCCAGCCATCATGTTCTGTTTATGCTTAGTTATGTCCATGTCTCATCTCCAGTCCCCTTTTCCCTCTGTATGTATTTACAGTGTGCGTGTTCCTCGTCGCTTCGTCATGTTAAGTCTGCATGTCTTATTCCGTCATGTGTCATGTATCACTCCAAATCTCACTACCTTTAACTGATAACAACTGTTTGCTGAGTGTTATGTCTAAAAGGTATTGCACAATCGCCTCTAGTAGAGGATCAGGTTTGTTTTCCACTGATAATGGATTTTAACATGACTGACCAATGATTGTGGAGCACGTCCATGTAGGAGCAAACTTAAATGTTTAAAAATGTTCAAAACTTAAGATATTACATTTCTGAAGTATGACGCAAGGAAAAAGTTACATTATTTCATATTTTTAAAAAAAATCCAATTTCATATGATCAAATTTATGTCAAAAAGTTCATATTTCTTCCCTCCTATGTCATGTGTGAGTACTGTACTGTAAATGTCATATAGAGATTTACATTAATGGATAATGTAAATCTGATTATTTGAACGTATTTTTCATTTGTCTGTCGGGTCATAATGAGACAGCTGGTACATGCAGCCGCTGAAATGCAATCCAAGGGTGTCTTCCATCGAGACATTAAGCCAGACAATATTGTGTTTGACACATCGCCTGATCATCCAGCATTTCTATGTGTCAAATTCATCGATTTTGGCATTGGAGTCCCTTTTAGAGCAGAAGCAGTCACACGAAGAAATGGTAGGTCGTCAGCCTCACTGTTTAAATGTCCTTGCCTGCCCACACGCTTAGTGTCCACATGAATTCCTTACCATGAATAATTACTCTCTGGATTTTAGGGACCAAATCAGCCGCTGTAAACTGGCAGGACTTTAATGCCACCACAGCAGATTGCGTCACAGTTTTGCAGCTGGGTGCGGTGATGGATTGGCTGGTACGTCACATCATCCCTGATGACAACAACACATCTGAGATGCACACTGACATTTCAGAGGGTAAGCTGAATGTTAATTCTTTAACCTGTCGCATTACAAGGCTTGAAAATTCTGTTTTCGGTGTTATCTGTCTTTATCTGTATCACTAATGCACACGCAGACTTATATAAACACCAACGTGATAAACTCAAACCCCTCTGTTGTATTTCTGAACAGACTGCAAGTGTTTTCTGTTGGGTTGTTACTGTCAGAACCATGAAGACCGCCTCACCCTAGAGGAACTTCAGAATCATCCCTGGCTCAAATGACTTATTGATGCCAAGCAAAACAGGGTCACAGAGCAGAAGCTCTAACAGAGCCTGAGTCAGCCTGAGTTATGAATACAGTTGTGGTCTAATGTTTTGTCAGTGGTACAAAGTTTGCTTTTGTGCACTTTGCCACTTCAGTTTGTATTTAGAGCCACAACTGTATACACAACAGACCGAACATGCTCAGCTTTGCCAAAGCTTGCAGGAATTGGAGTTTAATTTGATCAATGAATTATTTCTGAATCAACAAAAAAATGGGCAAATGTAAAGAAATGTATCAATCAGGGAATTAGTAGCAACATTAATTGGACAATCTAAATTTGTTGGTTAATTATTAAATGAATCTGGATAACTCATCCTGCATCTCCTGTGATTTTAAGTCACTGATATTGATTTATTAACGATTATTTGTTTGTACTAATGTGTCACAATTTCCTTGAACGTTAAAGGGTCTGGATTTCTTCTCTTAAGCGCCTCAGGGTGATCATCCTGTCCTGTCAGACTAAGAAATGCAGTTGTGAGTTTTTCATTGCTTCGCCTGCACAAAATACCTAGGCACCAAAAATGGTCCAGCTCTCTCCTGCTGTCCTGTTGTATAAGGCGCACACAATTCACCGTGAGGAGAGGATAACTTTTGTCACTGCTCCTGTCCTTGATCCTCTGAGCCACTTAAACACCAAACTACTTGTGCGCTGTAGGGGCTTTTCTAATGGTCGTGCTAAGGAGTCCTTTCCCTCCCATCAGTTGCAGAATGCACTCAGAGTTGTACAACACTGGTGTAAATATCAAGATGATGCAACTTTGAACATATTTAGGTCAACAGACTTTTGACTAAAGTAAGAAGAAAAGTGAATCTAACAAATAATATGAATTGGTGTTAAATAGTTACTAGTTACTAGACAGTAACTAGGCCAGGGGATGCTAATCACCTGCCAAGGGATATTAGTGACTGACTTATTGATGCTAGTTAATAGCTTAGGTATTCTATGTGGTAACCTGGCAAGTAATCACTTGCCTTAAAAGTCTCGCCAGTCCCCTAGGGACACTTGTTGGTGGTATTTATTTGTTCATGTTACAGGCCTTGCTGTAGTGGGCGTGACCACAGATTACAATCCTGTAAAACAGGAGAGATAATGAACAGAGGAAATTTGTTCTTGTTCAGTTTCCCTTTCAGGTGAGGTAACTCTGGGTTGCTCTGACATATAAAATGTGTATTTATTTTCTGGACTCTCTCTGGATTCCTCTGCAGCTGATATGTTGCTCTCAGATTCACTGTTTGATGCTGAGCTTGTGGTGAAATATGACATCATACTGTATGCCTATATGACATCATACTGTATGCCTATATGACATCATACTGTATGCCTATATGACATCAATCTGAATGCATATACGATATCAAGCTGTCTCGTTCCAGGACTTCAAGCTGAGTGCATACATGAGACAAAGCTGTATGACATAAATGACACCAAGCTGTATGCCATATATGACATCTGTCACGGCCCAGCGGCACGAGGTAAATGGGATGGACACAAGTGCAAGATCCAAACCGGATTGTTGCTCTCATATTCACTGTTTGATGCTGAGCTTGTGGTGATACTCTAAGCCAGTACTGTACTCTGGCTGTTTCAGAGTTTTCACAGTCACTGGTTTCGTAGGGTTACTGATGTGTTTGACTGGTTTCTTTTGCTTAATGCAGGGGTGTTTTCTGGTCACATACGCCTCAATGTCCTTCTTCATAAAAGGCCAGTAGAAACGGTCCCGTGCCAAGTGAATGACCCTCTCTGCCCTGCGTGACCCAAGTCATCATGGAGATGTTTAAGCACTAGGAGATGATATTGTGCTGGCAGCACAAGCTGCCTTCGCTGAGCCGCTGTACGATGTTGCAGCTGATTTTCCATATGAAGCTTTCCCCACTCGTGCATAAGCTCTCTCACAGGGCCACTGGCTCTCCTTCTGCCATCATTAGTTATTACTGATTTTGTTTCTTTCAGTTTGATAAGTTAACTGATAGAGGGATCCTTCCTTTGGGATTTTACCAGGTCACTGTGACAGGCTGCAATGGTGACATGTTCACAGGTGTCTCTGGCTGGGCATGTTAGGCACAGGGCAGCGACATATGCAGCATCTTGTCTCTTTGCAGACTCACAACCCTCCCATGTAGCCTGAATGGCCTCTCTCGTCAGCTCTTCAGTACACTTTGTGAGGTAGGTGTCAATGTCAAGTGGAAACCGAGAGAATGAGTCTGCATCGATGTTCACCTTCCCCGGCCTGTATTTGACATCAAACCTGAAATCTGCCAGCTCACCTACCCAGCGGTGGCCTACTGCATTCAGCTTTGCAGTACTCATCACATATGTGAGGGGATTATTGTCTGTATAGACCAGGGGTGACCCAGCATTTTTCCAAATACAGCAGCGCTAACCAACATCATTTTTTCAAGTAATATAGAAACTATTTTATATATTACCTTTTTAAACATCCCATTTTTCTTTCTAATGTCATTAAAACAAGTTTGCACATTTGTATAACAACAGTCAGACCTCCAGATCTTTTAAGCGTTCAGTTTTTTTCTCAGTGTCACACATAGATTAGTTTTCGTCTCTTTCAATAAGAAAGTCAAATCTTCAAACCCTAAAGCAATCTTTGTTTCTTTCAATCATTCCAATATTTTTCATCTCCTGTAATATAATTGCAGTTAACCAGGGCTTAGCTACTCTGATCCACAGTGATTTTGGGGGTGTGGATACTTGTTTTTTTTCACAGGTGCAGAGCCTTTTTCTACAAAATTACGAATAAACTGCATTTTTTAAAAGTACCATTAACATTAATGTAGACTGACAAGTAACTCAACATTTAACACAGTGATCAGTAGAGAAGAAAGAAAATAACCCATTTTACAATTTCTAGTTCAGATCAAAATTATTGTTCTGATTAAGGAAACAGTAAATCTGGCCACATTATTGTCCCGATCCTCCAATTTTCCCTTTCCAATGTGACGAAATAAAATTCAACCTTTTTAAATAAAAGCAGATGCACACCCAGATATTTCTTACAGTAAGAATCCTCCAACAACCTTTCAAAAGAAACATTTTTTGTCTTTCCTTAATTTTTAGACCAACTGAATCCACAAACCTGAAGCTGCAGACCCCAAACTAACCAAATTTAATGTTTCCTTAATCAGCACAGTAATTTTTAACTCTTTGTGTGTTATGTTTACTCACAGTTTTGATGCTTGCTTCTTCGACTTGATCCATGATTGGCTCTGCACCATCGCTCTGCTGTTTTCTCTCTCCTCATGCTTCTCCTTTATGCATCCTGTCCTCAGATATAATCCAACCAGCTGCCTCCTTGTTTCCTTCTTGACTTGTATTCGCAAAATTTCCAGTTAAATTAAGAGAAATCCAGAAAAGTTTTCCTGCTTCAAAAGCTCTTCCAATTGCCTGTCTTCTTGTCCTCCTTTAAATGTGCATTTTTGTATATTTGTATTTATTTGACTTCATATTGCCATGACAACATAACACAGAGCATCTTGGTAGATTAAAGCAGGGAGTTCTGTCCTCTGCAGAAATGCTGGTGTTCCATAGTGATGTAAAAGTATGTTAATAATCTTTAAACAGACACTCACTGATCCTGTAAGAGCAGGAATTTAACTACAAACCCTCTTAGTCCCCATCAGTATCATTCATTCTGCTCTGCCACAATGGTCACAGTGGCTGGTTTAAGTACGTTTGCCCCATAGAAAGCCACTGATGTTCAGTGAGCCCCTTTGATACATATTTAGACCTTCATAATTTTCAGGGTGCATGAGTGTTATATCTCCATCTCATCCTAAATATTTTGCCAACATGTAAAAGGCATACGTCCACAAGATTTTGATTTCTTTAATTTTAATTTAAACTTGTTTTATTCTGTGTTGCATGTTTTGAATAATCTTCTTCAGAGTAGACTTTTGGTGTAAGCTGATAGTGAATGAAAAAAACTATAAAAAGCTGCTGTGGTTTTAATTTTCCAAGAGAGGTAATGCACATAATGCAGAGACGAGCGCACGGGGGATATCCAAATTCTAGGAAGGCAGCCTGCTGCTGTACACAGGCACATCCTTCTCAGTCATAGTTCTTAACAACTTGACTGTTTTCTCAAACCACACAAAGAGTGCTGTTTCCATTCTGGGAAGTCTACTCATTGGTGTAGGCAGCTCTTCAAATTATAAGTAGCTATATATGAGCAGCTATATTAGCTTTGACTTAACATATGTTAAATAGTATACTTTCCTCTTTTAAAATTTATGATGGCTCAAAATTCAAACCTTACAAATTAAAACCCTGAATCATCACCACTTGTGTGAACTACAAGGGTGCCATCATTTTTCTTTTCAATCCATTAAGTACCACATTTTACACACTGAGCAAGAAAGGAAGTAAGCTCTACATGGTGACCCCAGGAATTTTAATGTATCACTTTCTAGCATACGGCTGACACTGCTCGACATCTTACAGTGCAGTATAAGAGTCCCGCCACAAGGAGACACTGAAGGCTTTCAAACCAACAGTTTCTGCTTCCAAAGCGGCGCCAACCGTCACCACCGATCATCGTACTTATGTAACACAGACCATGGATGCATGTTTGAGTTGATACATCACTTAAAGCCACCACTGTTCAGGCATCACATCTGTCCATTAGGTTTCCCTTTCATACACAACATTTTTATCCCTGGGTACTAACTTTTTTGTTGTTGTTGACTGTTTATTTATTTGTTTGTTTGTTTGTCCGATGCTCCTTTTGCACTGCTAAATAGGCTGTAGCCAACATGATTTATAAAGGGATTATAAAACTAAGAAATTACTGCATTATTTTACCTACTCCTATTAAACTCACTTTCCTAAAAACTGATTGCAGCTTCTGCTTTGTGATGTCAATGTTATGTCTCTAAATGATTTCATATCATTCATGGGAGATATGCTTGACAAATGAGAAGTTAACAAGTCACTGCTACAAGCTGAATCAATTCATTGGGGCGACCTGCGTGTTGTGTTGCATTGTCTGATTTGGTCATAGTGTGTTTTTTTTTATTATTAGTAAAGATAACATACAAATAAAATGCACCATATATTATACATTCAGAGAATAAACATTCCTTACATATTAACAACTTTCATACATAGGAAAAAAAAATATATATAAAGATGGGGTCACATAATTTAACAGATTATTAACTCACTAAATCAAAATCTTCCACAAAGGAGACAAAAAAAGCAGCCTTTTTCTTTTTAACTAAAGTCAAAGATTTAACCAACAGGTTTAAGTCGTTTTTCCAGTAAGCTAGTGTTGGTTTGGTCTTAAAAAAACGACATTTATGTATAAATTGCTTGCACAAGATTAATAACACATTAACACCATAATTAGCTTTCTTTTCTTTCAAAAACACTCCAAACATGATCATATTTAAGGTAAGTGGGGTAATTTGAATCCCACTGGAAAAAAGCCAGGTATGAAAATCCAACCAAAATATTTGTATAAAATTGCACAAAAAGAATAGATGGTCCAAATCCTCCTCTTCTGTTTCACAAAATACACAATTACCAGTTTCTATTTTGAATCTATCACCAAGGAGTCTATTTGTCGGGTAAATTTTATTCAAAATTTTAAATTGGACTTCTTTCCCTTTAGGAGGGATAGGGAAGGTGATATAATCAGTTCTTATTTTTTCAATTTCTTCCCTTTGGAAATCTTTTAATATGTAATTACGTCTAAGTAAATTTGGAGAATAAAGACTCCTTAATGAAGATCTTAGAAACTTATTATTGCATTTAACATCACAAAATCGAATATCATCTATATATAAATGCCTTAACTTGGGGGATATGTCAGAATATATTATATCATTTACAACTATGTTTTTAAGGGACAATGGAATGGATTTTATAACCCGATTAAATTTACTTTTAGAACATTGGATATTAAACTTTTGGCAAAAATCTTGATGTTCTAGAACATGTCCTTCCTCATCTACAAAATGGGCAATTGCCCAAACACCTTTTGATAACCAATCTTGAATAAAAATAGATTTTCTGTTCATTAGTATATATCTATTGTTCCAAATTGGGCTATTATGTGGAGTGAAATTATGTTTAAATAACATTTTCCAATAAAGAAGGACCTGTTTATGGAATTCAGAGAGTTTAACAGGTAGCTTAGTAATTTCAAAGTCACACTTTAGGAGAAAATCGATACCCCCCAATGTGTTAAAGACCTTACTTGGTATAAAAAACCAAATGGAGTGTGGATTATTTAGGAAGGATTTTAACCATTTAAGTTTCAAAACACCATTCATTATATCGAAGTCAATTGCGTTTCCACCATCTTCAATGTATGGTTTAACCAAATCATCTTTAGATATATAATGGCACTTATTCCTCCAAATAAAATTAAAATTCAAGCTATTAATTGTTTTAATAACTTTATTTGATATTGATAAAGAGTAAGCTGGCTATATAAATCTAGATAAACTATCCATTTTGGTTAATAATATTCTTCCAAAAATTGTGATGTCTCTTTGTAACCACTTATTTAAGATTGTCTTACATTTGTCAACATTATCTGAAATATTTACTTTTTCTAAGACTTTGTGATCTTTTGAAATTGTGATGCCCAAATATTTTACCTCCTTCTTCACCTTTATATCGTACAGTAATTGTGAATGACACTCCTTTAACGCCAATAGTTCACATTTATTTAAATTTAACTTTAAGCCTGAAGCTTTTGAGAATGTAGTGATTATTTGTTTTACCAGGGGAATCTGATGTTCATTTTTTAAGAAAAGAGTAGTGTCATCCGCAAGTTGACTAATTATTAAAAAATTATCCATAATCTCAATTCCGGCAACGCTGCTGTTTTTAATTAAAATTGCGAGCATCTCCACAACCATTATGAATAACAGCGGAGAGCTTCCACACCCTTGCCTAATTCCTCTTTTGACGCTAAATCTTTTACCAGTGCCATAGCCTAACGACACAGAGCTATTTATATCATTATACAGTATATCTATTATCTTCCTAAATTTATCCCCAAATCCAAATCGAGTTAGTGTTTCTAAAATAAAAGGATGTTCTACTGAATCGAAAGCTTTATAAAAGTCCAAGAAAAGAATAAAACTGTCATCACTAATTAGATCATTGTAGTCCAGTAAGTCTAAAGCCAATCTGATATTATTATGAATGTTCCTGTCTTTCAAAAACCCTGATTGTGTCTCACTAATTATACTTGAAACCCCTTGTTTGAGCCTTGTCGCAATTGAGCTAGAGAAAATTTTATAATCTGTATTTAATAAAGTTATGGGCCTTAAGTTATCCAATTGTCGTTTATCTTTGTTTGGTTTAGGAATTAATGTAATTAATCCTTGTTTCATGCTAGACATCAATTCTCCCTTTTCAATACTGGCCAGTATAGCTTTGAATAAAATTTCCCTTAAGTCTTCCCAAAGAAATTGGAAGAAATTAACTGTAAGCCCATCTGGACCAGGGGATTTATTAAGCGCCATTTTCTTAACAGATGCATCTAACTCTTCAATTCTAAAGTCAGATTCACAAAATTCCTTAAATGATTCATCAATTTTAGGGATCAGATTATCTATTTGATCAAAAAAGACATCACAATCTGCTTGGGAGAACTGTGAGGAGTATAAATTGGAATAGAATGTATAAGTTTCATTCTCCAAAATTTTAGGGTCGTCACATTCAATGCCATCAATTAACAGGGAAGATATAAAATTTCTTTTCTGTCTGCTCTTTTCTAAATTAAAAAAATATGAGGAATTTCTTTCCCCCTCCTCAATCCACTTGGCGCGTGAACGCACAAAAGCTCCTTCTGCTTTATTTAGGTAGAGCTGATCTAATTTAGTTTGCAACTCCATAAGTTTACTCCTTTCTTGACTATTTAGATCATCTTTACTACAGAAATAAGTAATTTCTTGGAATAATTTACATTCATATTCTCTTTGCTTTCGACTTATGTTTTTACTGAATTGAATACTAAATTCTCTAATTTTGAATTTAATGAATTCCCATTTACTGATATATCCTACAATTAAATGGTCAGCCATAATATCTTTTATAATTTTTTTGACTATGTTGCAGTAATCTTCATTTTGTAAAAGTTTGGCATTGAACTTCCAATAAGTTCTTTTATTTGATTGTCTAATTTCCAATTCAAAGCATAGTTCAATAAAGCAATGATCAGAAAGAGGTGCATTTGACATCACAACTTTTACAGTGTGGTTAAGAATGTTGTCACTTCCTAGCCAATAGTCTATTCTAGATTTACAAGCTCCATTTGGTTTAAACCAGGAAAAGCTTTTAATTCCTGGATTTCTTACTCTCCAAATATCTGTCAAATTGTTGTTTATCAAAAAATCTATAATTAGGTTATTTTTTTGTGGTCTACCTGTCCTTGAGGGCCATCTATCAGTCCATTCATCAGGAGTCATATTCCAATCACCACCCATTAAAATATATTCCGTAGGGTATCGATCTTTAAGTTCAAAAATATTTAAAGTTATATCTTCTAACATATTTTTATTCTGACTTTCATTATTATATCCATAAACGTTGACTAAAATGAAAAACAAACTTTCAACTCTCATTACAGCAATCAACCAATGACCATTCAAGTCAGTCCGTTGTATTACAAGATCCCCAGGAAAGTTATTGAATAAAATTGCTACACCCCCCGACCTCGTTGAGCCATGGCTAAACAGGATTTTGCTACCCCATTGGTTTGACCAAAAAGATACATCACTATCAGATGAATGAGTCTCTTGTAGAAAAATACAGTTTGATTTTTTACCTTTGCAGTACAAAAATAAGGCTTTTCTTTTAACAGATTCTCTTAAACCCCTAACATTTAAAGAACCAAAACAAATGTTAACATTCAACATGAACTATAGACAGAATATCACTCACCACGTGAAAAAAACGAAAAAGAAAAAAAAGTACTAAATGCTGAGCTCCTCAGACCGCGAACAAGTTTCCACTATTTCAGTTTTTGTCCTTTTTAGTTCTCCTGTGTTTCTTCAACTTTGCGTCCATCAATGAAGGCATGTGGACCACGAAAGTAGGCTCGTTTACCCGCACGTCTTGCCTCCTCCACCAGAGGCCATAGGCGCTGTCGATCTTGTATGTCCTCCTGCGGCAACATCTCTGCAAAGCTGATGCCTTCTTGTTTGCAGATTGAAGAATCTTTGGTGCGCCTCCACAATTCTTCTTTGATTCGCCTTTGTGTGAATAAAATAATGATGTTTCTGTTTCTGCCATCAACTCGTTTCCCTAAGCGATGAACAATATCAACGGCCTCTTCTAAGTTCAAGTCAGGGGCAATCTTCTGAAGCGTTTGCAAAACCTTCACTCTAATGTTTTCGTCTTTGTCTTCCTTCACCCCTTTCAGCTTTAAGCACCACCTCATTCGGTAGCGCTCTTGTTCTCTCACTCTTCTTTTCAAGTCTTCGTTTTCTTTAAGCAGCTGTTCATTCGCATTTGCCAGTTTAACAACTTTCAGTTTGCAATCAACTATCTCTGCAGCATTAAACTCCACAGCCTTAGCCAAGCTGGCAACCATAGCTGCACTTTGTCTGTTTTGTTCCTTGATATCTTCCAGTTGTACTTCAAATTTCTTCTCAAGTCCCAGAATGGCTTCAAAAATAGTTTTATTGGAGATATCATCTTCCTTCTCTGAAGATTTTGTTCTTTTCTCCTCCGGCGGTTGTTTTGATGGAGTTGGCGGCGCAGAGTCTGCTCCCCGTTCTCGCTTGTTTAGGCTCACGTTGGCAGCTTCAGTGCTAGCATAGCCATGGTCACTGACTTTAGCATGCGAAGACGTCTTAACATTGGGGTTTGACGGCACAAATTGCAGCTTTGCATTCTTAATAACCTTTTGGGCATCCATAGTTGTAATTCGAGTGGAAAGAGAATAAAGTTCCTTAGCAAATTTTGCGGTCTTTCGGAGCTCCTGAAAAAACACGACCGTTCAAGCTGCCATCTTGGTGCCACCGCTGCTGCAAACTGAATGTGCCCGTACCAGAGGTTATACTTAAAATGGCAGCTGTCAGGAAGTCTCTTTGGAAATTTGTGTTCGCCCTTTATGAAATAGATATGTTGTATTACAAGGTACTAATGCACCCTTGCATTGGTAAAATGAATTCTGTTAGAATAGCTGATACGCCCTCACAGAAGATTTATTTTGACCTTTCTAAAGCCTTCTTTAAAATTTAGAAAATAAAATGAAAACAGGCATATCAAAACAAGCCTACTAGAAATACTACTCTGTATTACATCCTAACACTTGGCTAAATCCTAATATGTAATTCTGGTTTAATAGTTTATTACACTAAATGCACACAGATGTTTTACTTTGGCAGGAGCTTAAACAACTGAGTTGAATTAACACAAGTTATTCATATTCAATAAACCTGTGCAATTTGTGTTGATAAAATATGATTGAAACATGTTTTGGTGAAGTAATTTGAGCTCTTGGAATATTTTAATCCTTCATAATTTTCACACTTTATTCCAACACTATTCAGTGGCAAACAAACAAAACCGTACATTTTCTGAAATATTTGTGGGTTTTTCTCGTTTGTTTTTATACTACTTAAACACTAAAGTGACCCTCCAATGTGATGACAGTGCCAGCAGTGGCCCACAGCTCATTTAATGCTTTCTCCTAATTGGCTCATAATAGTCTTGCATATGTATGAACTATGTAGGCTATCTCTATTTTAAAATAATGACTGGGCAATGAGAGCATCTCCTCACGGTGTACTTTACTGACAACAGGACAACAGGGAATACAGAGAACTGACTGAGGACTTTGTCAACTGGTGCCAGCAGAACCA
This sequence comes from Pelmatolapia mariae, assembly GCF_036321145.2. Lineage (NCBI taxonomy): Eukaryota > Metazoa > Chordata > Actinopteri > Cichliformes > Cichlidae > Pelmatolapia > Pelmatolapia mariae. The sequence goes on along the minus strand of NC_086238.1, from coordinate 26,914,179 downwards.
CTTCCAGATCAACACTCCGAAAACCAGCGAGCAGGTAGTGGACTCCACCTACACCAGTGAACATCCAGAGAATGGGCATTAAGATAGCTGACTCATATAAGTGATCTAACCAATAAACTGATCTGGAGTAACAACAGAGAGTCCATCTACACAAAAGGATAGAGACGGTTGTATTTGCAACAGAGAAGTCTTTTGAAAGGGAGCAGGGAGAGCTCCTGAAGACCTTCTAGGACTCTGTGGTGGTATTGTCCATGTTTTATGGTGTGGTCTGCTGGGGATAGGAAGAAACTGAACAGGTTGATCAAGAAAACTAGCTCTGTTCTTGGATGCCCTCTTGACCCAGTGGAGGTAGTTATCTCTGTCAGATAACAGCTCCCACCCCATACAGGCCACCCTGACAACACTAACCTGTTTTCCCTCCAGTGATAGGCTGCTGGCCCCAACTGACCGAGTGCTCAGTGAATACCTCAGGCAGCAGAAACCCAAGAAAGAGGAGGGAGACGAGGAACCATCATGGAAGGACAGGCCCCTGCACGGTATGTACCACCGGCAGATAGAGGAGGTGGCTGATATCCAGAAATCCTACCAGTGGCTGGACAAAGCTGGACTGAAAGACAGCACAGAGGCACTAATCATGGCAGCACAAGAACAAGCTCTGAGTACAAGATCCATAGAGGCTGGGGTCTATCACACCAGGCAAGACCCCAGGTGCAGGGTGTGTAAAGATGCCCCAGAGACAATCCAGCACATAACAGCAGGGTGCAAGATGCTAGCAGGCAAGGCATACATGGAACGCCATAACCAAGTGGCCGGCATAGTGTACAGGAACATCTGTGCCGAGTATAACCTGGAAGTCCCGAGGTCAAAATGGGAGATGCCCCCAAGGGTGATGGAGAATGACCGAGCTAAGATCCTGTGGGACTTCCAGATACAGACGGACAACATGGTGGTGGCTAACCAACCGGACATAGTGGTGGTAGACAAACAGAAGAAGACGGCTGTAGTGATCGATGTAGCGGTTCCGAATGACAGCAATATCAGGAAGAAGGAACACGAGAAGCTGGAGAAATACCAAGGGCTCAGAGAAGAGCTCGAGAGGATGTGGAGGGTGAAGGTAACGGTGGTCCCCGTGGTAATCGGAGCACTAGGTGCGGTGACTCCCAAGCTAGGCGAGTGGCTCCAGCAGATCCCGGGAACAACATCGGAGATCTCTGTCCAGAAGATCGCAGTCCTAGGAACAGCGAAGATACTGCGCAGGACCCTCAAGCTCCCAGGCCTCTGGTAGAGGACCCGAGCTTGAAGGATTAACCGCCCGCAGGGGCGTGCTGGGTGTTTTTTATATACACACATATACATATATACATACGCCCTGCCCGTGATCAGGTACCCTGCTGGGGTAATAGGCTGGTGTAATATTTAAAGAAATTAGGTCACTGCTGAACTGTATCTAACCATCATCCTTAACATTACATTAATTATCATTTCATCAAAGTGTTTATTGAAGCTGCTGGCATTATGTTATAAGTTATATTATAGGGGTTATCATAATCAAATATTAACATGTTTATTACAGGTGCAGTTATAACTACTTTAAAATGATTGAGTTAATATATATATATCATAACTCAGAGCCTGAGTATATTGTTACAGTAAAATAGTAGCTGAGCAAAGGCCTGAATGTACTCAGCTTCTTGTGGTATTTGAGTTTGCTTAGTTACAGGTGACACAAGGATGTCCAGTCCATGGGGACCTCAAAGGCCTGAGATCTTCACCATATTTGGATGGATGGGGAACTTCTGTGTCTGCAGTTATCTCTTAAAATACATGAATGTTCTGTACATGCAAATTATGTGACTGTAAACGCATGAGGGGGCGTTACAATACCCTGATATTATAAAAGCAATCTAGAGTGTATTTTGGGTAGAGATGTACAACTGATGTTTTGCAGTTTACACCTCTCCACGCTGCGTGCATTCATTAAAATCAATTGTTTGACCGACCTCTTCTGGACCATCATTGTTTTACTCTCGTCCTCAATTTCGAACCCGTAACATTTGGTGCATTGGCCGAGGGTTGAGAGAGGGAGAAAGTTGGAGATTGAGACTGAGAGGGTCCAAGGTGCTCAAACAGGCAGACAGGAGTCAGTGGTCGAAGTGAGTGGACATAAGCCGGCTTATCTAAAGGTAAGGCACTACCTGTTGAATTATTTCCAAACTGTGCCAGATTGACGATTACAAAATTGAAAGTCTACTCACTGAAATTACTGGTAAAGGTCTGTTTTGATTTTGGTGAAAATCTCATGAGAATTGAAGTTGAAGTAATGATAATGTAAGGTTAAGTGACAGTACTGATTAAAGGAAATGCAGTTGGACTGCTAAGGAAAGAGAATTTAAAGTAGTTGGACTACTGAATAGGAATAGGTAAAAGTAACGGAAATAGGAAAAGGACAAGTTAAAGTAGTTGGACTACTGAATTTAGGATATAGGTCATTTGAAATCTGTATATGGTCATACAGTTATAATTGAATATAAAGCTGGGCTTGGACATCAATACAGTCGGTTTTGTGGTTTGATAGGATGTCTTTAAAACATAATTAAATTTCTGTAGGACGGAACTGTGGGAAGTTCTAGGAAGTGCATCGCCCAGAGGTAACGCTTGCCGGAGTCGGGGACGCTTAGGCTCCGTCCTCTATGAGGGATAGTCAGTTGGTCACTGTGGAGCTTGGGGCACTCCAGAATAACTAGTGGTTGGACCACTTTGCCGTTTGGAACGGTTTATGCACTTTTTTGGGCAGTAAAGCTTGGAGCTTGGGCGTTGGACGCTTTTAAATTTACTTAGGATATTTAGGGATTAGAGCAGATACAGTTTGGAACTGAGACTGTCATTGATGATCAAAAACTTGGAGTTTGTCCCTTGGAGGGTTAATTCAAATTTTGTCTAAATTATGTAGGTTGTGCAATTTAAGGCCTTGTAAATATTATTTAATTTATCAGACGTCTCTGTGTTATAATTTCTATGTTTGTATATAGGCTCTGTCTGCCACGGGCGCTGCAGCAGGCTGGTTATTTTGAGAGTGTGTCTGTGTCTATGTAAATGAGATGCCTGTGACTTATTTAGAGTGACATTTCCTGTTTACTAATGAGTGGCTAATGACTGACTGCAGAGCCTGGGGGTAGGACGACGTATATTGGTGTTTTAAGGGAAGAATTGCTTTTATTTCTACTTTGTTGGCATTACGGTTGTTAAATACGATGATTACTTTATGATAGATGTCTGTCTCATTTTGCATGTGTGCGATTGGCTTTCAAATGTAGTTTTGTAATGTAACCTGTACACTCCATGGAGGAAATAGACCATGGAGTTTTGGAAGACGATAGCAGAGATATGACTGGCTTTACGTTTAGTCTTGTGTTGACTCCAATTACGGATGGTCAGACAGGGCTGGTTGAAACAGAGGTGCGTGTTTGCTGTGAAATAGGGGCCACTGACCATGACTCAAAACACAAAGGCTGTGAGATTAAAAATTACTGTGAGTAACGGTTTGACTTTTGACTAGGGAAATAATATGCTTGCTTTTGGGGCTATGAAGATATTTGACCTTGAGTGATGTTATGAGAGGTTGAGTTTATTTTTCTGTTTAAAAACACATAAGTATATGCACTTAGTACACCCACTCAAGAAATGATTGTGTGACTGATGCTACAAAACTGACCTAAAGAATGGTGATGTGTGTGGAGAAGTGTTAGTTGTCCTGATGTGTGAAAGAGCGCTATTAAAATGTGTGTGAGTGAAAATCAGGCTATTGTTTGTAGATAAAGATTTAGTAGAATTACTGATTATTTGTAGACTGTGAAATTAAAAGAAGTCTCTGCAGCAGCTGTAGTAACAGGAAACCGTGTGTGTGTCTGGGACAGGAAATGCATGCCCATAAAAGGGAAGCTCACGGTGACAAGTGTGCACCCAGAGTAGAGAGAGAGATTTAACTGTGGGCAGATGAAGCAAAAGGGAGGTTTTAAGATAAAAATGAATATGATACTAATTATATGCTTTAGTGTGCCAATACAGGTGGACTCTCTCAACTTTGCAACCTTGAGTTCAGCAGCAGAAAAGTAGATTAAAAGGATTGGGAGAAAATAAGCCAGTCTTTGGCTCGAAATTGTGCAGCTTGAGCTCTCACTTTGTCCTTGACCCCGAGAAGAAACGCAAAGGACAGTCAATTTCCTGATGAAGACCGATAGAACATCGTGGACGTGAAGAAGTAACGGAAGCTAAAAGACAGTGCAGGCGAAAGCAGTAACACTGACAACGACTGATGAGTCCAGCAGCATGGAAGAAAGCACGTGATGCAACATGCATGCTGGTGAAGAACAGCGTGATATGTCTGCTTGAAGGCACTGACTGTCATATTTGCCAAGCCTGGAGCAATCTTGGAAGAAAAGACTGAAAAGATGAATGGAGAAGAAAACAGAGCAAATGAAAATAAGACTGAAGGAAGAGGAAATACTGAAAGATCAAAACAGAGAAGAAACACACTGTGTTTGCTGGAGCTCTGAAGCCCGAACAGGACACTGTGAATGAAAAGGACCAGTGAGAGATGAAGCTGGACGAGTTTGACTGCGAGAAGATAGGAGATGATTGGATTGAAATTGAACCCTGAACTTGTGATTGTTTAGGGATGTCCACCACATCACAACAAAGAGGTAAACAATACAAAAGGTAAAGATAATCAAAATAACTGACAATTATATTAATAAATAGAAAACACACATATACAAACTGTTACATGTGAGATTATTTTCGAAACGAATCAGAAGTGAGATAGTTTGAATGTAGAGCTCAGTGAAAAGATGCATAAATTAAATATGAATACATGAAAATGCAATGAATACATAAGGATGCAATGAAGAAGCAGCTTACACTCATGCAATGAAGAAACTGCTTACACTTAATTAAGATGATCACCTGGCATGCAATGAAGAAAACAGCTTACACTGCATTTACATGACCACATAACGCAAGGAAGAACACGCTTACATACATGACATAATTGGTATTTTTGACTAGAGAAAGAGAAATGGGTGGTTTAGTGGGTCGTTTAGGCACCCGTGATAATAATGCAAATGTCTTAGTTTGTTATTTTTAGGAGCAAAGCAGACCCGGACCAACTCTCCAGATCCAGCAGTTGGCAGAAAATTGTAGGTTAACGCCAATGGATATGTTAAGGCAAGTCTCTGGTTGAATTGTTCACAGAATCATGTGTCCATGAACCTGGAAAACAGGCCCTAGCTCCTGGCTGAAGATTAGGAGTGCTTATTTAAGGTGGGAAATTAAAATAGAGGGTTAGTAATTCGGGGAAAGAAAAAACTGACTGCTTAACTGGAGAATTGGGAAGGAGTTTGAAAGACTGCGAAGCCATAGATGCATAAATAACACACACAAACAGAAAATGCATTAACTCTAAAAAGACAAGCTTATGAAGTTTAATGCATAGAGACATTGAATAAACCTGGCTAAGAACATAAGCATATGCAATGAAGATCTGCTTGTTGCTTGTATGAGTGAGAGAATGGTGTGAATGGTTAATAAAATTGATGGAAAGATTTAAAAAGATGGAAAAAACACAAGAAAAGTATTAACGCAGTTTTAAAAGAGTGCCTTAGGAGTGCTCTCGTACTGATTGATAAAAACAAGTGATTAGTATAGAAAGAAAATGAAAATAATTGAATAATGTGATAAGGTTTAAACATGTATTTATCTTGTGACTGAGTATGAAAATTAGTTGGAGAGCTAATGTGAGTGATGACAGAGGAGCTTGCTGTGTGTGTGTGATTGAGGCCTTGAGGAAAGGAAGCAAAGTAGACTGTTACGAGGTGAAAATTTGATTAAGAGATTTATAAATTAGTGTTGACATATTGTGAGAACGTGCTTATATGTTTGGTTGAATGTGAGTTTGGTAAAGTGCTTAAAGGGGGATATTGTGTACGAAACGGTGTAGCTTTTTACGTTTTGGGTGTGTTCTATGGCTGAAATTTAAGATTGTTGAAGATTTTTGAGGTTGTTGTTTTATTTTTAAAGAGGGAGTTTTAATAAACATGGACATGTTTAAGGGGTTTTGTAACAGTGCACTTATAAAGAAAAAACCTGTCAGGTGATTTTGTTTTGTACTTTGATGAGCTAATATTCAGCTCTCTTTTTTTTCTCATTTTTGTTCTAAGCAGGCCTGCAAAAGGCCTGGACTTTATGTAGCTTTTAAATTTACAGCTCCTAACTTGCAGGAATGGCGTGGAGTGTAATGAATGAATGCAAAACATGCTTACAGACACAAACATGACATGGATTTATTTTGTAGGGTAAAGGTGGACCACATGGTGCTTTGTTTCTGCTTAGCAACTACTGAGTCGGGTGAAATAAAATGTTGTAGATATTGGAAACTTGTCTAACGGGCATTAACAGTAACTTTTGCATGTTATGTATATGCATGAAGCAAAAAGAGGAGTAAATGATGATAGAAAATTTTGAAGTGTGTTTTCTAGCGGACATTTAGGCTGACATAGGGATGGTGTATATTTTACCCGGGGTGTTTTTAATAGAACTAAAAGCGTTGCTCACACACATAAAGAGTATTGAGATTAAGTAAAGTTAATATAATGGATAGAGCCCAGAACATGATATTGTGAACCGACTTTGAATAATGACAGGAACCTTAGATGAACACAGTAGGTTAGTAAGGTGTAGCAGAGAGAGGCTGTTTGTTTTTTATCCCTTACAGGAGAAGATTTCCACTAGAGAGGGACCCAGAAAAGGAGCAGAGACCACTTAAGCATGAAGTGTTTTCAAGTGGGAGCTGGTGTTTTATTACTGGACCACCTAGAGGACATGAGGTGGTTTTCTGATGTGCTGAGTCAGAGGACGGCTAGAGAGGGTCAGAGCGAAGGCAGTGGACCTGGGAATGGTGGTTTCGGGGCCCATGATGCCATTAATGGATGTAGAGGTGACAGAGTGGGTCGAGGAGTGACCCAAGGAAATGGTGTGGTGATGTCTCTGGAGAGACATCAAGAGAGGGAATTGTAATATTTAAAGAAATTAGGTCACTGCTGAACTGTATATAACCATCATCCTTAACATTACATTAATTATCATTTCATCAAAGTGTTTATTGAAGCTGCTGGCATTATGTTATAAGTTATATTATAGGGGTTATCATAATCAAATATTAACATGTTTATTACAGGTGCAGTTATAACTACTTTAAAATGATTGAGTTAATATATATATATCATAACTCAGAGCCTGAGTATATTGTTACAGTAAAATAGTAGCTGAGCAAAGGCCTGAATGTACTCAGCTTCTTGTGGTATTTGAGTTTGCTTAGTTACAGGTGACACAAGGATGTCCAGTCCATGGGGACCTCAAAGGCCTGAGATCTTCACCATATTTGGATGGATGGGGAACTTCTGTGTCTGCAGTTATCTCTTAAAATACATGAATGTTCTGTACATGCAAATTATGTGACTGTAAACGCATGAGGGGGCGTTACAATACCCTGATATTATAAAAGCAATCTAGAGTGTATTTTGGGTAGAGATGTACAACTGATGTTTTGCAGTTTACACCTCTCCACGCTGCGTGCATTCATTAAAATCAATTGTTTGACCGACCTCTTCTGGACCATCATTGTTTTACTCTCGTCCTCAATTTCGAACCCGTAACATTTGGTGCATTGGCCGAGGGTTGAGAGAGGGAGAAAGTTGGAGATTGAGACTGAGAGGGTCCAAGGTGCTCAAACAGGCAGACAGGAGTCAGTGGTCGAAGTGAGTGGACATAAGCCGGCTTATCTAAAGGTAAGGCACTACCTGTTGAATTATTTCCAAACTGTGCCAGATTGACGATTACAAAATTGAAAGTCTACTCACTGAAATTACTGGTAAAGGTCTGTTTTGATTTTGGTGAAAATCTCATGAGAATTGAAGTTGAAGTAATGATAATGTAAGGTTAAGTGACAGTACTGATTAAAGGAAATGCAGTTGGACTGCTAAGGAAAGAGAATTTAAAGTAGTTGGACTACTGAATAGGAATAGGTAAAAGTAACGGAAATAGGAAAAGGACAAGTTAAAGTAGTTGGACTACTGAATTTAGGATATAGGTCATTTGAAATCTGTATATGGTCATACAGTTATAATTGAATATAAAGCTGGGCTTGGACATCAATACAGTCGGTTTTGTGGTTTGATAGGATGTCTTTAAAACATAATTAAATTTCTGTAGGACGGAACTGTGGGAAGTTCTAGGAAGTGCATCGCCCAGAGGTAACGCTTGCCGGAGTCGGGGACGCTTAGGCTCCGTCCTCTATGAGGGATAGTCAGTTGGTCACTGTGGAGCTTGGGGCACTCCAGAATAACTAGTGGTTGGACCACTTTGCCGTTTGGAACGGTTTATGCACTTTTTTGGGCAGTAAAGCTTGGAGCTTGGGCGTTGGACGCTTTTAAATTTACTTAGGATATTTAGGGATTAGAGCAGATACAGTTTGGAACTGAGACTGTCATTGATGATCAAAAACTTGGAGTTTGTCCCTTGGAGGGTTAATTCAAATTTTGTCTAAATTATGTAGGTTGTGCAATTTAAGGCCTTGTAAATATTATTTAATTTATCAGACGTCTCTGTGTTATAATTTCTATGTTTGTATATAGGCTCTGTCTGCCACGGGCGCTGCAGCAGGCTGGTTATTTTGAGAGTGTGTCTGTGTCTATGTAAATGAGATGCCTGTGACTTATTTAGAGTGACATTTCCTGTTTACTAATGAGTGGCTAATGACTGACTGCAGAGCCTGGGGGTAGGACGACGTATATTGGTGTTTTAAGGGAAGAATTGCTTTTATTTCTACTTTGTTGGCATTACGGTTGTTAAATACAATGATTACTTTATGATAGATGTCTGTCTCATTTTGCATGTGTGCGATTGGCTTTCAAATGTAGTTTTGTAATGTAACCTGTACACTCCATGGAGGAAATAGACCATGGAGTTTTGGAAGACGATAGCAGAGATATGACTGGCTTTACGTTTAGTCTTGTGTTGACTCCAATTACGGATGGTCAGACAGGGCTGGTTGAAACAGAGGTGCGTGTTTGCTGTGAAATAGGGGCCACTGACCATGACTCAAAACACAAAGGCTGTGAGATTAAAAATTACTGTGAGTAACGGTTTGACTTTTGACTAGGGAAATAATATGCTTGCTTTTGGGGCTATGAAGATATTTGACCTTGAGTGATGTTATGAGAGGTTGAGTTTATTTTTCTGTTTAAAAACACATAAGTATATGCACTTAGTACACCCACTCAAGAAATGATTGTGTGACTGATGCTACAAAACTGACCTAAAGAATGGTGATGTGTGTGGAGAAGTGTTAGTTGTCCTGATGTGTGAAAGAGCGCTATTAAAATGTGTGTGAGTGAAAATCAGGCTATTGTTTGTAGATAAAGATTTAGTAGAATTACTGATTATTTGTAGACTGTGAAATTAAAAGAAGTCTCTGCAGCAGCTGTAGTAACAGGAAACCGTGTGTGTGTCTGGGACAGGAAATGCATGCCCATAAAAGGGAAGCTCACGGTGACAAGTGTGCACCCAGAGTAGAGAGAGAGAGTTAACTGTGGGCAGATGAAGCAAAAGGGAGGTTTTAAGATAAAAATGAATATGATACTAATTATATGCTTTAGTGTGCCAATACAGGTGGACTCTCTCAACTTTGCAACCTTGAGTTCAGCAGCAGAAAAGTAGATTAAAAGGATTGGGAGAAAATAAGCCAGTCTTTGGCTCGAAATTGTGCAGCTTGAGCTCTCACTTTGTCCTTGACCCCGAGAAGAAACGCAAAGGACAGTCAATTTCCTGATGAAGACCGATAGAACATCGTGGACGTGAAGAAGTAACGGAAGCTAAAAGACAGTGCAGGCGAAAGCAGTAACACTGACAACGACTGATGAGTCCAGCAGCATGGAAGAAAGCACGTGATGCAACATGCATGCTGGTGAAGAACAGCGTGATATGTCTGCTTGAAGGCACTGACTGTCATATTTGCCAAGCCTGGAGCAATCTTGGAAGAAAAGACTGAAAAGATGAATGGAGAAGAAAACAGAGCAAATGAAAATAAGACTGAAGGAAGAGGAAATACTGAAAGATCAAAACAGAGAAGAAACACACTGTGTTTGCTGGAGCTCTGAAGCCCGAACAGGACACTGTGAATGAAAAGGACCAGTGAGAGATGAAGCTGGACGAGTTTGACTGCGAGAAGATAGGAGATGATTGGATTGAAATTGAACCCTGAACTTGTGATTGTTTAGGGATGTCCACCACATCACAACAAAGAGGTAAACAATACAAAAGGTAAAGATAATCAAAATAACTGACAATTATATTAATAAATAGAAAACACACATATACAAACTGTTACATGTGAGATTATTTTCGAAACGAATCAGAAGTGAGATAGTTTGAATGTAGAGCTCAGTGAAAAGATGCATAAATTAAATATGAATACATGAAAATGCAATGAATACATAAGGATGCAATGAAGAAGCAGCTTACACTCATGCAATGAAGAAACTGCTTACACTTAATTAAGATGATCACCTGGCATGCAATGAAGAAAACAGCTTACACTGCATTTACATGACCACATAACGCAAGGAAGAACACGCTTACATACATGACATAATTGGTATTTTTGACTAGAGAAAGAGAAATGGGTGGTTTAGTGGGTCGTTTAGGCACCCGTGATAATAATGCAAATGTCTTAGTTTGTTATTTTTAGGAGCAAAGCAGACCCGGACCAACTCTCCAGATCCAGCAGTTGGCAGAAAATTGTAGGTTAACGCCAATGGATATGTTAAGGCAAGTCTCTGGTTGAATTGTTCACAGAATCATGTGTCCATGAACCTGGAAAACAGGCCCTAGCTCCTGGCTGAAGATTAGGAGTGCTTATTTAAGGTGGGAAATTAAAATAGAGGGTTAGTAATTCGGGGAAAGAAAAAACTGACTGCTTAACTGGAGAATTGGGAAGGAGTTTGAAAGACTGCGAAGCCATAGATGCATAAATAACACACACAAACAGAAAATGCATTAACTCTAAAAAGACAAGCTTATGAAGTTTAATGCATAGAGACATTGAATAAACCTGGCTAAGAACATAAGCATATGCAATGAAGATCTGCTTGCTGCTTGTATGAGTGAGAGAATGGTGTGAATGGTTAATAAAATTGATGGAAAGATTTAAAAAGATGGAAAACACACAAGAAAAGTATTAACGCAGTTTTAAAAGAGTGCCATAGGAGTGCTCTCGTACTGATTGATAAAAACAAGTGATTAGTATAGAAAGAAAATGAAAATAATTGAATAATGTGATAAGGTTTAAACATGTATTTATCTTGTGACTGAGTATGAAAATTAGTTGGAGAGCTAATGTGAGTGATGACAGAGGAGCTTGCTGTGTGTGTGTGATTGAGGCCTTGAGGAAAGGAAGCAAAGTAGACTGTTACGAGGTGAAAATTTGATTAAGAGATTTATAAATTAGTGTTGACATATTGTGAGAACGTGCTTATATGTTTGGTTGAATGTGAGTTTGGTAAAGTGCTTAAAGGGGGATATTGTGTACGAAACGGTGTAGCTTTTTACGTTTTGGGTGTGTTCTATGGCTGAAATTTAAGATTGTTGAAGATTTTTGAGGTTGTTGTTTTATTTTTAAAGAGGGAGTTTTAATAAACATGGACATGTTTAAGGGGTTTTGTAACAGTGCACTTATAAAGAAAAAACCTGTCAGGTGATTTTGTTTTGTACTTTGATGAGCTAATACTCAGCTCTCTTTTTTTTCTCATTTTTGTTCTAAGCAGGCCTGCAAAAGACAACAATGAATAACGGCGCCGACAATAGTCTCAGGAAAACAAAAAGTAAGGTGACCTTTTCCGAATTACAATGGGTCAGATTGTGGGTCCCTGTCTAAGAGGATTGCAGCGAGCCAATCCAGTCCAAAAGTATAAAGAACTATTTTCTTAAGAAACGAGTACAAAGAAAATAAATGATTATATAAATAAACTGAGTTTGCTGTAAGTGGGAAATCTAATCATTTGTGCGGAAGTCAACCAATACCCGATGTTAATGCGTGTGAGTGAATGTGTGGGAATGGAGAGGTGAATGGACGACCAGGCAGACCATAGGTTGGACCGACTGGACACTGACAAAAGACTGGACTAAGGTTGGACACATGACTGATAATTGTTATGTTTTAAGTTTTGTTTTATAACACAGGTTGGATCATAAGTTGAGAAAGTGAGTATAAAAGGTGATGTTCTGGTTAACACACAGGCTTTTGTTTATAGGACGTTTCAAGGATGCAGGCTGTGGATGGAGCCAAGAAGGGATTTTGACATGATGATTAATTTGATTTCATTCCTTAAACACAGGTTTGAAGGCCCGGAGCAACTATACCTAATATGATATGATTAACTTTTCTTTTAATTCCCTAACCTGAGTGAAGGATTTTGAGTTTGTAACACATGAGATGTGTCACAAAAAGGGGGGTCTTAATATATGCGATTAGCTACATGAAATGTGCTCTTTTAGGGTTACTAAGCAAATGTCTACGTGACCTTTACCTAACAACCTTTGTGATGATAAACTTGTTTACCGACTTGCTCTCTTGTAGAACATACAGACTTAGAAAAGGGGAACTTCAGCTCTGAGTTTTGAGAATAACTCTGTTAAGTTGACAGGAAACACGTCGGAATAGCCATATAGGGCAAATGTATTAGAGCTTGTAATTAAATGTGGGACTTGAAAAGAGGAAGAAAATTTGGTACAGGACGTACTTGAGATGATCAGATGAGAGAAGGAGAAGGTCAGGAATAGTTTAAAGTAAGATTGAGAAATTAAATGGGGTAAAAGGGGGTGTAGCTTCAGGGCAGTTCACAGCCCGGCGTAAACGCACGGTGCTGTCACACAGCTTAAGTTATTTGGTTGATTTATTTTATGACAAAATAATAAGGAAATATTAAAAATATACAACACGTTGAGGAGATCTCTTTTGTTATATTTTAGTGTTTAACATGGAAGATGCCTCTCTGGAGCTTCTCTCCTGATGCTACCCCACCAAAAGACGCTTATCCATAGAGACTATGTCAGCTCCCAAACAGACAACAACAAACCAAGACTAGCAATAAACAATCTAAACATAAATAATAACAAATAAAGAACAATACAGAATAAAAATTTGAACCAAAGAATAAAATAGTGAAATGTGGATTATTAAATATTAAGTATTTCTCTTCAAAAGTCTCTGTTAGCTGACGCCAACCGGTCGCAGCAGATGGCTGCCCGTACCTGAGCATGGTTCTGCTGGAGGTTTCTTCCTGTTAAAAGGGAGTTTTTCCTTCACACTGTTGCCAAAGTGCTTGCTCAATAGGGGGTCACAAGATTGGTGGGTTTTTCTCTGTATATATGAAGCACCTTGAGGCAATTTTTGTTGTGATTTGGCGCTATATAAATAAAATTAAATGGGAATGTATTGAAGTAAACTTAAATGTCATAAACTAGGAATTAGTTCATTTCTCAGGGGAGAAATGAAAAAACGGGGACTGGTGTTAGGAATAAAAGCTATATTTTTAATATGAACCTGCCCATTATCTTGTTTTATGTACTTTAATAATGAAGGCTGGCTTGTAGAGCAAGGCCACCTTTTACTCACAAACAAGTGCTCAGCCAGACTGAAAAACAGGAAGCTTTAGTGCACAAGGCATATTAATAGATATAGACACAAAAAGAGGAACTCCCCATATAAACAACGTTCAAAACTGTGTGAAGTATAAAGTACCGAAATAACACTATATAAGTCACAGCTGATGATTCTAATGTTAGAGAGCTCTTGCAACTGGCGTCTGAGCTGTGCAGAGGTTGCTCTTAAGACAGGTACTTATGTAGGTTAGCATAAGGTTGAGCCCAACAGAAGCAAGGCACCCCAAATGCGCACAGCATGCAGCAGGGGTTGCCAAAATAATATAGGAAACAGCACATGTAGGGAGAGAATACTCACTAAAAGTTCTGACTAACATAGTGTGGTGGCTTATGTGAACTTGCAGGCGTTCACTATGACATCATTAGCACAACAGAGACTGAGTAAAGTTTTAGATGCTCGAAATGTGACACTTACACATGAAGGAATCAATATGGCAGATTTAATGGGATTAGGAGGACCTCATGATTGTACCAAGAAAGCAGAACTTGAAGGGAAAGTCAGGGAAGATGAGAACATAGCAGGTTAATTGCATGCACGCTTACAAACACACATGATTTAAATATAGGCCAGGCCGAAGGCCTGGACTTTATGTAGCTTTTAAATTTACAGCTCCTAACTTGCAGGAATGGCGTGGAGTGTAATGAATGAATGCAAAACATGCTTACAGACACAAACATGACATAGATTTATTTTGTAGGGTAAAGGTGGAATACATGGTGCTTTGTTTCTGCTTAGCAACTACTGAGTCGGGTGAAATAAAATGTTGTAGATATTGGAAACTTGTCTAACGGGCATTAACAGTAACTTTTGCATGTTATGTATATGCATGAAGCAAAAAGAGGAGTAAATGATGATAGAAAATTTTGAAGTGTGTTTTCTAGCGGACATTTAGGCTGACATAGGGATGGTGTATATTTTACCCGGGGTGTTTTTAATAGAACTAAAAGCGTTGCTCACACACATAAAGAGTATTGAGATTAAGTAAAGTTAATATAATGGATAGAGCCCAGAACATGATATTGTGAACCGACTTTGAATAATGACAGGAACCTTAGATGAACACAGTAGGTTAGTAAGGTGTAGCAGAGAGAGGCTGTTTGTTTTTTATCCCTTACAGGAGAAGATTTCCACTAGAGAGGGACCCAGAAAAGGAGCAGAGACCACTTAAGCATGAAGTGTTTTCAAGTGGGAGCTGGTGTTTTATTACTGGACCACCTAGAGGACATGAGGTGGTTTTCTGATGTGCTGAGTCAGAGGACGGCTAGAGAGGGTCAGAGCGAAGGCAGTGGACCTGGGAATGGTGGTTTCGGGGCCCATGATGCCATTAATGGATGTAGAGGTGACAGAGTGGGTCGAGGAGTGACCCAAGGAAATGGTGTGGTGATGTCTCTGGAGAGACATCAAGAGAGGGAATTGTAATATTTAAAGAAATTAGGTCACTGCTGAACTGTATATAACCATCATCCTTAACATTACATTAATTATCATTTCATCAAAGTGTTTATTGAAGCTGCTGGCATTATGTTATAAGTTATATTATAGGGGTTATCATAATCAAATATTAACATGTTTATTACAGGTGCAGTTATAACTACTTTAAAATGATTGAGTTAATATATATATATCATAACTCAGAGCCTGAGTATATTGTTACAGTAAAATAGTAGCTGAGCAAAGGCCTGAATGTATTCAGCTTCTTGTGGTATTTGAGTTTGCTTAGTTACAGGTGACACAAGGATGTCCAGTCCATGGGGACCTCAAAGGCCTGAGATCTTCACCATATTTGGATGGATGGGGAACTTCTGTGTCTGCAGTTATCTCTTAAAATACATGAATGTTCTGTACATGCAAATTATGTTACTGTAAACGCATGAGGGGGCGTTACAATACCCTGATATTATAAAAGCAATCTAGAGTGTATTTTGGGTAGAGATGTACAACTGATGTTTTGCAGTTTACACCTCTCCACGCTGCGTGCATTCATTAAAATCAATTGTTTGACCGACCTCTTCTGGACTATCATTGTTTTACTCTCGTCCTCAATTTCGAACCCGTAACACTGGCCAAAGGAGGAGATAGAAGCCACTGACATAAAGACAAGAAAGCCCCTTACCATGCATGGAGGGTTTCACCCCAAGTCCAGCATCCTGAGGCTGTACGCTAAGTGGAAGGAAGGAGGCCGGGGACTGGTGAGTGTCAGCACCACAGTCCAGGATGAGACAAGGAACATCCACAAATACATCACGAAGATGGCCCCAACTGACAGCGTGCTCAGTTCAATTCAATTCAATTCAATTCAATTTTATTTATATAGCGCCAAATCACAACAAAAGTCGCGTCAAGGCGCTTTATATTGTACAGTAGATTGCACAATAATAATATGAATACCTCAGGCAGCAGAAACCCAAGAAAGAGGAGGAAGGCGAGGAACCATCATGGAAGGACAGGCCCCTGCACGGTATGTACCACCGGCAGATAGCGGAGGTGGCTGATATCCAGAAATCCTACCAGTGGCTGGACAAAGCTGGTCTGAAAGACAGCACGGAGGCACTAATCATGGCAGCACAGGAACAAGCACTGAGCACAAGATCCATAGAGGCTGGGGTCTATCACACCAGGCAAGACCCCAGGCTGTGTAAAGATGCCCCTGAGACAATCCAGCACATAACAGCAGGGTGCAAGATGCTAGCAGGCAAGGCATACATGGAACGCCATAACCAAGTGGCCGGCATAGTGTACAGGAACATCTGTGCCGAGTATAACCTGGTAGTCCCGAGGTCAAAATCGGAGATGCCCCCAAGGGTGATGGAGAATGACCGAGCTAAGATCCTGTGGGACTTCCAGATACAGACAGACAAAATGGTAGCGGTCAGGAAGCAACATCAGGAAGAAGGAACACGAAAAGCTGGAGAAATACCAAGGGCTCAGAGAAGAGCTCGAGAAGATGTGGAGGGTGAAGGTGACGGTGGTCCCCGTGGTAATCGGAGCACTAAGTGCGGTGACTCCCAAGGTAGGCGAGTGGCTCCAGCAGATCCCGGGAACAACATCGGAGATCTCTGTCCAGAAGAGCGCAGTCCTAGGAACAGCGAAGATACTGCGCAGGACCCTCAAGCTCCCAGGCCTCTGGTAGAGGACCCGAGCTTGAAGGATTAACCGCCCACAGGGGCGAGTGGGGAATTATTTATATATATATATATATATATATATATATATATAGATATATATATATATATATATATATATATATATATATATATATATATATATATATATATATATATATATATATGTACACTCAGAAAAATAAAGGTGCCAACTGAAACCAAAAGTGGTTCTTTAGACTGATGCCATAGAAGAACCTTTTTTGGTGCCACAAAGAACCTTTCAAACAATGGTTCTTTGAAGAACCATTTCTTTCAGTCGTTCATTGAAGAACCTTTAATGGTTTTTCAAAGAACCTTTTTTAAAATGGTTCTTTAGAGAACCATTTTTAAAAGCTCCTTCAAATGGTTCTTTAAAAAAAACATTTTAAAGAACCATTTTAAATCTTTCAAAATAAAATGTATCATAAATTGAATTTAGGTAGGATAAAATAAATACGAGCACAGCATAGACATATATTAATGGTTTATTGTCATTTCATAATATACCAAAAGACAAAAAGGCATTTTAACCCTCAGCACCACATCACTACTAATACATGTTACATATTAGTCATTTAAACAGTAATAATTAAACATTTTTACTATACTTTAAATAAATATATATATGAATACTATATCTATAGATAACACAACAATTAATACATGTATTATTTAATTAATAAAACATCAGAAAGTGATAAAGACACATTAGAAATAGCAATTGCTTCATAACAGACGAATAAATCAACACATTTTCATCAGCAGATGTTTGCATAATCTGTAAAAATATTTCAACAAGTTTTTGATTAAAATTATCAATGAACTTCAGCCTTACGTTATGTAAGGTAAGTTTCATGTTGGACTCATGGTTCTTTGTTAGTCCAGTTTAGGACAATGTCTCTGACGTATGTATCATATCAAATATATGTCATATCAAAACAAGCCCACACCTGCAGTTGTTTCAGTTTTTCACATGTGTTTCCTGTCAGCTGGTCAACCGCACTCAGGTGGACATCCATATCAGCCAACCAAACGACAAGCTCCTCCCTTTGTGCTTCAAATCCCTCCCACTCTTAGACAAGGAGCTGAGAGAGAGAAAACAAGGGTCAATTATAAAGAAGAGAGAAAAGTGAAACCATCCTCAGAAGGTCTGACTCGCATACCTGCAGTCGACCTATGATGGACTCCAGTTTGGCGTCATCACAGCGGCGGCCGCACTCCCTCACCAATGCCAGCAGCCAAGTCTGCAGGGTGCCCTGGAAGAGCAGAGTTAATGTTCGACTCTTCCTGGTCAGTCTCTCCAGCTGGGTGAGCCGAGGTTTCCCCTCTCACCGCCGCCTCTGAACACACGAACACAAATTGCATGTGAAGCAGGAGGTGCAGATTTTTTTGCTATTCTTTTCTAAATCCAGGCTTGATAACGTGAAGGTATTTGGAAAACTTTTTTGGCCAGCGGACGACTGTTGCCTCGCAGAAAGTCAAATCAAATGTATGCGATACACAATCAATTCACAAGAACACATTATAAAAAACAAGTCCAGTTCTTGCCTGATTTCAAGTGAATTCTGCATCAAAACAGGGTAACAGAATTAAAATGAGTGTTTGCAGCAAATGTGAGCACAAAGCCTCACTTTGTACAAGCCTGCTATTAAAGTTCTCCTCTATGCAGACAACGTTCCTGTTTTCAAGGCACAACTTGGATCTGCTGTACAAATCTTATGGATACACGCTAAATGAAACAGAAGTTTGCACAACTCCAGATTCTGATCCCTCCACCTAATATGGTCCCAAAAGGCTAACAAATACCCACATAGCAATAGCAATAAAGCAAATGTTGAGGCTTCAAAATACAAAGTCCATAAACCAATGGCTGACATGGGTTTTATCATAAGGGTGATAAATATACAACATATGTTTTTAAGACTAAAAGTATAATACAGATTTTAGTCTGAGAGATTTGATGTTCATTTACCTGCAGATGCACTATACGCGCCTGCTCCATATCATTATTTGATTGGTCGACATGGTACATTTTTCGACCAATAGGAAAGGGGTTTTTTGGTTTTGGTTTTGCTCACAGGCGGAGAGTGCTTTCGAGTGTTTTCCTTATAAAACGCCGTTTCTACCGTTTCTTCCCGCAGTAAATATAAACAACGCTAGTATTCAGGAAGAAAACCAAACATTGCAGATATTTTTATCATAACTCTGGTTTTCGTGGCCTATCAACACAATTTAAAAACTGGTATAAAGTCCACACTTTTTCCATCAATTGTTCCGTCTGTCCTGCTCACATCTCCAGTGGTTGTACACGTTGTCATTAACGTGGCTTCACATCAGCCACGCCACTTTGCTAGCTAAAACACTGGTGCACATAAGGACGCTGTCATAGCCTGTCGACGACGTTGATTAGCAGCGTATATACGAATGTGAATCGCATTATTGGCTGGACTATGGGATAAGGCGGCATCGTTCTAATCCCATACGGGAGCAGCCAGTCACTTACTGACTAACACTGCAAAACAGAATTGTTAAAGTTTTGATTTTAATTTCAATTCAGGTTAGATTTTGTTTTTGTGCGCAGAGACCGTGCCAGCAGTGCGCGATTCCGAGAGAATGAGTCTGCATCAATGTTCACCTTCCCCGGCCTGTATTTGACATCAAACCTGAAATCTGCCAGCTCACCTACCCAGCGGTGGCCTACTGCATTCAGCTTTGCAGTACTCATCACATATGTGAGGGGATTATTGTCTGTATAGACCAGGGGTCGCATGTGGCTCTTTCATCCTTATACTGCGGCTCCGCGTGGCTTGGGACAATACACTTCCATTTAATACTTATCAATAAATTGATAAGTATTTAATGATAAGTATTAAGTTATATAATAAATATAATAAAATTATATTTTATTATTTTTGTTGCTCAAAATAAGCATCGCATAACTTGGAAGCCGGTGTACCCGCCAAAACGCCATGCATTTATCGAGACTTTCAACCTCGGGTAGGCCAAGTATGGAGAAATGTAAGAAAAGAAAAATATCAGAAGAAAATAGAACATTTCATGATGCCTGGGCAGATTCATTTGCATTTACTTCTGATGAGAGTGGCCTACCAGTATGCCTAATTTGTGGAGAGATACTGGCTAACAATAAAAGGTCAAATGTCGAAATAAAAACACAGCCTTTGCTGAAAAATATCCAGAGGGAGAAGAGAGGAAAAAAGCCTTTTTGGAAGTGATTTGGAAGGCTGATCTGTGGAAACATCAATTCAAGAAGTGGATGAAGTCTGCATATGCAAGTTTTGTGGCCGCTCAGGAAATAGTCAGGCGTGGGAAGCCGTTGACGGACAGAGAATATATGAAGGAATCATTCATTAAGATTTCAGAACACCTATTCGCTGACTTTAAAAACCAGAGTGCACAATCTCCGTGCAGAAAATCAGAGCGATGCCTCTCTCTGCGAAGACTGTCAAAGACAGAACCATCAAAATGGCAGAAAATATCACAAGACAGCAAATTAAAGACGTCAGTTCAGCTGCAGCGTACTCAATTGCCTGTGATGAGTCCAAAGACAAAAGTGACAGTGAACAAATAGCGCTGTTTTAGCAATATGTGAACTCTGCTGACCACAGCAAGAAATGATTGAGCTGATAGCACTAAAATGCCAGACACGGGGGAGGACATCTGTGAGGCTGTGATGATTGTTTAAGAGTCAAAGAAATAAAAACAAGCCACCTAGTGTCAGTGGCTACTGATGGGGCACCAAGTATGACTGGAGGGCACAGGGGCTTTGTGGCCTGGCTGCAGAAGTCACTGGATAGAAAGCTGCTGACGTTTCACTGCATCCTGCACCAAGAGGCATTGTGTGCGCAAACCTTTCCTCCAGAATGCACAGAGGCCATAAATGTTGTTATTCAGATCATCAATAAAATAATGGCAAAAGGTTTAAATCCAGAACTGTTCATTACTGGATGAGGTGGAGAGCATTTACCCTGATCTCCTGCTGTATAACAGAGTGTCCAGAGGAGAGGTGCTGAAACGCTTTGCTGCATGTCTGGGAGAGGTGAAAACTTTCATGAGCAGCAAAGGGCTCACCTTTTCTGAGCTGGAACAGCCAGAGTGGCTGAAAAAGCTGCACTTCGTGGACATTACAGCGAACCTGAAGAAGCTGAATACAACTCTGCAGGGGAGAGGAGGCACAGCGTTACACATGCTGGAGGAGGTGTTAGCGTTTGAGTGCAAACTGACAGTTTTAGCCAGAGATTCACAGAGAGGCACACTGTTTCACTTCCCCTCTTTAAGGGAGTTCAAACAAGCTCACAAGGTGATAAATTCAGAGCATTTGCAGTCTGCAAACACCATAATTATTTGGGAAATAATTCCACGAGTTCAGAGAGGAAAAACCCACATTATCCTTCCCCGTCACAGCCCTGACCATCGATCCATCCCTGTTAAATGTGACTGGATTTTCAGGTATAAGTCAACCTGGTCTGGAGCTGGAGCTGGCTGACATAGCTGACAAAGATATGAGGGTGTCCAAATTCAAACGCTTGACAGAGTATCTTGAAGATGTTGCCCATCAGAAGGCCACTCTTGTTCAGAATCACAAATGGAGTGATACTGAGAACCTTGTTTGAAACATTGAATGCCATCCCCGACACATAAACATGAAGAAATATGCATTTGGAGTCCTGTCGATCTTCAGATCCACATACGTATGTGAGCAGCTATTCTCCACCATGAACTGTGTTACAAACAAACACAACTCACGCCTCACAGACGACAGCTTACAGTCCTGCGTAGATGAAAGTGACTTCATGACGCCCTGATTTGCAGACGCTGTGCGCAGAGGTTCAGGAGCAGAAGTCCCATATTAAACTTACCACGGCAGACCCGACGATGTTTGCATGAACATGCTCTTCAGCATCTCTTTATTGACCACTTTAGTTCACTGAAACTTCAATGCCAGTTTAGTTTAAGACATTAAACTGGTCGCGCTTTGAATCCAATTGATAATAACAGAGCTATGCTGCACATAAGCAACTGTGTTAGTGTGACGCCCTGCATATTTGAAGGATTACGATAAACTTCAGTTCTTACTGAATCTATAACATTGCCTTGATCTGCCTACATCATTTTAAAATGCATTTTTTAAAAATAGTTTGTGTTGTTAAATGAGTTTTGTGTCACTGTGCACAGTGAAAAACTCACCTGATGTAGTGGTAAGGCCATGTTCACCACTAGATGGTGACAACCTGCCACAGGTATTTTCTATACGCACTAAATTTCACACTAAAAAGCCTTGGTGGGAATTTTTGTTTGCATAGAAAGTAAAGGAAAAAATGTCTTGAGGTCTTTTTCCAGTGTTTTCAAGATTGTGTTTTTCAGATACACATCAAAGCTTCACACAGACAAACACACACACAAAACAACAAAATATGTCAAATTACATAAGATAAGATAAGATAACCTTCATTAGTCCCACGCGTGGGAAATTTGTTTTGTTACAGCGGTGGACACTGCAAAGTTACATGGAGAATTAGAAAAAAGAAAAACACTGGAATGGAGTGTGATATCAATAGAAACTGTACACAATAGAATAGAATAAAATAAAATAAAATAAATATATATACAATCAAAAACAATAGAATACAAATGCTATATACAATTGAGTATAATACAACGATGCCGGAAAAGAGTATTGCACTTACTGTTATTGCTATTGCACATGTGTGGATGGGTGTGTTTGATCAGTTGAAGTCTTTGTTGTGGAGTCTGACAGCAGTAGGGAGGAAAGACCTGTGAAATCTCTCCATCCCTCATCGTGGGTGCCGCAGCCTGCCACTGAAGGAGCTGCTCAGTGTTGTCAGAGTCTCTTGCACGGGGTGGGAGATGTTGTCCAACAGGGATGACAGCTTAGCCACCATTCTCCTGTCACTCACCACCTCCACTGGGTCCAGAGGGCGTCCTAGAACACAGCTGGCCCTTCTGATCAGCCTGTTCAGTCTCTTCCTGTCCCCAGCAGAGATGCTGCTGCCCCAGCAGACCACACCCTAAAAGATGGCTGAGGCCGCCACAGAGTCATAGAAGGTCATGCACGTCTCATTCATTTTTTGAGAATCTCCCCACTTTTAGTTTTCATGGAAAATAACTTGTGTTATTCATGGCATGACATCATTTCCAATAACTTTGTCAGGTCAGTAAATAGCTGCCACATAAGTACAAATCTAAATCATACATGTGTATTATAGAAAAAAAAAGCAAAAACCGTTGTGCTGTTTGTTCATAATAAATGGGTAGGGGTGCATAGTCAGTAAAAGTCACCAAGGCTCTGCAGAGCTCCAAACCTCCTCTGCCACAAACAGAAGCATCAAAAATGTGCGCTGGGAGCTTCATGGCATGGTTTTCTACAGCCAAGCAAATCTATATGTATGTGGCCAAGAACCTTAGTCCATGTAGGGTATCTTAGCACAGTTTACTTGTGTCAGTTAGGTCAGCTAGTGGGAGGGCAGAGAGGGCAGCCTTTACATTATTTTATTGTAGAGTGACAGGAACTGCCTATGAGCTTCTAATCAGGCAGAAGTATTGACAGAAAATATATCAAAGGAAATACATTGATGAAAATCAAAGAAGAGAAATATTTATGTGATGTTCCATTTTCCTGAGAACTGATTGGCTGTGATGACTCCTTCAAGTACTACATGCTACTTTGTCCTGCTAGTTAAGCCTGCTGTCTGTTCTCAGGCCTCCTCCTGTTTCACTGACATATATCCATCACCAGAGGGCTCCACTGACCTGCCTGCTGACATCAGAGCACACCCCTGTGTCATGTGACCTGGCTGGAGTTGCAAAGCTGGACTCAGACCTCAGGAAGAGAGATTTTTATCAGTCAGCTGGCAGATGACACAGTGCTCTTCCTTAAAGATGTTTCTCAGGTTTCAGTTGCAATCAGCACCCTTGAGTCTTTCTCCAGAGCATCGGGCCTCTTCCTAAACCGCAATAAGTGTGAACTGCTACCAGTGAACAAGTGTACCGTGTCCTATGTTTCCGGTATCCCAGTGAAAAGTTGTGTAATATATTTGGGAATCGTTATTACCAAGGATATGAATTCTAGGAACGCTCTAAACGTTAACGCTATCATCAACAAAACTCAAAATGTCCTCAACTTTTAAAAAACATGAATCCAAACCCGACAATTAAAATATCTGACATTTATTTTTACACTACATGTTGTTTAGATGAGTTTTTCATATGTGTTTGGTAATATTTGACCTTTCTTCATTATGAAACAATAATCAGAGAAAGGTCTACACAGATTAGTCTTAATATGAAACATTAGAAAGCACAGCAGTGTTATTGCAGCCCCGCCCTCACATTGTGAGCAATGCTGTGACGTTTCTCAGTTACAATAATGTGACATAACTTCTGCCAAGCAGCTTCTGTGTTTGGTAGCGTTGGTGTCACTGTGTCTGTAAACATGATAACTGGAAACAGGCATGTAGAGCGGCCCAGTGTTAACAATCCAGTCAAAGTTTGCCTGACATCCACTGAGGTCATCAAAGTCCGTCCACCGTCTTTCACTTATCAGGGTCTTGGGGGGCTGGAGCCTATCACAGCTGTCATAGGGCGAGAGGCGGGGTCCACCCTGGTTCCACAGGTCGCCAGCCCGTGGCAGGGCTAACACACAGACAACCATTCACACCGATCCCCACTAACTGCATGTCTTTAGACTGTGGGAGGAAGCAGGAGAGAACATGCAAACTGCACGCAAAGACCCCGGCCTGATGAGGTTAGGGTTCTGAGTTCGATACCCTAACCTGGAACTGAACTCAGGACAGAGGAAGGGATGGGTGATGTTCATGTGTGCCCAGGTGTATGATGTGGCTCTTTGCGGTGACACAGTAAAAAATGTGGCTCTTTGTCTCTGACTGGTTGGCTGCCCCAGCCCTGGCCCTTCATGTATTTCAGTAATGTCTTTTTCTCCCGTCTCCTCCTCTTGTTTACATGTTTTCCCCTTGTGACCCATTCCTTCTGTCACGTGTGTTTTCCCCCCAGCCATCATGTTCTGTTTGTGCTTAGTTATGTCCATGTAAATGAAACTTAAAGAATCTTTGGCTCACGTCTTCATCTGGATGGTACAGCATAACCAGGTTAAGTCATCTCTAAAAAAAAAAGATATTTTTGAGGGTTTTTCAGTGTTTTTAATTATTTGTTTTAATTTTGTTTATTTTTCATTGTTCAATGTGGCCTGGTAAGCATTTTGTCAATATATATTTCATAAGGTCATCGTTAAATATTTACAAGAAATCAGGCATTATACAGTGTGTAAACTTCAGTGCAGTGTGATTTGGATGCTCAGCAGAAAATGTAGCCAGACATCAGCTGGGTTTAGATACATTTCAGATAAGATAACCCTTGTTAGTCCCAGAGGTGGGAAATTCAAATTGTTACTGCAGCAGAGGACACAAGGCAGGAACAAATGAACACATGCAGCATACCTAACAGCAATAATGCTGTGCAAAAATAGAAGAAATATAGACCAAGAAATAGATATGTACTTATATATGTAAGTTTATATATCTATATCTATCTATCTATATATAGATCTATATACATACATATATATGATGCAATAATACAGATTACTAGTAGGAGAAGAATGAAACATTTCATAGTGCAGTGTTTGGGTGTTAATAGGTATTAACAGGTATTGCACACTGATTTATGTAAAGACCCCAGTGTGTGCATATGTGGTGTACATTCACTGCTGTTGTGCAGTGTACAGTCTGACAGCAGCTGGAGGGAAAAGCCTCCAAAATCTCCCCTTTGCACACTGTGGGTGCAGCAGCCTATCACTGGAGGGAAAACAGGTTAGTGTTGTCAGGGTGGCCTGTATGGGGTGGGAGCTGTTATCTGACAGAGATAACTACCTCCACTGGGTCAAGAGGGCATCCAAGAACAGAGCTAGTTTTCTTGATCAACCTGTTCAGTTTCTTCCTATCCCCAGCAGACCACACCATAAAACATGGACAATACCACCACAGAGTCCTAGAAGGTCTTCAGGAGCTCTCCCTGCTCCCTTCCAAAAGACTTCTCTGTTGCAAATACAACCGTCTCTATCCTTTTGTGTAGATGGACTCTCTGTTGTTACTCCAGATCAGTTTATTGGTTAGATCACTTATATGAGTCAGCTATCTTAATGCCCATTCTCTGGATGTTCACTGGTGTAGGTGGAGTCCACTACCTGCTCGCTGGTTTTCGGAGTGTTGATCTGGAAGTGGTTCTGCTGGCACCAGTTGACAAAGTCCTCAGTCAGTTCTCTCTATTCCCTGTTGTCCTGTTGTCAGTAAAGTACACCGTGAGGAGATGCTCTCATTGCCCACTCATTATTTTAAAATAGAGATAGCCTACATAGTTCATACATATGCGAGACTTTTATGAGCCAATTAGGAGAAAGCGTTAAATGAGCTGTGGGCCACTGCTGGCACTGTCATCACATTGGAGGGTCACTTTAGTGTTTAAGTAGTATAAAAACAAACGAGAAAAACCCACAAATATTTCAGAAAATGTACGGTTTTGTTTGTTTGCCACTGAATAGTGTTGGAAT